>NW_005871231.1:722497-735259 GCF_000147115.1 Myotis lucifugus | reverse complement strand
TATATATATATATATATATATATATATATTTTTTTTTTTCTTTTTAATAAGACTCTCTTTCAAACAGCAATAAATATACTTATTCCTATTACCATGGCTGAGAGACTGTTAAAGAGAAAAAAAATCTTATTGGTCTACAAGATTCCAAACACTAAGAAAGTGGTCTCATAAAAGATAATAAATGTCTAATCCCTATGTCTTATACCTGAGACTAATATAATATTGTATGTCATCTGTAATTGACCAATAATTTAAAAATAGGGCTTTATTAAAGTATTTTATAACCATTATCAAAGTTCATCTTCTCACTACCTTTTACTAATTCATCAGTAAATATCTATTAAATGCCTCCTATGTGCTAGAAATTGCACTTGGTAATGGGAGATAAAATAATGCAGGTGGAGAAATACCTTCCTGCTTACTTAAAAACCTTTATCCAGTTTTAAAACCAACAATAAAATAACCATGCAAAAATGGCAAGCTTAGAAAGGCACAGAATTTTACAGGGAGCCTATCTGCATAAACTGTGTTTCTCAAAAATATAATTAATTATAAACAGACTTACTAAAAATATGAAGAACTGTGATTTCTTGAGTGCCTATCTGCAACAGATAATGCATGTTGTCAAAAGTTCCTAACATGTACCAACTCATTTCATCCTTATAACAACCCTTTGAGGTACACATGATTAGTACACATGTCACACAGGGGGAAATGGAGCATGAGGAAGCACAGGTTAAGTAAGTGTCTGATGACCCGCAGAGCCCAAGGGATGGCACCAGGCACAGAATCTGAGCTGCCAGACTGGACTCAGAGTTCTTCTTGATGAATGAGAAGTCTGGGGCTGAGAGAAATGAGCTAATGGGTTCATGCCCTTACACCTACTGAACAAAGGATGTGAGAAGCCAGCTCATCTCATTTCATCTCCTGAGCTTGCCCTATGATCCCATACTTTACTGGGTATCTAGTGATGTGACACTCAACATATTCCAGCCTAATTAATGAGTCAATTCTTTAAGCACATAATTATTGAGTAAATACTACATTCCAGCCATTGTTCTAGTCATTAGGGATAATGCAGTGAACAAAACAAACAAAACTTCCTGCCCTCATAGAGTTTACCTCTTGTGGGGCACGGCCAGAGTGTTTTGGACAGGTTCAAGCCTTGGACTACTGAGAGGGCGCAGTCCTCTCATTGCCACGTGCAAGTCCCAGTTTAGATGGCACAGCCCTCCCAGCACAATTAGCCAACAGCTATAGCTGTAAGCTTGAACCTATGGTCCGAACAAGTGGCCCCATGTGCATGAGTGATAGAGTTCAGGTGCATGTAGTTGAGTAGGGTTGAATCCAATGAGAATGTTGTAAACATCTTGATCACTCCCTTACTTTGCCTCGTGGCATCTGCTATAAAATAAAGACATGGCTTGTGGGCACTGGCGCTGTCCATCAGAGGGGCAGCGTCCCACCAAGACCCAGCTTTCATTCTCATGTCTGTCTTTTCTAAACCTTTCACCACCCCCACTCAGAGTCACTGAACCAGGCTGAGCTGGCATGGCACATAAGGCGCCCTAGGGCTGAGTATGTCATGGCCGTGCTGGCTCCCCACAACCTCTACCAGGAAAAAGAGATTGCTGTCACTAGTAAGAGCATTCAATGGGCCCTGCCGGTGTTGCTCAGTGGTTGAGCATCGACCAGGAGGCCATGGTTCGATTCCTGGTCAGGGTCAGGGCATGTGCCAGGATTGCGAGCTCCATTCCCATTAGGGGGTGTGCAGGAGGTAGCCTATCAATGATTTTCTCTCATTATTGATGTTTCCATCTTTCTTTCCCTCTCCTCTCCTCTCAGAAATATATATATATATATATATTTCAGTGAATCAGCTCAGATCTCCCTATGCCAGTCCTCAGCATGCATGTAGTACATTAGTCACACAATACCCAACATTGCTGGTCCTAAAGCCAAGGCTCTGTCATACTAACCTGTCCCTTGTGGATTGTTCAGCACAGCAGTTAAGCTGTGTCCTTGGTCTCTCACTTTAAACTCTGATTTCCCTGTTAATCAGGATAACTAGACAAGCAGGCTTGGTCACTTCTGTAAGGACATGGATATGTTTCTTGCATAGTGATTGCTCCACCTCTGTCCATTATAAGTATAGGTGGTTCCTCAATTTCAGAATGCTGTTTCCTGAGGATCACTCTTGCATGGTTTGCTGAGCCCACCCTCAGAAATAACAGCAAAGCCTTAGCCTTGACCCCACCCTGTGGTGTCTCCTAGCATTTCTTGGGGTGATGGCTGCTGCCTCAGTCTATGCCACAGTGTTTTCATGAAGGTCATGAACAATAAAGAAGCAGTTCAAGTGCTGGGGTCCAGCCCCAGCAGTCCAGGGGTTCCCAAAGGTGTGGATGGAGTCGGCGAAGAATAAAGGACACAGAGACAGCGTTCAGATGATCAGCATAGCCAGGTTCTCTCTTTATTCTCCTGTTACATCTGTATTTATACCATTTGATCCTATAAGCATGCCTCTATAGTCACATCATGGTATGTTTTGGGTCCTCCCTTGACCTTCTACAGTTCCTTGTTTCATGTCCATAGTTTCTTATCTCACCTTTGCCAAAAATCCCATCTCCATCTAGTTCTGTTGATTTTTAATCCTATCCATTCTATTCCAAAGGTTAGGGCTAGTTTGTTTTCTCCATTCCAAGGTCACTACTCTACTGTTCTGTTAAGCTACAAGGAAGTAACTGAAGGAGATTATCCTAAGTAAAGATTATGTAGCTTAAGCATGATTGTTCATAGTTAAGGTGATTAACTACTCGCCTGGCACTTAGTTAAGGGGTTTTACTGATTTATTCCCTTCCTTAGTCCTGTTAATCCCTAACTCCAGGGAAAAATCCCCACCTGGGGAAACAACCTTTCTTGAGGAGGTGGCCCTGGTTAGAACACATAGCGCTAAGAAGGGGAGCAAACACATTAAGAACAGTATGCCAGGTCCCTTGAAACATATGCTGTGCAGATGTTTCTTCCCTGCAGAGACTGTGTCAAGCAGCAAGGATGGACTGGCCTCCGGCATTCAAGGTCCTAAATACCTTATTCAAACAGGTTTCATCTTTGTGTGATACATTATTATTGCCCTCTGCTTTTATTTCAATTCTTCTGAATTATTAGCTATGAATATGTAATCCTATCTAATAAAAGAGCAATATGCAAATTGACCATCACTCCGCAACAAAGATGGTGGCGCCCATTGCTGCTTGGGCAGGATGCTGGCGGTGTCACCCTGGCAACGTGAGCCCAGCAGGCAAGTGCGCTCACAGGCAGCACCCAGCAAGGCCTGCTTGGCAGTCGCCGCGGCAACCCGGGAGCAGGCAAGCGGGGCCCACAGGCAGCACCCAGCACTGCCTGCTTGCCCATTCCCATGGTGTGGAGCAGGCAGGCCCCACAGAGAGCAGAGAACTACGGGGAGCGGGCCCAAGCTGTCAGTAGGACATCCCCTGAGGGCTCCCGATTTGGAGAGGGTGCAGGTCGGGCTGAGGCGACCCCTCCTGCCCCCTGTGCACAAATTTTGTACACCAGGCCTCTAGTCCTATGTAATAAAAGGATAATATGCAAATTAACCGTCACTCCATTACAAAAGATGGTGGTGCCCAGTCCTCTCAGCCCCTCCAGAATCCTCCAGTCTTGGGGGGGCAGCTCCTGAGAGCGGGCAGCGTGAGCAGCCTGGCAGAATGCTTGCTTTGTTGCCCCAGCGACTAGGCAAGCGTTTCAAACCCGGGCCTCTGGCCCGGCTGGGCGCAGAATGCTTGCATCGTTGCAGCTGGGTTGAGGGACCCCCCCTCCCCATGCATGAATTTCATGCACCGGGCCTCTCGTCTCATAATAAGAAAGCATAATTATATTGGCATGTTAGGGTCCTGGGGTTGTGGGTGATTTATTTTTATTTGCCTTTGATTCTTTTTTAATATGTAAAAAATAGAAATGAACACACAAGAAAGAAGAAAGCATACTTATAAAAAAGCACCCCACCATTCCTTTGCTTTGCATGTCAGAATTATTTCCATCTCTCTTAGCTAATTAGACCTGGCTTTTAGAAAGACAAAAAGAAGATGTATTATTTATTGGACACTGACCCTATGCTTCCTGCTTTCCAATGGCAATTCTCTCCATTTGCCTTCTCTCTGCTTCTGCGCCTTCCCGCCCTCAATTCTGCTCCTCTCCTGACATCTAGGCATTCAGGACTAATCGCCACTCTCAGTCCTCTGCAGCTCTTCCTGTACGATCTATAAATACAGCCCAAAGTGCTTTCCAGACAGGCAAGGCCCAGCAATTCAAGCACATCATTCAGTGGGAAGTGGCAATTAGACATTTTTAACAAGTTCTTCTAATACAAAATGGAGTAATTAAAACTTGCACATTGGACGGGAACACACTTTTGAGATTAAGTTCATTTTATTAAGCTATTTCAAATACTGAAGTTTATTGCAATGCATTCTTCTTTCTTTCCCTTCCTTTAATTGAATTGCTGGCACCAACAACTTCATGAAATGAATGTCTGACCCACTGAGAAACAGATTAAATTATGTAGGGTGTTTATGTTTAATTGGTATTGATCAAAAACCCATACATTTCCACCAAAATTGGATTGAATTGGAAGATTTCACTCTTTGATCTAAACATCATGATTCAGAAACTCAATTATTCCAGCTATGACTTAACCTATGGCAGCTGCACTTTTTGGCTAATATCTCATTTTTCTTTGAGAGGTCAGCAGTTTCATGCATGGATTGCTAATGCAATAACCAGACATTTGGTTAATCGTAGGATTATTCACTATAACACATTAGTATTAGCTCTAAACTTTACTGAATGCAAATCCAGAAGAAGGTGCACTGCATTTGATCCAGTGAGGATGTGTGCTTGTAAAGTTACAACAGTAAGACAGCAGAGACTTCTAGGTTTTGAGGGTCCAAATATTTACCATATGCTATTAAGAGTCTTAGCCTCCTTGAATTAAAACATGTGTGTGTGTTTGTGTGTATATATATATATATATCCTATATAATAAAAACCTAATATGCAAATTGACCAAACGGCCGAACGACTGGTAGAAAGACCGGTTGCTGTGACCTGCACTGATCACCAGGGGGCAGACACTCAATGCAGGAGCTGCCCCTAGGCCAGTCAAGGTGGGTGCCAGTCAGTGGGGAGGGGCCCTGATCGCCCCTCTGGTCACCCCACAGATCGGCCCTGATTGATGGCCAGGCCTAGAGACCCTACCCATGCACAAATTTTGTGCACTGGGCCTCTAGTATATTCATAAAGGACAGATATGTTAATTACTTTTTTTACCAAAGGATTTCATTCTTGGTCTCAACCCAGAGACCACTTCTCTTATAATTTCCTTCAGTTGAATTCCTTGTTGCAACCTGGTCCTTAATCTTTTGTCCTATGCATTTTTTCTCTCTGTGCTATGACCACCATCCAGCTTCCCAGGCCACATAACTGGAAACTCCCTCTCTCTCCATTGGTTTCCTTGAAACTTCAACTCATTTCTGGCATCCTACCTCCTGTTATTAAATTGGCCTTAGAGTGAATAACTGACTCTTGAGCCATCAGCCCATCACTCGCATCTACTGGCGAGAGTCAGCATAATGGTTCTGAGTGTCAGTCTCAATTCCTTATGACATTCCTTCTGGAACAATCTATTTTAGAGCAAAGGACCTCCGTGCCACAGCCCACTGCCAGCTTCTCATCCCTTAGGTTGCAACAAGCTATACCGGGAAAAAGAAAGTATGTTATTAAAATGTTAGAGTTGACAATAGAGAATAATAAAATGAATACAAAATAAAAGTGATGTGATATCACTGTCCTTCAAGATCAGCTGTCAAAACATGTGGACAGAATGGAATAATAGGCCGAACAGGAGCGAAATGACACTGAATTAACTTCCTATTGCCACTGTAGAAAATTATATCAAATTTGATGTTTAAACAATGCAAATTTTTTATCTGATATTTCCATGGGTCAGAAAATCAAATCAGTCTTATTGGGCTAAAGTTAAAGTGTCATCTGGGCAAGCTCCTTTAAAAACTCCTGTAGATAATCCACTCCTTTGCGTTTCCCAGCTCCTCACGACCACCTTCATGCCTTGACCTGCAGCCCCTTCCTCCATCTTCAAAGCCATTAGCATAGTATCTTCAAATCATTCTCTCACTCACTGACCCCTATTTCCATTGTCACATTTTCTTATCTGTTGACTCTCTGTCTGCTTAACCTTGTGACTACATTGAACCCACATGGGTAATCTCTACATCTCAAGGTCTTTAATTTAATCACATCAGCAAAGTCACATCATCTAGCTATTAAAATGTGGATCTCTTTGGGGGTCAGCTTGCCAAAAACAGGAGCTCATGAGCTACTAGTATACAACTCACCCAGCAATATGGCCCAGTAGTTGAGCACCAAGACATGAACCAAGAGGTCACCGGTTAAGATTCCTGTTAAAGGTACATTCTAATTTAAGCTTTAAATCTCTGGGCTCATGTCTTTCATGTTCTTAGCTTTAAAAAAAACACACACATATTTTTAATTGATTTCAGAGAGGAAGGGAGAGAGAGAGAGAAAGAGAGAGAGAGAGAGAGAGAGAGAGAGAGAGAGAGAGAGAAACATCAATGATGAGAGAGAACCATTGATCAGCTGCCTCCTGCATGCCCGGCACAGGGGATTGAGCCTGCAACCCGGGCTTGTGCCCTATCCAAGAATCGAGCTGTGACTTCCTGGTCATATGTCAATGCTCCACCACTGAGCCATGCCGGTCAGGCCCATGTTGTTACCTTTAAACTCATAATCAGAGCACCATGTACTAAGGGATAAAAAGAGAATTCTGGTGCAGAGCTTACCAATAACTTACCAGAATGTGTTCTGTATTTTGATTCTATAGCCCACAGATGAGGAGAAAAACTGTCCACAGAACCAAATGTCATAATTATATACAAGTTTAGACAAGTGGCAACCCTTACTATTCTTATCAAGAGGAATAGATCAACTTTATTCCTGGACATCAATATATTCTATAGCAGGGAGGTGGGTATCGACTAACAATGTCCTATGGCCCTAATAAATAGAAAATACAAAGTTGTCACTAGAAGCCCCCAATCCTTGGTCTTTATCTTAAGATTCCTAAATTCTCAATATACCTATAATAAAACCTGAAGACTTCTAGGCCCTTTATAGGTATCAGGGGACTGGCCTTTATCTACACTTTCACTTGGTTTTAAATCATACCCTCCATGCTTGCTATATTTTGCTGCACTGGCTCTCTTTCTATTTCCCATGTCTTCCAAACACATGCCTTTCTCAGTCACTCAGTTCTCACTCTTTCTTTGCCTCTAGATTTTATAAGAATAAATTCTTTTCATCATTGAGGTTTTAGCACCAATGTTACTCCTTTGAGTCTTTCTTTGACCACAATTGATCATTTTCTACTCTTCACCCCGACATTCTTCATCCCTGGTGAGTCTCTAGATTATTATCCTTTCAGTTTTATTTTCTTTGAGAGTAGTGAAATTCCATTTTAATGAAATTCCAGAGACCTAAGAAAGGCTTGGAAGATGACCACCATCTCCCATGAAAGTGAGACCTATAACCTAAGCGCCATTATCAGAAGTAACATCCTGAGAGGGATCTAGGTCCAAGCATCGGTGCCCAGTCTAAAAATGTAGTTTCATATTCAAATTGGGTTGAATGTTGAAAAGGAGGTAATACCAAAGGAAAATGGAGACCAGGAGAAAATATTAAAAGAGGTGGCTAAAAGTAGGCAGCAGAGAAGAGTGGGAATATTTCCCAAGCTAAACTGCAGATGATCTAAATCATTTTATTTATTTTTTCATTAAACCCATTTGTCAAGATGGTTGTTTTGGTTATACTAAGAATATTTTTACAATATAAAACAGACTGAACATGATGAGTCAGGCACTATCCAAGTTATTTAGGGTGTAAATATTTATGAAACAGTGGCCTCCCATATTAGACTTGTCTGTTGGCATTACTGGTTAATCTTAGAAAATCTCTGAAGGAAGCATATGTGCAAGGACATAGACATTTAAGTCAGTTATTGTTAACCAAATAAAAATAGGTTTTCAAAATTTTGCCATGTTTAAAACAGTAATTTTAATAAATGATGCAGGCATAGGAATCATCTTAATAAAGGATGACGAGGTGGGAGTGTACTTATTACTTTAGAATCTACACTAAATGGATCATTAGACACATAGCCACAAGGATCCTCAGCAAGTATCCAAGTGACCTTCCTCAATTTGCAGATGAAAAAAACAAACAAAAAACACACACGAATGGATGGAGTAACTATCTCAAGGTCCCAGGAATAGCTCATGGCAGTTCCAGGATGATGGCCAAAGCCCAGCGCCCTTTTCATGTAACCACATTGCCTAATTTGCCGGAACAACTATTTGAAGATTTACCCTGTCATAGTCCAGATGTTTAATGCATACAAATGTGATCCTGAGACTACGCTGTCACCTCAACATTCAGCATGATTACTCTTTCTTAACCACGCAGATCTGCTAAGTATACAGCATATGGAGAACCTTTCCCACAGGCAATCCCTTTTCATTCATGAAGCCAACTTTTAATGTTCTTTTCAAGGTGCCCCTGCTCTAGGGGAATATGTTAGCATTAAGGTAAATAAGATTATTGCTACCTAATGACCTGGGACTAAAACCTGCTAGGTCACAGTCACATGAAAATATTTCCATTTGTAGCTTTAAGTAAGAAGTATCTGATTACCAAATCAGTTTTAAGAAATATGGCTGCCTCATTTTGCTTTTCAAGCTTTATAGCAGGGGTAGTTTCTGACTTGCCCAGCAACCTCAGAAGCAACCCAGTCTTCAATAAGTTGTAGACCAAAGATGTCAGGACTAGGATGGTTGGTTGCTTTACTGTAGATGAGAATATTTCTTCTTACATAAAGTGAAATGATGGTAATTATTTCACAGGGTTGGTGATCAAATTAAATAATATAATGTACATAAACCACCTGTGGCATTGCAACTTTCAAAAAATTGTTAGTGCATCCAATCATTACACTTTTTTATTCATCTATACAACAAAGGTTATGGAGCTCCTACTCTGGTCAAACTTTCAGTTCTAATCAACTTTAAGAAACAATCAAATCTAAAATCCTAAAAATGCTTCCAATTACCTTTGGTATTAAGGCTAACTTTTTAGGGAGATATACACTGAGTGGCCAGATTATTATGACCATCTGACGTTTGTAGGCAAATTAGCCATACACTGCATCATATGGATATGGAAGCTGAAGGCCTGTTAGACACCTTTGCTGTCTGCAGTTACCAAGATAAAACATCTCCAATTCACACAGGAACACAAAGATTGGACAGTCGAGCATTGGAAAAAAGTCATGTGGTCCGATGAATCACGTTTCCAGTTGCATCAGGCAGATGGCAGAGTGAGAATTTGGCGAAAACAGCATGAAAGCATGCACCCCACATGCATGAGTACAACCCTTCAAGTTGGTGGGGGCAGTGTTATGGTTTGGGGCACGAATTATAGTGTGGAACAATGTCTGAATAGCATAACATACCTAAGTATCATTGCTGATCAAGTTCATCCTATATGTTGATGGTGTATCCCAATGGAGATGGCTTCTTCCAACAAGATAATGTGCTATGCCACAGTGCTTGTATTGTGCAGGAGTGGTTTCAAGAACATGAGGGAGACTTTACCTTGCTTAGGTGGCCCCCACAATCACCAGATCTCAATCCAATTGAGCATTTGTGGGACGAAGTTAAAAGCCATCAGGCAGCTGGTTCCACAACCATCAGAACTGGACAGTGCTATTCATCTGGCATGGTGTCAGATTTCTCGCATCACCTTTCAACATCTCGTGGAGTCAATGCCAAGAAGAATCGCCACAGTATTGAAGGCAAAAGGTGGCCCAACGAAGTACTGATGGGGTGGTCATAATAATCTCACCACTCAGTGTATATGGTTCTTTAGCATCTAATCATTTAGATTCTTAAAGAGGTTCATACCAGACAAACTCACAAGATACTGATTAGTACCAATTGTCATTTATTTTTCCTACTGGCAAATCAATCTAATTGGGAGCTACAGGCAATTTCAGACATAGTCTACACTTTGGGAGGAAGATAAATAAAGGATATCCAATGGCCAATCAGAAAATTTTTGGATTGCACAAAGGAAATTCTCTCAGTTATCAAAAATGGGAAACCAATAGATTATTTTAAAATAACAAAAGTATTCACACCATAGTATAGTGCTCTTCATAATTAGACCTCTGTGTGTAAATATCCACACAAACCTTGTTCAAGGCGAGTCCTTCCAAGCCTCAGTTTTCTTACCTGTTAATTATGGAACAAATAATACATTCATAAGGTTGCTGATAATCTTTTGTTGTTAATCCTCACCCAAGGATATTTTTTTCCATTGATTTTCACAGAGAGTGGAAGAGGGGTAAGAAGGGGAAGAGAGAGAAAAAATATCGATGTGAGAGAGATACATTGATTGGTTGCTTCTTGCAATGGACTGGAGCCAAAAATTGAACCTTCAACCCAGAAATATGCCCTTGACTGGGAATCAAACTGAGACCCTTTGGTTCACAGGCAGACACTCTAACCAGTGTACAATACTGGCCAGGGCAAGGCTGATAATAATTTAACATAACATAGACATTTAATAGAGTATCTGATATACATAAATATTAGCTATAGATAACATTATTATATTTTACATAAATTATAGAGTAATACACTGAGGGCTTCTCTGATTAAATTCATTTGCTAACTTTGGTCTCCAGTGGGGTTACCAAGAACACAAATACAGTGGGGCCTTGACTTACGAGTGTCCCGACTAACGAGTTTTTCGAGATATGAGCTGTCTCTCGGCCGATTTTTTGCTTTGAGTTGCAAGCTAAAATTCGGGTTAAGAGCCAGCTTCAGATACCCCACCACTAGTTGGCGCAGTGAACGTCACAGTGAACGCCACAACATCAGCCCAGCATCACGTGTCTCACTTGTTCACTTTTGATTTGACATACGAGTAATTTGAGTTACGAGCTCTATCACGGAACGAATTAAACTCGTAAGTCAAGGCCCCACTGTATAAAGTAAAATTTTTACAATGTTTTTGGTTTGGGGCAAAAGAATGGAGTGAGCAATTAGTAAATACAACAAGAAAAGGCACAAGGATATTATATTTGGCTCTTTCTATGGGGAAGATTTCCCAGTCAATACAAGGATATGTTCCACACACTCTGTGAATGTGATTTTATATGACAATGAGGTAGATATCTGGGCCATCTTTGTAGGGCTGGAAAGGCAGAAGTGCAAGGAGGCCATGCTGCTTGTCCAGGAACTAACAGCTGGCGTGTAATGGAGCCAAGTCATTGAGGCAAGTCTGTGCTACCTTTAACACCATCACACTTCTCTTCATGCAGGGGGAAAGTAACAAGAGATTTTTAGAAAAAAAATGTGTATGAAAGCCTAACAGAGGAAGCAATTATGTCCAGATGGAGCAGTTAATGGTAGCTTCATTAAAGACCTAGAATTTCACTGAGGCTTTAAATTAAGGGCAGACTTTGGGCATTTGACATGTGGGACAACATTTTAATCAGAGAAATATAATGAGAAAATCTCTAAAACTCTAAACATCGGGAGTATCTAGTATCATTTTATTCCACCTGGATACATAGGTTGACATAATTGGAAAAGTAACAGCCACTGAATGTATTGATATGTTGTACACCAAGTTAAGAATTTTAGATAATTATGTATAATCACTTGTATCCATGTATATTTGCAGCAGAAATTTTGTGAAGTAGCTTAAGAAATGATTCTCAATTCCACAGAGGTATACATTGAAGATCTGTTTAAGAAGTTTTCTCTTAAGGTCTCATAGATTGTGCATCTGTCCTTGTATGGCCTAGAGTTAATTTTGTCTAACAAACCAGGCAGGTGATCTAAAGTGAGACCATTTCTTCTGTATGCCCATGAAAATGGAGCCAGATTCTCAGTCTAATCGCATTTTATCCTCAATAATAACACGAGTCTATACCAAATAAGTTACAATTTAGTCCATTAAATGCATAATACTTTCTTTTCACTGATAGCATCAAGAGAACCTTTCTGGGGTATATTTGCCTGCTTGGGTTGAAAATAGCCTCCATATTTTGATTTATTAAACCATTTTATTCAAATTGGTCTATATTTTGTTGATTATTATAGTTACTTCTCTTGAGTAATCATATATATATATTAGTTTATATATATACTAGAGGCCCGGTGCACAAAAATTTGTGCACTCGGGGGGGAAGGGAGGTCCCTCAGCCCGGCCTGTGCCCTCTCGCAGTCTGGGACCCCTCAGGAGATAATGACCTGCTGGCTTAGGCCTGCTCCTGGGTGGCAGAGGGCAGGCCCAATCCCTAGGTGCAGCCCCTGGTCGGGCTCAGAGCAGGGCTGATTGGGGAGTTGGGGCGCCGCCCCCTGTCATGCACAGAGCAGGGCGGATTGGGAGGTTGCGATGCCACCCTCAGTCATGCTCAGGATAGGGCTGATTGGGGGTTTGGGCACCACCCCCTATCACACTCAAGGCAGGGTCAATGGGAGGTTGCGCGCCACCCCCTGTGATGCACAGAGCAGGGCAATCAGGGGTTGGGGCGCTGCCCCGTCACACACAGAGCAGGGCCAATCAGGGGGTTGGGGCAGT
>NW_005871231.1:601639-722397 GCF_000147115.1 Myotis lucifugus | reverse complement strand
CAGGCGATCAGGGGTTTGGCGCTGCATCCTGTCATGCTGATCTGGTGCCAGGAGGCCTTGCGGCTCCGCTGATCCGGTGCTGGGAGGCATATTACCCTTTTACTATATAGAATAGAGGCCTGGGGGCCGGCTGGTTTGCCCTGAAGGGTGTCCTGGATCAGGGTGGGGGTCCCCACTGGGGTGCCTGGCCAGTCTGGGTGAGGGGCTGAGGGCTGTTTACAGCTGGTCACACACCCTTCAGGGTGGGGGTCCCCCACTGGGGTGCCTGGCCAGTCTGGGTGAGGGGCTGAGGGCTGTTTACAGCTGGTCACACACCCTTCAGGTGGGGGTCCCCACTGGGGTGCCTGGCCAGTCTGGGTGAGGGGCTGAGGGCTGCTTTCAGGCTGGCGGTTTTGACTGCTTTCAGGCTGGCGGGAAGCTCCCAACCACTCCTTTTTTTCTTTTCTTTTTTTCTTCTGGGCCAGCTTTAGCTCTGGCTCTAGCTCTGAGGCTTCCGCTGCTGGTTTGTTTGCCGTTCTATAATTGAAACAATGTATAACTTCAGCTCTGAGATCCCAGCCAGCTATATTTGTTAGAATGTTTAAAACTGCCAGCTCAGAGGCCGGCAAGTCAGGCGGGGAACGTTGGAGTCTGCAGTCACTGCAGCAAGCAAGCCTCATGTTCGCTTCCAACTGCCTGGCTGCCGGCCGCCATCTTGGCTGACAGTTAATTTGCATAAGGATACACTGATTAGCCAATGGGAAGGGTAGCGGTCATACGCCAATTACCATTTTTCTCTTTTATTAGTGTAGATATTAGTTTATTTTTGTTTCTTGTGGTAACTTTTTCTTCTGTGACCTAATGTCTATTTCTGGGAGAAGCTAACCTATTTTCTAAACCTTAACTATAGTCTGTGTCATTTTTACAGAAGAGTTCTATAGAAAGTTGAACCTGTAATTTGTATCATGCCTGTAAAATAGTTTAACTCTTCATGTATGTTAGAGTTTTATGAATCTGACAAATAGATACTTAAACTAATGTAATAATCCCTTACATCATCTAGTGCTTTCTCATTTCTAGAGAGCTTTCACATACATTGTCACCTTAACCTTGGAGCTTCTCTGCAGTAGGTAGCAGAGAGATTATTATTGGCTATATGATGGGTAAAGTGAGAAAGAAAAGAATCTGGTTGTTGAATATGTGCCATACACAATTTTGATTTGGAGCTATTTACATATTTTAATAGGTGTATGGATAGAAATAATGACTCTACTGATCTGGCTTTCTTTAGCCATTACTTTGATTTTCTAAAGACCTTATCTACACTAATAAAAGAGAAAGACACAAATTGACCATACCTTCGCAACACCCACCAGCCAATCAGGAGTGAGTATGCAAATTAACCCAACAAAGATGGTGGGTTAATTTGCATACACAGGTGCTGAGCGGCCGGGGGCAGGGCAGGACACAGGTGTTCCACACTGCCCCAGCCACTCCGGGCCTCTGGGCAACATGGGAAGGCGGAAAGGCGGCTCTGGGCCGGAACAAAGGCAGAAAGGCGACTCCAAGCCAGAGCGAAGGTGGTGCCGGCAGCCAGGGGAAGGAAGGCCCATTCTTGCATGAATCTTCATGCATCGGGCCTCTAGTATTTTTTATAATTTCCTAAAGCACAGCTGTCTTATGTCACTCACTCCAATGTATTTTCATTGCCTGAAGAATTCACCCTTGATATATTAATAGCATATACAACACCCTCCATGATAGAATTCCACCAAAAATGTATCTATTCAATATGGATGTACCTCATTCACACTAGCACTGATTAGTAAGCAAGTATTATTTGGACATCTACAGAATGTATTATTTTTGTGTGTTTTGCATTATAAAATATAAAAATATAATCTATATTATAAAAACCCAGTGGCCCTAACGCCTTAATGACCAAAAACTGGTCACCAGGAGGCTGTGGGTGGGGCTGGGTGGGTGGGGCTGCATGTGCAGCGAGGTGCGTGCCGGTGGGCGGAGACTTGACTCTGGGACCCGTGGTATGGTGGGACTCAGGGGAATCCTGTGGCACTAGTGGGACTTGGGGGAATCCCATGGTGCAGCAGGGTCTGGGGTCCCGGGTCTTGCATGATTTCCCATGGGTCTGGGTCTTGCGCGATTTCGCACGCTGGGTTACTAGTATATAATATACAATGTAATATAAAAGTTAAAATATAAAAAATTCATCACACATAAATCCTTCCTTCTTTCCTGGAAAAGATAGACTTGGTTATAAATAACTATAATATAGGATAGAAACTGGATGACATCATGTGACAAATCCACTGGGATTAGAGAAAACTAAACCCAACTGTGAGTAGCTTACATAAACAGATTATTTATATTGTGCTCTGTGTAATCCTAAATTTCTCAGGTGGTGTCTCAGGGGGCATCTGGAGGATGAAAAGGAGGAAGGGAGACATTGGAGAGACAAGAGTCTGATCCTGTATCCTCTGCCACAAGTCCAATTCCTCCGCTTGTTTCGGCTTATACCCTATGTTTTAGCACTGCCTCACCTGAAGAATAAACACTAATGCTTACACAGAGAAAAGAAAAAAGAAAAGGGATTAAAAATTTAAAATAGCATCACTAGGTGACCAAGGACATTTTCAGGAGGAGATAACACAGGAGGGGACCTTGATGTATAGGTGGGAACTGGCGAAGTAGAGGATAGGAAACATTAATATTTTCATGTGATTATTTACATCTATTTACCACACAATCTACCTTATGTATGAAAGTGCTTTTGTTGTCATTATTGTTTGCTTTAACCTATTCGTTTTATTTTTTATTCATTTTGCATATCCATGATAAGTGAAATAATTTTAAGAGTGTCAGTAAGACACATACAGGAAAATACAGTCTTTGACAATGCAATAAAATGGGTTTTTAAAAAATATTTATTTTTTACTACTTATTTTAGTTATTTAGTTTTGTGCTTATGAAGGTAAGGGATCATGGGAAGGTATCATTAGACCCAACAATTACTTTGAAAGCAGAGTGAGTTGGCAATTTTCATTTTATTTGGCTATTTTAAAAGTAACTTCTCTTAAATTTACTTAAATCACAATTTGTGGTACACCAGTAACTCACTGAAATTTGAGGGGCAGCAACATGTTTATTACAAGTTTGCATATATCCTACAATATTTGGCACTGGTTTATAGTCAAGTCTATGTACATGTGTATATGCATGTTGATATATGTTAATGCAGTGTATATATTTACTTTAATATCAAGAGGTACATTTGCTGAATTTATGAGAGGTTATGTGTTAGATATGTTAAAGAATATAGCATATTATATTTGAAAATAAAAGTGGATAATAAAGGGGATACATCCATGCCCTACATCTTCTAGGAGCTAAGGACTAAGTAACTAAAAAAATATCTACTATTTTCCTGGCTGGAATTTACCCAACAAAGCTTATTTTTTCTCATTAAGGGATGTATTTGAGAAAAATAAATAGACCCACTTCACTCCTTGGCTAGGAAAATGACCCTTGTCTTCCGTCAAATTTTATCCAAGGCTTTCTCAAGCTTCATTGGTAATCCAAACCAGCTGTCAAATATTTGTCCTAGAAAAGACAGCATTTTCCCTTTATGAGAAGGTCAGGTAGTACATGTTTCTAGAAATATTAATATCTTTAAAGAATCTAGTGCGTTTTCTTCACAGATGGTGGCAGTAAAGGGGAAGATGTAAGCTGCATGATAGCAGCTGCCTGGGGCAAGCTGCTTTAGGCTAATTTCACAAAGTGCCATCTTCAATAGAGCTCCCATGATGCTGGGAGAAATGACCTGCAAGATAACCACTGCTTACATGATACACTCTTTGTACCTGTAAATGCATAAACACAGGATACATCATTCCCTATACTAAGAGATGATAAAGGAGAATAAAACTTTCACCTCCGGCCATTTCCTGGCTTATATTCATCTCCCCATAAGTTGTGAGCTTCAAGCCAGACTTCCGCGTTCCATGGAACAGGTGTAACAGAGCCCACTGATGATTCACGTCTCTCCAAAACATCAAGACTCAGGTGTTTGTATGAAGTAGAGGATGGAATTGGATTTGTAGTTAGTACACAGATCGCTGTCTACAGGAAGTACACCATAAATAAGATTCCACTCATGTTTATGGCTAACCAAGTACTTGAGGCATTTTCAAGAATGTCCTGTCTTTGAGTTGTCGGAACAACCTCTGATTTAAACATCATTATTCTTATTGCAGCAGATGGGTACACAGAAGCTCAAATGTTACACACTAAAATATCAAGTGGATATACTTAGCATAGAGCCAGAAGACATGCCCAGGTGTTTTGACTTCAAATCCTATGTTTATTTAAAGAACAATAACAACACCCTATAATTAAAAACAATAAAATGCACAATATTTATAATACAAGGCTAGAATTCAGTTTGTACCAAAGGCCAAACTATAGCCTCTACTTGAGAATCCTTCAGTGGGTCAAAGAGGAGAGAGGAGCATGTCACTCTGGTGAGAGAGAGTCAGTAGGGTTGGAGAGCTGGGATTGAAAATCATCATGGATAAAAGTTGGAGGATTTTGCAGAGAACTTGGAATCCTCCAAAAAGAGTATGCATCGGTTTATTAACAGGTCTCAATATTCGTGGCCAAGTATTTAATTCTGGCTCTGCACAAAAATATAAAATAGAGCAGAAGCAGTGAAGAGACTGGTGATTTCAGGGAAAAGAGCACATGGGTAGAAAAGACCAAAAAGAAAAAATCCTCAGTCCTCTTTTACCACTGCCAAAACGGAGAAAGTCGGCAAACACAAAGATCTTGGTCACCTGCTGTTTTTTGTGCACTGAGCCAAGAAGTTTAGTTTGAATTTTTCCTTTTTTTGTCACATGAATGCTCTGAGGGAGAAATTATGGGTGTTGCAGATGAAGAAACCAAGGTTTAAATTAATTTTACTGCCTCGCAAATGCAACATAATTAGTGAGTGATGGAGCAAACTGCTGTCACTTTAATTCCAAAACCCAGATTCCTTCTGCATCCCCCTTGACTTCACTCATACCAGACACAGTGTGTGTCATTCAAGTCTAATAATAAATGCATCCTTGTGCATTTGTATAATATAATATGGTGTTTTAAAATTCTGTGTGTCTTGCAATCTTGCCCTTAAGTCTAGCATGGTTGAGACAACTGCATTGTAGGAGGGATAGTAAACTCGAGATTTCTATTACAAGATTTTAGCCCCAGTTCTAACACTTACATGGTAGTTCATTTAGTCAAAACTCACTTATTATGTACTTGATATAGCCTAGAAGTTCTTCTGGAATAGGAATCACTGACCATCACAATTCTTCCCTTCAAGGAATTAATGAGATTCTGGGAAAGAGAGACGAGTAAAAAATATGTATTGTGACGCAGAAAATGAGAGTCTCTAAAGGAGTGACTCAATGGTGCTACAGGAGCAAAAAGGGGGAGGGGGGCTGCATCCCCAAAGGGGATTGTAGGCCACAGCTTTCCAAAGACACATGGATTTAAGGTGTGGACACGAAGGAAATAAGAATTGCGACCATGTAAGTCAGAAGCCAGTTTTTTGTTATTGTGAGGGTTGGTGGTGGCCATAATAAAGAGAGTGACCATGAAGATGGAAATGATTTTATTAACTGGAGTGAGATTTAAGAGTGATTATTGCCATCATTTCCTATGGGTTTATCACTGACTCCCGCATCCTTAAAATCTGCTCCACTGAATGATTTATTCTTGATTTTTAAACTGAAATGTATTTTACACA
Organism: Myotis lucifugus; assembly: GCF_000147115.1. NCBI lineage: Eukaryota > Metazoa > Chordata > Mammalia > Chiroptera > Vespertilionidae > Myotis > Myotis lucifugus. The sequence continues at coordinate 716,609 of NW_005871231.1, read as the reverse complement.
TAACATTTTATAAATGTAAGGTGTTACAACATGTTGATTTGATATATTTATATATTTTAATATGATTGCTATTGTAGCCATAGTTTAGCACCTCTATCATATCACATAATTAGCACTTTTTGTGGTTGGAATAATTATGATCTAGTCTCTAGCAAGTGTGAGGATTGTAACACAATTCTACTGGTATATTCACTAAAGTGTGTGACTTATTTGCTATTAGTTGCAAGCCTGTACCCTTAAACACCTTTCCTATTTCCCCATCACTCCCAGGGCCAGGTAATCACCTTTTTATTCTATTTTTACCATTTTGGATTTTTAGATTCCACATATGAGTGGTATCATACAGGATATGTTTTAATATTTTCACCATCTATTCAGGCTCCTAAACATAGCAGATTTTCAATAAATGTTAGTTATTTGTTGGAAGTACATGACAAATCAATGTGTGTGTGTGTATATATATATATATATATATATTTCTTTCTAAAAGCAGAGCAGAGAACTCTTGGGTGTGAACTTCTTGAGTTAAAATTCCATTTGAATGTTTTCACTTTAAAATGGTTTCTACAGTCGTCAAGAATGCACTCTCTTTGACACAGTTTTGGTTTGGTTTCCAGAAAATCAGCTCATTGAACTCAAGGGCTTTCTCTCTGTCTCCTTACTTAGAGCATGTTGCCTTACTAATTTAAAATTTACAGGTTTCTTTAATAGTTCACAAACAAGCATTTTCAAAAAACCCATACCCTTTCCGTAGGTTTTGAGAAAAATGAAAGATAAAAATCTTAGATATGTACCTAAGCTCTTTGTTTATGTGTTTGTAGATTGCTTTGTTTCAAGGTCAGAGGGTTGGGAGTGAAGGATAACTCCATATGAGGCAATTGTTCTGTGGGATGCACAAACAGGCTTTTTATATAGGACAAATAGATCCCTGTGTCTGCTCTCAGCTTTTATTGTTGCTTTTCTTTATACCAGAGAACTTCAACCATGGTGTGGCTTTACTTGGATTTATGAAGATTCAAAATCACATAGACACAGAGTGATTGCTTTTCAGAATTTTTGAATGTGGGTGTTGTCACGTGACAATAGTTGCATATGTAGATTTTCTAATTCTTACAAAAATATTAAAGATAATCAAGTTTCACCTAAAGATGTAATAAAAAATAGGTAATAACATTTATTATATGGCAGGTGCTTATATGTTTCAAGTACATTGTACCTTCCCAAAGTCCCTATGATTTAGAAATGACTATAGATGGATTGTGTAATGAGGTCAAGATCGCATAGACATTACCTGATCAAACCCAGATTTCAACTTGATTTTGACTCTCAACTGCATATTCTTTTCTTTCTTTTTTTTAATTAATCCTCATCCGAGGTCATTTTTCCATTGATTTTTAGAGAGAGGGAAAGACAGAGAGAAACATCAATGTGAAAGAAACACATTGATTTGTTACTTCCTACAAGAGCTCTGACCAGGGCCTGGGCCAGGGAGGAACCTGCAACCAAGGTACGTGCCCTTGACCAGAATTGAATTCGGGACCCTTTGATCTGCAGGCCGACTCTATCCATTGAGCCAAACCAGCTAGGGCTCAACTGTTTATTTTTAATCACTCTGCTACAGGACATCCATCTATTATGACAGCATGTTCCAATTTTGATGAGATACTATTTATTTCAATAAACAGTAACAAAGCCACCATTTCTTGAGCATCTTCTTGGTTTGTATACACTTTTATAATACTACTTAAAGATTTCCATCGAAGTTGTCTGCCTTCCCAAGATCTCATAATCAGATGGTGGTAGAGACTTTGCTGAAATGCAGCTCTCCCAAGTCAAATTTCATGTACTTCCCAACCCTTCCTTTTAATCAGGTTCTTACTTCTTGGTTTCAAAGAGCCAGGGCATTGAAAGGACCCATTTCTGACTCTCTGTTATGCTCTCAGGAACTAAAGGGAAATTTCTACTCTAGCAACAACACTGTTCTTCCTCTCTGCCCAGCCCTTTCCAACTGATAATAAGAATTATTTTTTTCAGGGTAGGCCATCTTTCATCATCTCAGTGACATCGATGGCTCACAATATCACAGACTGCTTAGAGGCCACATGACACTGGGAAAGACACCAACTCTCTTTAAACATGTTTCTTCATTTTTAACAATAAAATCTACCTTACAGCATTTGAGGCAAAAATGAGATGAACTTGGGGGTTAATTAAACTCCCACTAAGGCATGGTGACCCAAGTACCTCCCCACAAGATTCTTATTTATTAAAAGGAAGTTTTAAAGCATAACTTTTCAGCAGACACTACATTCATCAAATGAACAAAGTTAACATCACCAGTAATGGTTCAAAATCAAAACTGTATGCCACAGAATAGGTTGGGAGGGGAACACAGCACAATCTCTGTGATATTCCTGTTAAAGGTACATTGACTGAATCTAATTCTGAGGGAATATTAGACAAACCCAAAGGATGGGATCCTTAAAAAGAAACAACTCCACACAAAGCTGACCTCTATCATCTTCAGAAGTGGAGAGAAAGGTCATGAGAGTCAAGGAAAGCTGAGAAATAGCTTCATGTCTAATGAGACTGAAGAGAAACAACTAAATTCAGTGGGTGAAGCCAGACAGACTCGTTTTGCTATGCAGGGTATTATTAGGTTTATTGGCAAAACTTGAACAGGGTCTGAAGATTAGATGGCAGTAATGTCAATGTTAATTTCCTGAGGTTTATGGTCCTATCAGATTATTTAAGAGAACCCCTTGTATTGCAAGAAATACACAATAAAGTGAGGGTGATGGGGCATATCAGCAACATGTTCCCAAACAGTTTGGAAAATAAAAGTCCTTGCTCTGTTTTTGCAAACTTTGTAGAATGACAAGTTTCTTTCAAAAAAAGAGGGAAGAAAAAAGGCATAGTAGGTATTTACTAAATGCCTTGCTTCAAATTATACATGTTAATTAATTTAATGTAATTCTTTGGGTCTATGTTTCTACAGACAAAGAGGAAAACTGGGGAATGGAGACAGGGAGGCCACAGGAACCAGCATCGCCATGGACATCATGAAAATCTGTCTCAGGAGACAAGATTGGATCCAGACAAACTTGGACCTAATCCCCGCCCAGTAAGTCTATAGTCTGGTGCCAATCACTTACTAATTCATGCACTATTTACATATCTGTTTAATGAGAATATTCTATATGAGAAATAGATCAGCTAAAAATATGAAATGATGAGAGTACCGACCTGGCACGGGATATGCACTTGCTTTATATCAGTAATTATCACGAACGCTGCAAACGTCTTCCCATCACTACAATATGCAACTAGGGCACTTTGAGGAGTAACTTGATGTTTTAACAAAGAGAATTTTTATGAAAACTTTTCTCCTACACTATTCAGAAACAGAAGCTCCCAACCAGCACATGGGATTTCCAGTGAGCTTTAACTCTGTGAAAACACTATTGGACCAATTTCACACAACTCAAATGTAAAGATTTAAGTAGGAGATGCTGGTCTTTAAGAAAATGAAAATGAACATATTTAATAGAGGATACAGAAGAGTAGTACCTGATTCCATTTCCTGCTTTCTTATTTAATAATGCAAAATAGGTTTAGCTGAACAATATGTGTTTGTATACCCAGAAATTATAATTCCCTGAGTCTGAAAGCTTTCTTATCCCTCACATCATGTGATTTTTCTGAACTATCCTTCAAGTTGGGCAGAGCAAACATTGAAATGTATGCTTAGAGAATCTAAAGCAAATAATATAGTTAATATATGTTGACTGTTTATTACATAATAGGCACTATTTAAAACTTTCAACAACTCAGTTAGGTAGTTACTATCATTCCTAATTTCTAGATGAAAATCTATAGACTGTGTGAAGCCCAGGTTTGAACACTGGTATTTTGCTTTCCAAGGACATCTCTCTACCAACACTGCTAACTTCTATTACTTTCTGGCAGAAGTTGCCTGGTTTCCCAAGGTTTCATAGCCTTTAGTAGCAAACTGATATCCTGGTTGTTTCTGTTTGGTATTCCATAGCTCCATAGGTCATATTATGCCTTCTCAGTGACTGAACCATTCTAAACGCACTTCTGTGTCCTTGTTCCAGTCACATTTTAACGTAGTCTTTATAACTTTATATCTCTTTCAGTTTGTTCTCTCTTCTCCCTCATACCCCGATTCTAACCTTCTCACTTAAATTTCTCTTCCCAAGTATCTCCAGCAGGAGGAGCCATTACTCAACCTTACTAGTATCATCAATATAGGGTGGGACAAAAGTAAGTTTGCAGTTGGGTATGCAAAACAGTCTATTCTTGTATTATTATTTATTTATTATTGTGTTATTTTCCATACAAACAACTATAAGCCTACTTTTTTCCAATCCTGTATATCACCGGGCTCACTGCACCTATTTTTCTCCCATTCACCTAATTTCAGTACCTTTTTAATAGATTCCCAATGGGTAGCCTGATTAGGGGGATTATGAAGGACATAAATTGTAGAATAGGATATTCCTAGAAATGTAGACAGGAGGAGCTTCTGGGCCTTATAGAAAAAACAAAACTGCCCTTCTGACCACAATGGCACTATCGTAGACATCAAGAATGCTGATTTTCTGCATAAGAATCTGAGGATGAGCATCTACACCTTAGGTATCTATTGCACGGAGAGAAGGAAGAAGGGATACACTGTGGAACTATCATCCACAAATTATGTTTCACCCTACCTCCCTAATAACCCTGCAATTCCTCATGAAGATGGGACTGTGGAAGCATCCTTGAAATCTGGGAGTTCTTGAGGGAACATTCAGATTAGTCTATCACTTCTAAGCCCTTCTCTTGATCCAATCCAACAGGTTGTCATTGTATCAGCATCATTTCTAGCACAGGTCATATTAAACACATCAGTAAATGTCTCCTTTATTGTCATGATACTTCACTGTAAAAGCTTATCATCTATCAAAAAGAAATTGATCAAACAGGAAAGTTGGCCCAAAGACTCTTAGGCTACACTGTCACATGAAAGAAAATGATTGATTTCAATATGCTCTCTGCTAAATGTGCACAATTACCTTACCTTGACACGTTCATTTGTTTCTGTTCGTGGGTAAAGACAGAAGTGGTCATACGCAAGGAATTCAATAGGCCATGACTTGGAGCTGCCTTCATCAGATCATCGCTCCATACCTACAGCTCCAAACTATCTCACACCCCATGTGCTTCCCCAGGAGGAAGTTTCCAATCTGTTTGGAGCACAAATTCTCAGAGTTGGGCATCCATTCTTGTACTAAATTATTGAGTGCCTCGGATTGACCTTGTGAGTTGGCAAAGTCTTACTTCCATGGGTTCATTATTTCTCTCAGTAGGTGCCTGAATAATGAGAAACAACCCATTTGATAATTTTTCCAATGCATTGCAGGGCAGCCTACAGCCCAATTCTGTCTTCCACCAATTTCACAACCCAGGAAGTTACATTGTATCGATCAAAAACAAACAAACAAAAAATTCAATCTAGTTAACAGTTATTTCAAAAAATTAAAAATTTACAAAGGTATGTATTTCCTAAGTGCTTCCTAAGTGCTCTATGGGTAGGAAATGCAAATGCTGCAGTGTAACACATTCCTTATCTGAAACAAATTTTACTGTCAGATTTGGATTCAGAAAGGTCTGAAGCTAATTCTGTGTACACCAGGGAAAGCTCTGCTCTCACACCAATTTTTATAATCTCACCAACTTTTAAATGGAGTAGGAGGGGCTGAGTGCCAATCTGTTATTCTTGGAATTTAGTGTAGATTAAAGGGTAAAATAACTATAGAGCATCCAGCCTAGTAAATGCTTAATAAATGGAGAATATTACATTTTATGGATGACTTGTGCCCAGCAGCAATCCCATATGTCTGTACAAAAACTAGGAACATAAAAGGAAGGAAAAACAACCACAGAGCATAAATGAAATACAAACTACCTCAAATATTTCTATTCTTTCTTCAGATGCTTATGATTTCTTTTTTTTTAATATGTTTTATTGATTTTTTACAGAGAGGAAAGGAAAGGGATAGAGAGTTAGAAACATCGATGAGAGAGAAACATCGATCAGCTGCCTCCTGCACACTCCCCAGTGGGTATGTGCCCGCAACCAAGGTACATGCCCTTGACCGGAATCGAACCTGGGACCCCTGAGTCCGCAGGCCGACGCTCTATCCACTGAGCCAAACCGGTCAGGGCTGATTTCTTGATTCAACTACTAAATTGCTTTTTGTAATTGATTTACCTCACCTCATTTTCCCTTTGAAAATAAGTACAAAAGCCTTAGATTATGATATATTTTCCCCAAAAAATGTTTAACCCTTTTCTCTACCAGGGAGACAAATCACGTCTGGTTACTTCAGTTCCCTCAGAGACTTTGCTGACTGGAACCTGACAGGTTTACCCCACACCCCCTGATCTGCCTCCAATCTAGACGTTCATGCCAAGATCCTCCGAAAAATGTCTGCTGTGATTCTTACCAACTTTTCAGCCTCCCACCATATGCAACTCTAGAATTCTCCAATTTCATTTATGAAAAGTAAGCCATATTTTTTAGGCTTTCTGAATCCCTGTCAAAAACTCTGTGGGTATCTCTGTTCCTGAGCAGTAGACCTTGATGAGTGCCAAGTCCACATTTCCTCTCTATTTTCCTAGTTCAGAATCAAGAGGTTCTCAGGATGTCTGTACCAGTCAACTCACTTACTCAAGATTCCCCCATTCTCTTCCCAGTTCTCATTGCCTCAGATGACTTCTGCTGCCTACAAACAGATACTTTCTCTATTTTACTGTATTTCCAATGTTTTGTTTTGTTTTTTTGTTTTAGTTTTTGTTGTTGTTTTTTTTGTTATTGTTGTTTTGTTTTTAGTTTTAGGCAGGAGTAATCATATCCTGATAACATCTTCATCTCATGTGAAAGGTGATGTCCTGGTGTGTGTTTTTTAAATCTCTTATAACTAGTTATTTTATTTTCTTAATATTTCATTCATGACTATTTCTGTTTTATTTTTTTAATTTTTTTTATATTGTAGTCTTTATTATTATTTTTTCTCTCTCTTTTTTTTATTGCTTAAAGTATTACAAAGAGTATTACATATGTCTCCTTTTTTTTTTCCCCGCCCTTGACAATCCCCCTGCCTCCCCTACCCCCCAGTGTCTTATGCCCATTGGTTATGCTTATATGCATGCATACAAGTCCTTCGGTTGATCTCTTACCTCCCCCTCCTGCCCCCCAGCCCTCCCCGGATGTCTACCCCTTCCCCTTCCCCCACATTGTCCTCCTCCACCCAGATCATGTCACACTCCAGGCCTTCACCACACTATTGTCTGTGTCCGTGGGCTCTGCATTATGCATATAAGTTTTGGTTATTCTCTTCCTACCCCTCCAACCCCTGCCCTCTGAGAAACATGTTTCCATGCCTCTGCATGTTTGATCCAGGCCTTAGTTGTTTTGTAGTAGCATGGTCCTTCAGGGTATACAATAACTCCATTATATTGGCTAACAATTTTTGAGGAAAGTAATGATTTTTTTAAACAAAACACATAAAGCACAAGTAATAGGAATTTTTGATGAATTGAGGCTCATTAAATAAGAAATTGCTGTGTGTGGTATCTTACAGTACTATAAAGAAAATGAAAATATAAACCACACTCTTGGAGAAAAAAGATTGCACCACATAAAACTTTCAGTTGAGAACAACAATTACCAATAATATTAAAATATCAACAAAATTAAAAAGAAAAATGAGCAATGAACTGCACAAGGATAACATGGGAAGGGAAACTAAAAGTTGGAACAATCTTCACTCATCCTCTACTCAGGAAAATTCAAATTCAAATGCCTCCTAGAGAGAATTATCACTTCCTGAGGCTTCACCAAGAGATAGACTTTTACCAATGGAACACGAGTAGAATGGCCCTGTGTAATTTCAAAATACAAGCTTGAAGTGCCAGCATGTTGAATTTTGTTTGTTTGTTTTGCTATTAGGTTGGCAATGTTTTTTAAGTAGGGGCTACTCTATCAACTTGGGTCCTGGGTTAAAGCAAGTTACAGCAGAGTCACAGCCAACTATGGACAGACAAATAGTACCAAAACTAAAGGAAATCAAAAGACCTTTTGATGGAAGCTGTTGAGATTTAAACATTATTTATTACTGTAGCATAACCTAGTCTTCACTGACTGGTTTAACATACTAGAGAAACATTTAGACATACATATAATAAAACATGTATTAGACACTTAGTGAAACATTTATGGGATATTTCTAGCAAGATCTATATATATAAAAGCCTAAGTGACCATTCAACCATTCAACCATTCAACCAGTAGCTATGATGCGTACTGACCATCAGGGGGCAAATTCTCTGACTGGTATGTTACCTTGCTGCTGGGGATTGGGCGAGATGGGCCGGACACGCCCTGGAGCCCTCCTGCAGTCCCTCCCTGGCCCCAATCATGCACCTGTGGGGTCCCTCGTCCTGGCCTGCACCCTCTTTCAATCCAGGACCCCTCGGGGGATGTCGGAGAGCCACAGGCCAGGCCGAGGGACCCCACTGGTTCATGAATCAGTGCACTGGGCCTCTAGTAGTTAATGACACAAAATAAATAAATTAATCAATGAAGCAGAAACAACCTGCATGTTCATCAAAGCAAATGAAGAAAAATACATTGTGCTATATTCATTCAATGGAATTTTCGGTGAAAATAAAAAGTAATCCACCCAAGAACATTGATGAATGTTAAGAACACAATGTTCAACAATAAAGTAAGATAGATTACAAAATGTGTGATTCTATTTATATAAAGTTCAAAAATATAAAGCAATAAATGTATTATTTGATTATGTAAAATTATATGATAAAAGTATAAAAGAAAGCATAGAACTAAAAGAAATAATAGGGTTTTATATAATAAATGCTGTTTTGTGGCCCTAAAAATCTCCCTGCCTAGAGTGTTGACTATTGATAATAAAGATACTAAAAATTACTGAGATAAAGAATGTAATGCTATTAGTTTAGGTATGAGGTGAAGAAAATCTCAGTAAGAGAGAGGGGAAGTAAACTAAAAAAAAAAAAAAAGGAAAATAAATCAAATAAGTGGGCAATTGGAGCTTCACCAACTTTGGGAACCAGCATGGAGCCCACCACTCTGGGTTAACTCCTCCTCTCCCTGCAGAGGGGCCAGGGAGCTGGAGGGGTTATGCGCCATTACTCCCAGTCATTGTTCAAGGCTGTTTTCTAAAGATGATAACTCTAATATTTCTGGCCAACGAAGCAGGCTACAGAGGCCAGATACAGCCATTAGCTGGAAAAATGAATATCTAGCATATGGCAGTTGGGCCAGTGTCAGCTAGCGTGCTTCTTTAGGGGAAACATATAAACTAGGCTAATTAAGATAATAAGCTATAAATATGCAATATCAGGAATGACGATAGAGAAATAAACACAGCTATAGAAGAAATTGTATGACTAGTTTAATCAAATCTATGCAGGTTAAGGAGAACACATGAGTAAAGAAGTAATTTTTCTGGAAAAAAATAAATTATAAGATGTATATAAGGGAAAAGAAAAAGTAAGCAGTCCTATTACCATTGAATAAATTGAAAAGTCCTCAAAAAAAAAGAATAACTCCAAAAATAAAAGCCAAAGCCCCAGCAGTATAATAAATTAGTCAATCAAACTTCTGAAGAAATATAGCCAATGTAATTTAAAGTGTAAAAAAAAGTTTAATCAGAGTCTAGCCCTACCACGTAGTGAAACTTCATACAATAAAAATAGCTTGGCACTTGAGTACAAATTGATGAATAACTCAATGTTATATACAGAAGGTTGGTCAAAAGTGGGTTTACAGTTCTGAGTCTGCAAAACACAGTTAATTATTCTATTATTATTTTTAATTATTATATATTTTCCATATGAATAACTGTAATATATAAATATGTATACAGATATAGAGAGAGATACAGAGAAAGAGAGAGACAGAGACAGAGATAGAGAGAATGAGAGAGCAAATATATAATCAAAATCTGTACACTTACTATATGACAAAAGCAGAATTGTTAAAAACAGGAAAAAGAAGAAAATATATAAGACTATAGGAGGCTTACATGCAAGTCATAAAATCCAGAAATCATAAAGAAAATGTTTTTGCCCTCACCAGTTTGGCTCAGTGAATAGAGCATCGGCCTGCGGACTGAAGGGTCCTGGGTCTGATTCCAGTCAAGGGCACATGCCCAGGTTGTGGGCTCAATCCCCAGTAGGGGACATGCAGGAGGGAGCTGATCAATGATTCTCTCTCATCATTGATGTTTCTATCTCTTTCTCCCTCTCCCTTTCCCTCTGAAATCAATAAAAATATATTTTTAAAAAGAAAATGTTTTGATCTATTAAACATAACATTTTAAAAATTATTTTTATAGAAAAAATTGAATTACAAAAATAAAGTTGAGTGACAAACAACAATTTGAAAATTTGCTTTTCCTATGAAAAAGAATTAGAGAAGTCTATATGTGCTGATAGGAAGCCATGTCCAAAATGTTTTATTATAAGAAAAAAAGTAATGATTCGATAAATGGGTGGATTCCTGATTATTTAAAACTTCATGAGGGTACATGAAAATATTTATTGGACAATCAATGTCAGCTGCCCATTCTTTTTTTAATTTTAGAAATTTATTGATTGATTTAGAGAGAGAGGAAAGAAGAGAGAGAAAGAAAGACATCAATTTGTTGTTCCATTTATTTATGCATTCATTGGTTGATTCTTGTATGCGCCATGACTGGGGATCCAACCTGCAACCTTGACATATTGAGAGGATGCTCGAACCAACTGAGCACCCAGTTAGGGTGGCAGCTGCCCACTCTTGTGATTCAGTGTCAGGCCAAGCAATGCATAGGATGAGGAGATTCACAATTGGGAGGCATAAAGGAAAATCAAAGATAGCAAATATGCCTTCGATATAAAAACAAACAATGGTTGCCCCTGGCTAAGGAAACCACTAAGCCAGCAATGGCAGAAACATTTACTCAATTGTGAGTACTGACCCTTTCATACAATATTAACATTATATCTTTGATATTTATTTCTGTATTCCTCGTGATTTGGGAATAAAAACCACAGAAATCAAATCTGCTATCCTTAATCCAAACTATGAATTAATTGTCTCAGTGCTGGAAGAACATTCATGGAAGATGATAGGAGCAAAACTCAGCTACAGAAAGACAAGATGCAGGAAACCAAACAACTCACTGTCTTTAGCTAAAACATTTTAGTCAGAATACTTCCACTGTGCACATTTCTGCAATGAGTGGTAACCAAAACTGGACAAGGTCAATAAACAATCCTTTAACCACCCTCTACTAGTATACATCTCTCATCTTTGAACCTCAGTTTACAAGTCTGAAGTTCCAGTAGAAACGGGATTTGAATAAAGCTCGGGCATCTGCCCCTGCCTGACTGCTAAAGGTCTTGGGGAAAAAGGACACCGCTCTTTCTGTGTTCATACCTGGAGGCTGGGCACTGCATCCTCCTAATATTACACAGAAGTGGAGATCCCGCTAAAATAAAATATCAGTCACTACAATCATTGCTCTCAAGTGAAAAATAAAACCCCGTTAAAAATAGCTTCGCAATGAATGGAACACCATTCAATTTGCTGTAAAATGGTCTTGCAGGCGAGCTTTGTGGACATCTGTGGTCCTGAGTTATTTCTTCATAGAACCTATCCTACAGACAGCAGGGGTCACACTGATGTAGTCAGAGAGCACGTGCATCCGGTTCATCTTACCCGGCTCTTCACCATGTTAATTCCTCTGTCCCACAGAGATAATGTCTGCTGCTGTGCTTTTTACTTTTTTTTAGTTCCATGCTGCTCTGGTTGTTTAAAAACCCTTCTTTTTTAAGCAATAGTGGCTGCAATACTCCCTTAATCTTCTTTAGCATCAAATGTGTTACCTATTATTATAGAGAATTAGCCTCACCCCTCTGTGCGTTTGCTGAGTTTTTGTGCGCTGCCTTCATTCAAGAATTACCTCTCACAGTTTCCCATGGACCATGCCCCCTTCTGACTGATCTCTTTGGGGACCTGAATTTCCAAGCAGAGATATGTCCCTTTTGCACATCTGAGCCTTGCATTTTCTCACCTGAAGTCCATGTGTGATATTCAAATTCTGCCCATGCCATGTCTCAGGCAGGACCCTCAGAACTGAATTTTGTTTGTTTGCTTTATTTTTCACGGCCACAAAGATGTGGAGATCTGCTGAGATGTCCCAGGAGATGCAGCCACCTTCCCACCTTCTTCCCTTCCAGCCTCTTGCTCTAAGTTCCCAGGTTTCCTAGTTTCGGGGACCTGGAAAATTTTCTCCCTAAGCCTCACGTGACTGTTAATGGAGGATATGGTTAGTTATCATCAGGTTTTTGTGAAGAGGACATGAGGTGATTACACTAAAAGAAAATAATAATCCTATGTAATAAAAGCCTAATATGCCAATAGACGGAACAGCCCAACAATCGGTGGAATGACCGGTCACTATGATGCTCAATGTAGGAGCTGCCCCCAGCCCGCAGGTCCCAGGCCAGCTAAGGCAGGTTCCAGCAGGGGGCCCCGATCACCCCACCTGTCACCCCGCAGAGGGAGGCGACTGGTAGCTGTGGCGGGGGGCATGGCCAGCAGGCAAACGGGAGGTGCTGGGGGACAGGGCTGGCTGGTGAGCGGGCCAGCATTGCCCCCCAATCACCCTGCCGGTCGCCTCCTGGCAGCAGCAGGGGGCAGGGTGGATGAGAGATTGGCGCCAGGCGGCGCCAGTGGGGGGGTCCCCCCAAATGCCCCACCGTTCTCCCCACAGATCAGCCTTGATGGCCGGCCAGGCCTAGGGACCCTACCCATGCACAATTTTTGTGCATCGGACCTCTAGTAATAATAATAATAATAAATTGATCTGAATACTCAATACTTTTGCTATTACTATGTTAAATATCACCATTAACACAGGATGTAGGACAAGCTAGGTGGCAGGGCATTGGCGTGACACATGGAGAATTTTGCAGTGCTGGGAATGATGGAGAACTGTGGGCTCACCATCAGGCCACGCAGTAGCCCAGATTACTCACCTGGCACGTGCAACTTTAGAGGTGACCTAATTCTAGAGATGAAAGTGGATAGTTATATTTTCCATTGCATGATAGAGTGTGTGATTTCAACAACAAGGAAAGTTTAGAAACTGAACTTGTGTGCAGAGGCAGCTCAAACATTGTTATGTAAGGATCACTGCGCTGCTTCCCATCCTAGCTCACCTCTTCCATCCTTCACTGCCCCCTGGTGGATGTGAAGGACATTACCTGTGGCATGCTCACTGTTGGGCAGGTACACTGTACTTAGATTTTAATGATGGCAGAAACTTGTCTGTACCATAGTTTTCTTTTACTGTTTGTTTCTCCCACCATGTGGAAGTCAGAAATACTAGAAGGTGGCATATTTGGCAGCCAAACCCACCATGTCATTGTTCTTTCTTTTATTTTTGTCTATTTGATTAATTTTTTATTAGAGTTAATTTATGTTATTAAAATCTCCATTTATAAACATATTTGTTTTTCCCCTATTGGATTTGGCTATTTGGTCTCTTGACAAACCTGGTAATTTTATTGAATATTTGATATCAATATTGGAGATGAAACACTGTTAGACACACAGGATGGTGTTGTTAAATCACAAAGGACTCAACTTTCTCCAATAGAGACTACCATGCAGATAGCTTGGACCCAATCAGAGACTGAAATGATTTGGAGATGAATTTAAGTGTTGGGTGACCTGGTCTAGTTAGGGTTCCTTAACTGAAATCCTGGCATGTATAATAGGGCCCTACCCGGCACAATGAGCTGACAGAGATTTCTGGTGGGTTTTTAGCCCTGGTTGTCAATTGCTGCCAATTTGATTTATTTGCTTCTTACACATGCCATTTAGAAACTAATAAATATTTTAATGAATAAACAATGCAGAATATGGAGTCAACTCTCTTCTTTTCAATGGGATCTTAGCTCCTCAAGCCCTGGTTGTCTTGAGAGCCAAGAAATTCAGACTTTGCTTCTCTAGCCCCATGGCTGCCATGCTTACAGCTCAGTGCTCAAGGAGGACATTGAGAAGATATGACCCCCAGCTGACCTTATAAAAATGGATATCCATTAAAGCCACCATATGGAAAATGGACTCATTCAGGAAAATATAATTGACATTGATAAGCAAGAAAAGGCCACCTATCAAAAATATTTCCCATGAGATTGTATTTTTTAAAACAAATATATATGCATAGAAAAAATAACTTCACAGAAATATAAAATAAGGTAGATTAGTGGTTTCTGAATATGAGTTTCTTTCAATGGTATTTCTTAGGGTCCTTTGTGTTTTCTCAATATTCCTCCATCTAGTCATTTTCTTTTAATTAAAATACACTTCATGTGATAAAAAATATTAGGAAGGCTGTAGCCATGTTTGGAAGAATAAGAGTTATGCCATGGGATGAACAAGAAGGAAGTGTGCTTGTCTGATGCTCAGGAGTATTTAAAGCTCAGAAACCCTTTAGCCTTTTCTCTGTTGGGTGGGGTGTCTGCCCTCTTAGTTGTGTAGAGTTGCCATATTGAAACTAATTCCAGATTTATGACCAAATTAATCAGAAAGAGCCTAATTTGTCTTTTTTATGTATAGACTAGTTTCTTTTTTTTACAGTGTGTTCCACGACAATAAAAAAAAAGAGTTAAGTGTCTAGAAATAAGACTAGGCATTAGTATTTATTGAATGACCTTTGAGTTATTGGATAAACTCTACTATGTTGTAGAAGTGGGTTATCTTCTTTAATCCTCACAATCTTGCAAGTGGCCTCTCACTATATTCCTTCTGCAAATTGGGACACGGGCTCAAAGAGGTTATGTGGCTTGTTTTAGTTTCCACTGCTAAGTACCAGAATCAGGACTTGAACTACAGTCTGTCTGAACCTAAAGCCCAATCTTTGTTCATCCTATCATGATGAAAAACTGGGTCTTGAATGCATTCATGCATTTTCAACCTCATCTAAGAAGAAAAATATATATATATTTGTTTCTTATGCTGTTCTTAAGTCCCAATGACACCCTTCAAATTCCATTTGTTTCCCTCTCGCCTCTTAAAGAGCCAATTAAAGTGTCCTCACATCAATGGGATTTTGGTTTTAGCATTTCAGTACAGCCTGCTCATTCGATCTGCAAACTCCATCACTGAAGAGTGAAAGTCATCAAATTTCATTTCTTATAACATTAGCTTCGAAAGATGTTTTCCCCTTTTACCAGTTAAATTGTCTTTTACTTTGTAAACTGTTTCTATTTTTCAACAATTGCATTACAATGTGTGCAATTTTAACCGCCCTGCTGCTCAATCCTTTGTAAACCCAAATAAAGAAATAGTTATATAAGCAAGAAACAGCAAAAAGGGAATAAAAGACAGATATTGCTTCAGATGACTTTCCATTTTCTGTGGACAAAAAACAAAAGGCAATTTAACATTTTATTTTTTATAGTCATCATTGCATTATTCTTTCGTTTACCTTGTAACAAGTGGAAGCCCGATAGCATCTGCCACCTCCCACAATTTAATTACATATTTTATAAGCAGTCTCTTGGCTTGCCTGGATCTACCTTATCCACCACGTCCAAGTCCATACCACATGATTTTTGTAATTACGTGAGCGGCAAGATAGCTACTTCCATCCCTAAATTGAACACTTCCACTTCGCTGTTTTAAAGTGCTTCTCATACACTGTGCTTCCCATACACTTCCCTGAGGCTGAATCCGCACCAGTGGCCCATCTTTCCCTGATGGGTCAATGGCTCAATGATCTCCTCAGGGGAGAATCTGTTCATTACCAAGAATTACCTTTCTCCAGGAAGGGGGGGCGGGCTAGAAACAATGACTCTAAAACCCTCTCTCTTCCACTTTAATTCAATGAATAATGTATATTTGTGATTTTGTTTTCTGTCTTTCCTGACTCTTTGTTTTGAAATCATTGAAAAGACCTATTCACTCCCTTTCATCTCTCTCATTTCCATGCTGAGCAAGGAAAGCCCCCTGGGGTCCCCTCTGCGTTTTGGGTTCACTTCCATTTCACAGTAGGAAAGAAGTGACTAACTTCCACCCTATTGTTTTAGTGTTTTTCTTTTCCTATTCAAATATTTCTTATTCATTGAAATCCACAGATACTTTAAAAAAAAACCATAGAGCATTTATTTCCAAAGCATTTACTTTTCTTAATATGAGTTGTATAATGACAATTGTATTTTAAAATTTAGCAAATGTGCAAAAAATAAATACAATCAGCCCTAAACTCCACCATTGGTAGATGACTCATGGAATAAGCAACCATGTAACCAGAAGGAAGCTATGCAGACAGTAAAGAGATCAGTGGTTGCCCAAGGTGGGGGTGAGGGATGAATAGGTGGAGCGCAGAGGATCAGTGACCCTAATGTAAACTTTGCACAATAGGTGATTATGATGTGTCAATGTAGGTTCATCAATTGTAACAAATGTACCTCTCTGGTAGGGGATGTTGATAATGGGAGAGTCATTATCTGTGGGGGAGGGAGGTAATCCCCTCAGTTTTTCTGAGAACTAAAGCTACATTTAATAAATAAATGGCCCTAGCCGGTTTGGCTCAGTGGATAGAGCATCGGCCTTCGGACCAAAGGATCCAAGGTTTGATTCTGGTCAAGGGCATGTACCTTGGTTGAAGGCTCCTCCCTGCCCTGGGCCCTGGTTGAGGTGCATGCAGGAGGCAACCAATCCATATGTTTGTCTCACATCAATGTTTCTCCCTGTCTTTCCCTCTCCCACTCTCTCTAAAAGATCAATGGAAAAATAATAAAATAAAATAAAATAAAATAAAATAAATAAAAAATAAAGTAAATGGCTGAGAAGTATTCCATCATAAACATGTATCACATCTTCTTTATCCAAACTTCTATTGAAGGACACTGGTTGTTTTCATGTCTTGGTCACCTTGAATAATGCTGTGATGAACATAAAGATACATATATCTTTATGAATAAATGTTTTGAAAATTTGGGGGTAGATACCCAAAAGAGAGGTTTGCTGGGTTATATGGTAACTTTATTCTTAATTTTTTGAGGAAGCTTCATACTGTTTTCTGTATCACCCCAATAAATTTAATTTAAAAAGTATACGAGAAATAAATGATAGAACATATATGCAAACCTGTTCAAAATTCTAAAATGCTGAAGTTAAGTAAAATAGTATTTAAAAGAAATATAGAAAAATCATAAACACACACAACAAATATGAAGTCACATGTATTTTATGCTTAAATGGTATAGACTACACTTCTTCCCATTTTATTACAACTTTTGAACTCATAGATTGTATTGGCAATGCTCTTTTCTTAATATAATCTGAACGGGGTGGGGGCTGGCTCAGAATTGTGCTGACAGATATTTTATATTCAATGAGCACATACCTGATGCTGCACACCTGGTTAATGCAGGGGCAACAAAGGGCTTTAGGACATGCTCCTGCTCTAAAGTAACTCATGGTCTTACGGAGAGAGGCAATAAGACAGTAGAAACATTTCAAAGGAATAGTCCTACAATTATTATACCTTCAAACTATGTCTTGGAGACAAAAAGAGCTGTTTAAACCTCCTTTTCTCATGCAAGTATTGTTGGCTATGTCTATGTTGTTCTAGAGAACTGAAAAATGTAATGTATTATCATATTACCATATCCTATTATACCATCAAAATAAGTGCTCATTAGAATAAATGAATTGGTTCTCCACAATGAACCTTGGATTTAGAGTACCATTTGTGCATCCCAACCCAATTGGATGATAAACCATTCTGTAAAATTGGATATATTTCTTGGGGGTGGGAGGGTAATTATTACTGCATCCTTTTTCTCAGAAAGGATGGTTCTCTATTGTTGACAAAATGCCTATGTCTTAGGCAAGCATTCAATTTCCTCCAGAATCCAGTCTCATTCTTACTTTTTAAAGAATGTTTTCTATCCTTGCCTCCCCTGTGCCTTGTTAAACAGAGCTTTTGTGGTATTCTGTTCATGCTCAATTCTTTTCTTCTTGTCTTTTCTAATCCTGTTCTCTCTGTCTGGAATATATCCCCCTCCATTTGCATATAGATGGGCTTTCACCCTTCACTTGACCAACCCCAGTGTCCAGTCCTCTCTGTGGGAGAAATCTCATGGTACTTGAAGGGTGGCCCTGTAGCTTGCACTGCAGCTACCTGGGAGCATGATCGATGGTGAGATTCTTAAGAAAATACTGAGTTACGGCTGCCTGCTCCTCACCGCCACACTTACAGTTGGGACTCATGTGTGTTGAATGAGTGAATGGATTAATTTTATCTTTAAAAGCATTTGACTACTGCCCAGCGGGCATGGCTCAGTGGTTGATCATCAATCTATGAACCAGGGGGTCAGGGTTTGATTCCTGGTCAGGGCACATGCCCAGGTTGAGGGCTCGATTCCCAGTGGAAAGCATGCAGAAGCAGCAGATTAGTGATTCTCTCTCATCATTGATGTTTCCTCTCTCTTTATCTGCCTTCCTCTCTGAAATATACATATATATATATATATATATATATATACTTTTTAAAAAAACATTTGACTACTATATTAATTTTTGGGGGGCTTTCAAATATAAAATCATTTGAGCTATGTAAAGCAGACTGAAATAAGAATAAAATTCAGAATGAAAAGAATAAAAAGTATAATATAAACCTATAAAAACAAAGTGGACCACAAAATAATCCTTTTTTTAATTTTTAATAAGGAGCACAGAAATGAGAGAGACATACTGGATGAGGACAAAGATTCAATATTATAACATGTAGGAGAGAGAAAAGAGCTTCTCAATCATGATGTTCATCTTCTCTGTCCAGGAGGATTATCCTTGAGTGGAAAGGCAGAGATAGTATAGTTCAAAGGTTTTAGAGCTGAGGTTTTGAGACAGTCTAATATAGTGAGAAAAGCATTAGAGTTCAATAAAGAGACACACATTCCCAACCAGCTCTCTAACCTACTGTCTGGAGACCTTGTAAAATTCACTTGACCTGTCTGTGTTGATTTCCACTCAGCTAATATAGCAACGGTATCAAGCATTCATGGAGAGGAGCAGATAATATTAGTGAATATCCCCAGTAAGTTATAAAACCTCATGAGTAATTATTGTTTAAATCATTTATGGTTTGGAAATCTACCACATACACACACACACACCAATGGTGAATATGTGAGAAGATGGATATAATACTTAGCTTAGTGATAATAATCATTTTACTGTAAATGCATTTCTTTTTTAAAAATAAGTTTTAATTGATTTCAGAGAGGAAGTGTTGTAATGTACCCCTCGAATTACATAAGGACGCCTCAAGAAGTCAAATTAAGGAGTCACATTTATTGCAAATCCGGGACTATGAGGGGGCATTTCACTCTCCCAAATCTCGCAGTGCCCTCCCCAGCCCCAAAACCAGATTTATAGAGGCAAAGAGCACAGAGGTATTGATTACATCCCAGGGTTTGGAATGAAGACCCTGGTTTGCACAAAGCAGTTACAGAAGTGAAATTGAGCCGATTAGTTATTTACAAAGATTAATTATAGTTTTGGGTCTTCGGACCACTGAGTTGACAGAAACACATTATCTAGAGCCCTCGGGTCTTGGGACCACTGAGTCAACGGGAGCGCATTATCTGTAGTCACTGAGGCAATTTAGGATAATTGTGCTGTCCTGGTTCCCAGGTACAGAAGAATGTGCTTTCTAAAACCAGTATGACCACAACCAATGGGGTATTCACATTACAATCAATAGGGTATTCAATCGAATGGGATGATTTATATAATTCAGAAAATCAAAGTAACTTTTCTATTGTTAAACAAAGCAAATAAGTACAGAAGCCAAACAGCAGGGTTAAAGTTAATCTACAGTTTCTACCTGAGATGATTGCTACCATACTTCAGAAGGGAGAGGGAGAGAGAGAGAGAGAAACATCAATGATGAGAGAGAATCATTGATTGGCTGCCTCCTGCATGCCCCCTACTGGGAATTGAGCCCGCAGCTGAGGCATTCCCTTGACGGGAATTGAATCTGGGACCCTTCAGTTCACAGGCCAACACTCTATCCACTGAGCCAAACCAGCTAGGCCTGTATATGTGTTTCAAAATATCACATTGTATACCTTAAATAGATACAAGATTTATTTAAAAAAATAAAAGGACAAGTGACCTATAGTAGCTAGAGCTTGGTGTATAGGGAAATAAAAAGAATAGCTAAAAATTATAATAGTAATAAGCATAGCATCAACACAAATAAGAGCTACAAATATAGGCCACTTTCTACACAATAGGCATTTTTCTAAGAGCTTTTCACATATTAACTAATATAATTTTTTTTTCAGATGAGTGTCTCCTTGTGTCAATTTTAATTAAATGATGATCTCATTTAATTCTGATTAAATTATAGCAGCTAGATAAATTCAGGCAACATTAAAGGGGGCCAAATATATGGTGATGGAAGATGATTTGGTTTTGGCTAATGGACACAGAATGCAATGTACAGATTATGTATCATGGAAATGTACACTTGAAATCTGTATAATCTGATCAACCAATATCACCCCAATAAATTTAATTAATTAAAACATTTAAAAATATTTTAAAGTTAGATGTGTTATATATATATATATATATATATATATATATATATATATATATATATCCTATATAATAAAAGGCTAATATGCAAATTGTCCCCTTGACCAGGAGTTTGACCGGGAGTTCAACCAGGGGGCAGGGCCAGCTGGCCCCTTCCCCCAGTTGGCCTGGCCCAATCAGCTCCGAACAGGATGGCTGGCCAGACCCCACCCATGCATGAATTCATGCAATGGGCCACTAGTGTGTGTATATATATATATACTTAAAAATCTTTACATAGGGTTAGAGATTTTTGTAGACCTTTAAGAAATACATTATTAAGAGAAATCAAAGATATGAAACATCTCATAGACATTAAATATTGACTTTATGTTAAATATATACAATTTAATGGAAACTATATGACTGGTAGGTCCATTTAAATAGAGATCTTGCCTAGCCGGTTTCGCTCAGTGGGTAGAGTGTTGGCCTGTGGACTGAAGGGTCCCGGGTTGGAGTATGGTCACGGGCATATGCCGGGTTGCAGTCTTGATCCCCAGTGGGGGGCATATAGGAGGTAGCTGATCAGTGATTCTCTCATCATGGATGTTTATAATTCTCTCTCCCTCTCCCTTCTTCTCTGAAATCAATAAAATATATATTAAATAGAGATTTTTATGTCCAAATGAAAATTAACATATGTGATGTTGGATTGCACTTTCCAATTTAAAATAATAATAAAGTTAATATTGTAGCAAAAAAAGTTTACATAAACAAACAAACCTAAAGACTAAAATTATGTATTTCTTTAAAACAAGAAACAAATATTAAAACATTCTGAGACTCATCTTCGAATTGAACGCTCTCATTCCATCGCGGCCTCTGATTAGTTGGTTGGTAGACACAATGCTCTCCTTTTTAACTCCAACAGCAGTTGTGTTTGTGAGTGATGATTTTGTGTGTTGGTTTTGATTACAGTTATTTCCACTGAACAGCTCTGACATCACAGTGATGGCTCTGCCTCAGCTGAAGGTGGCAGCTGTCTGTGCAACGATTGTTCGCACCGCATTTTGCTCTCCAACCCTGCAATAACCCTTTTTACCCTGCATTTCTACCATTCACACCTTCCCAGGAATACCACAGCCTTTCACCTATTATAAAAGATAAGAATAACCCTTCCATGAGTAAGTTGTAGCAGAAAGGGCAGAGACTGCAGGGGAAATTGCACAGAGCAAAGGCTTTACAGCAGGAGAAACAATATCTGATCCTAGGTCACTTCATTGACCTAGAGAGAGTACACAAATATTTTTAATTTCAGTTTTTTTGTGTGTAATATGGAAATCGATGAGAACAATAATAACTTCAACAGGTCAGTGTGAGAACTAAACAAAGTAACATATGAAAGCTCTTGGTAAACTATAAAATTACATATGAATATTATTTATTACATTGTAAAATGCTTTGTGTTCTTTTTTTAAATATGTTAGTTTGGGGGTGAAAGTTTTTGAATCATTGGGAAATACTTTGGAATTTCTGTGGGTGATAATAATGAAGAGGGACGGAGTCTCCTTAACAGTAACTTGGAATAGCAAAGAAGTATCACTGGGACCATGAGGACATGAGTGAGGATTGATGGCTGCTTGCCTTCCCGGAGGATCTGAGATATTCCAGAGAAACAAGGCTGGTCTCCAGTCCCAACTGCTTACAGGTACATTCTGCTCTCTCTCAGTCCTTGACTTCTGCATGATCTCCTAACACCTGATTCACAGCAGATCATTGGCACATCTAAAAAAATAACACACAAGCTCAGCTGGTGTTGCTCAATGGTTGAGTATTGACCTATGAATGAGGAGGTCATGGTTTGATTCTAAGTCAGTGCACATGCCCAGATTGTGGGCTCAATCCCCTCTAGGGGACAAGCAGGAGGTAGCCAATCAATGATTCTCTCATCATTGATGTTTCTCTCTCTCTCTCCCTCTGCCTACCTCTCTGAAATTATATATATATATATATATATATATATATATGGCCCGGTGCACAAAAATATGTGCACTCGGTGGGGGGGGGGTCCCTCAGCCCAGCCTGTGCCCTCTCACAGTCTGGGACCCCTCGGGGGATATCCAACTGCTGGCTTAGGTCCGTTCCCCAGGGAATCGGGCCTAAGCTGGTAGTCAGACATCCCTCTGGCAGCCTGGGAGCCCTCGGGGGATGTCCACTTGCCAGCGGAGAGCAGGCCTAAGCTGCAGTCGGACATCCTTAGCGCTGCTGAGGAGGCAGGAGAGGCTCCCGCCACCACCGCTGTACTGGCAGCCATCAGCCTGGCTTGTGGCTGAGCAGAGCTCCCCCATGTGGGAGCACACTGACCATCAGGGGGCAGCTCTTGCATTGAGCGTCTGCCCCCTGGTGGTCAGTGTGTGTCATAGTGACTAGTCATTCCCAGTTGTTCTGCTGTTAGGATCAATTTGCATATTACCCTTTTATTATATAGGAGATTATATATATATATATATATATATATATATATATATATATATATCCCATAAGATGCACCCCAGGAAGTTGAGCTGGAGAGTGTGCCATAGGTTTGGGTCCAGAAATCTTGGTTTGAACTCTGACTCTGATGCTGGCTAGTTTGTGAATGGCCAAGTGACTAAATCTTCCACACCCTTGTTTTCCTCACTGGCAAAAATAAAACACTTACTGCAAAGAATTGAAATAATGGGTAAGTGTAATAACACAAGTAAAATTGCAAAGTAATTTCCTGATAATGGATATCCAAGCAAGAATGAGCCCCTTCAATAATGCTGTGATCTCTCAAAACTCTGTGGAACACCTCATTTGGTATTTTCTTCAAAGCACGGAAAGAAAAATGTATAGTGCTTGGTAGGGTTTTATGGTAGTGGCGTTGGAAACATTTCTGATTTCTGAAGCACTAGCTGGTTGGGGAAGTTATCTCTACTCTAATTAGTCCTGTGGTTAAGACCAAATGCCAGGATGCATGCAGGTGACAAGCCCTGACACATGTTCTTTAAGGTTTAAGGCAGAATAATTGCTAGACTTTCAGAAATATAATCAAAGCAAAAATGAGTTCTTTCTCACTAAAATCAGAGTGAGGGTTAGAGAACCCTGGTATTTAAGTCTGGTTAGGGCTAGATCTCAAATTGCAAAGCTTCTGTTTCAATAATGCTATACAAGGCCCATGAATCTATAGGGTCAGCAACGTTTCTGAATGAGACCGAGACTGGTCAACCAGGGTCCATGGACCCCATTTGAAGAATAGATATTTTATGTCATTTGTTCATGGACATTATAGGTGGACCCTCATGACATCAAAGAGGTGAATCAAGTCTGCTCACATAGCATTAATGTTGACTACACAGAATGGTGGAATCAAAATATATGAAAATAGTAAAAAAATATATATGAAAATGGTACAAGCTGCTGAGACATCTGGGATTGCTCATTTCAACATGTATGCTATTTTTTTAGGTATTGAAAGAATAGAAACAAAGTTTTATGATGGAACAGCTTTTAACCCTGACATTTTATCCCATCTGGTGAAGTAAGGCCCGTAAAACTTGTTAAAATTCTTATTCATGATCATGTCCTCCAAACCATATACCAGCATGAATGTAAAATGGAGTAACAAGCTAATGTAAATGGCAAAATAAAATTAAAATAATTTTAAAGTATAAAATAAATCTATTCTGTGGAAGAAAATATCTGTAGATTTCACCATATTAATTTTTTCCAGTGGGATATAAAGCTCAACAAATGAACAAATAAAAAAATAAAGCTCATAGACACAGACAACAGTATGGTGTTTACCAGAGGAAATGGAGTGGTAGTAGTAAAGGGTAAAGGGGTCAAATATATGATGAAGGAACAAGATTTGACTTTGGGTTGAGTGGTGGGCACACAGCACAATACAGAGATGATGTATCATAAAACTGTGCACTTGAGACCTATATACTAGTAATTTGATTAACCAATGTCACCACAATCAATTTATTCTAAAAAATAATACTAACAAGTTAAATTGTAACATTCTTGGATAAATAGATGATGAGATGATGCATAACAAATAAACACTCTACCACAAAAAATAAATAAAATTAATGCAAAAAATTTTGTAGATATATGAAATGATAAACTGGAAACTTAAAAAGTATTTGCAATATACTTGAAACATTAGGTGCAAATATATCTAAGATATGAATAAGTCCTATGAGTTCATGGAAATTAGTGCTCACTGCAAAAGAAAATAAATGGGGGAAATACAAGTGTAGAAATTTTCAAAGAAATCCATGTTAATAAATGTAAGGAAAAGTGTTCACGCTCATTGGTAGTAACACGTGATCTTCTGAAAGTTGCAATAGAACATGCAATCTTCCTTTTCTTCTTCTCTGCTACACACAGCACAGTTTGGAAGCTAAAAGGCAAGCAAGATTTCAGGAGTTGATGTCCCCTGAGGTGAGTCCTGAAGGATAGATAGAAGTCAGTGGGATGAAGACAAACTTTTCGGGAAATGGCAGATGCATGGCAGAATGCAAGTCCCTGGGAGGAGACTACATATGCCTGCAGTTTCGAGTCACAGAAGTGTGTCTTTCCAGGTAGAGGATTCTGAAGATGGAGCTGAGAGATCAGCCAGGTCATCTGAGGCCTGAATAACAACCTAAGGATTTGGACTTAGCATGTAGGTGGG
Source organism: Myotis lucifugus (assembly GCF_000147115.1). Lineage (NCBI taxonomy): Eukaryota > Metazoa > Chordata > Mammalia > Chiroptera > Vespertilionidae > Myotis > Myotis lucifugus. The sequence continues at coordinate 691,197 of NW_005871231.1, read as the reverse complement.
ATGATATTGAAACAAAATAAAAAGAAAAACACAACAAAAGCAAGGGACTGGAAAGACCATGCAATTCTATGTATATTTCTTTCTTTGCTTCTTTATTCCCGAATCTATTTGTGCCCTAAAATTTCACTAAGCACTATGTGCCTCATAATTTTGATAATGTATGAGTCTAATGGTGCCATTCTTCTGTTCAATGTCCTACTATTCCATCTGTTTTTTCACCTCTTTCAGTAAAAGTCGCCATTGTTAAAATAGCTCCCCCAAACCCTACTCAAAGTTATATGGAAAGGGAAGCAGATATAATTGAATTTGGGATAAATGAAAGGTAAAAGGTTGTTGATCTCATTTTTGTTTTGTTTTAGTCTTGGAAGCACAAATCACCGCTAGGAAATGAAAGGTATCACTCCATCCACAAAGCCCCCATTGGAACAAACACCCCCTTCTCATCCTCAATAAAACTGTTGGCCTATGGATATTTATCATCCCTGAAAGGATTTAATAATCAACCCATTGCTTTTAAGGATAAAGGGAAAACTCTCTTATGAAGGATGAGTCCTCCTCAGACTGTCTTGGTATTCTGTAGTGGACAACTTCATTCCCTGGATGAAAAGTGATATAAATGCCTTTTGGGTTACCCACATCTTGTAGGAAACTATTTTCATGGGAAGCTGAAATTGCTGATCACTAGAAATGTAATTTCTGCCACGAGTAAGGGTCATTGTGGGTCAAGTTAATCATAGAGAGTGTGGAGTCAGTTTCCATGGAGGGCCACACTGAGAAAGACCTGCGTCCCTAGGGAGCTAAGTTTGTGAGAATATAGTAGTGAAATTCTGTGACAAGCTCAGGAAACCCAATCATAAAGTGGCAGGTGTGGATTGTTCAACACCATGGATGTTCATTTCCTAGGACTGCCATAACACATTTCTACAAACTGGTTAGATTAGACAACAGAAGTTTACTCTCTCATAGTTATGGAAGCTAGAACTCCAACATTAAGGTATCAGCAGGGCCATGCTCTCTTCTAAGACCCCAAGGGGAGAGTCTGTTCAATCCTTTACTCTTCACTTCAGGTAGTTGCTACCAGTCTTTGAAGTTCCTCGGTTTGTGTACTTACCACTCCAATCTTTGCCCCCGTCAACTCATTACATGGTATTCTCAATGTATGTTTCTCTCTCTTTATCTCTACATATAGGGACACCAGTCATCTTGAATTAAGAGCTCACTTTACTCTAGCATGACCTCATTTTAACTAGATTACATCTGTAGAGACCCTTTTCCAAAATAAGGTCACATTCATAGGCACCAGGGGTTAATTAAGAGTTCAACATTTGGGGGGAGGAAACAATTCAAGTCACAACAGCAGAAAGTACTCATTTTCTGGGTGAAAGTCAATATGCTCTTGTTTTTACCTGTGTATAATTTATGGCTTATTGGAAGTTGAATTCCAAAGGGACAGGGATATATGGGCATAGCCAATATGGCAGAGAGGAGTCTATTCCAGATTAAATGCATTTGAGAGAAATAAAAGAGAGTACATTGTACACTGTGTTATAAAAAAGTTATAGTGATTGAAGCAAGATGCAAAGTAAGGGGTTACTCTCCACCACACTGAATGACAACCTATGTCCTGTAACAGTGTGGTGTTGACTCCCTGACTCCTGGAGTGTAGTGGGATGGTGTGGCCATCAACAGACATCCTATCTTGAGTTGTTTCTCATAACTAGACAAGGGCTCAGAAGACCTGGTTCCAGTTTCTCTTCTGGCACTTAGTAGGTGTGTTATCTCACAGTAATCACTTCATTTTTTCATGTCTAATTTCCTCATCCTACCTGACTAACCATTGTGTTGTTGTGCTGCTCAGTAGAGGCAATCCATGCAAACATTCAGCATAAAATGTAAAGCACTATGAGATGCTTAGAAGTTATACACACAAGGTCTATTGTCTATACTTAGACTTATTCCAAAATAAACTTGAGTTTACTATAAGGATTTTTATTTTCACCTAGCAGTGTGACTTGTTTTGAAAGGTTATTGCCATTTCAGCTAAATTATTACTAAGCCCAACTACAGTCCTTTAGTTCTTGACCAAGGATTATGGTCAGAAAACCTGTGCACAACAACCACAATAATAATAATGAAAAATCCACATGACACTCAAACCTATGGCTTAAATTCATCAACATAGTACTATAAATATCTTTCAACAAAGCTTACACATTTTAAAACCCAAATTCCTAGTTATTTTAACATAGTCACAAATAACAGTGATTCCACACCCCAGTGCCAAGAAAGAGATCAGGCTGCATTTGGTCTCCTGGGGGTCAGTAATAACTTAAAGACAGGAAGACAGCAGTGCCAAAACCAGGATTGGTGCAATATGTCTGTGATTTCAATTGCATATCTTTAACTTCAAAGTTTAAAATCCTGAACTCCTAGAGTTTTTTTTCTTATAACTTCATTGCATGTAGAAATCTTGCTTGGGTAACATTGCTTAGTACTGAACTTTTAAAAATTATGGATTATTATGGATCATTATTATAGATTATTGCTTGTATGTGTAATATTATAAAAACTTATTTCAGAATGATTTTTTTCTAATTTGATCAAGTGAAATCATATATTAAGTCAATAAATCCCTAACATTAAACACATCTTTATTCCTGGGATGTACTACTAAGCTGGCATTTGGAGCTTTATTTTTAAAATGTCTACCAATTGCATTTTGCTAGTTTCTTTTTAAAGTTTCTCCATTTAAAGTCATAAGTGAGAACAGAGTGAAGCTTTATCTTTTATGCTGTCTTTTTTGATTCAGGTACAATAATTTAGCTGGTTTCAAAAATGTACTTGCAAGCTTTACCTGTTTTTTTGTTATGATTAGGAACAATCTGTGTTGCACATAAATAATTTGCTGCTTGAATGTTTGAAAGCATTTACCTGTAAAACACTGCCTAAAGCAGACACATTTTTGAGAGGCTTAAATTGTCTTCTTTTCATTGATCTAGTCAATTTTTCAACTTTCTTGGGTCAATTTACATAATTAATATCTTGCTGAGAATTATTCATTTTCTTGAGATTAACAAACTTATTAGCATAGCTTTGAATACACTTATACTTTAAATACCTTCTGTGTCTATTGTTATCATTTTCTCTCTCCTAATATTTGAGCACTCTTTCATATTCTTGAATAAATTTTCATAATCTATGATCTGACTCAGATCCATGTTTTTTATTTTTCCTTAATTTTTATTTTTCTCATTCTTTTTTTAGAATTCTGAGAAATTTATTTGTTTATTTTCTTTACAACTTTGCTATTCTTAGCTATTCAATCTGCTATGTCCTGAAGGAATTTTCATTTAAAATAGTTTGTCAATTATCATTTAATAAAATGATTTCATTTTCATGCAATATTTACTAATTTCATGCTATGCTCTTTTATAACTATTTATTTTAGTTTTGTAGATGAATAAAAAGACAAAGATTTTCTCATGTTATAATACAGTTGAGTATAGGAAATATAGTTTCTTCGTATTCTGCTATAAATCTGAATGTCTTCCTGAGCCTCCAACTGCTAGTAACAAAGACATAAAATCACTAATTTTACTCCAATCTGTAAATATAGTGTGATTTATAATTACTAGACCTTTAGGTAAAATTACTAATCTTTCCAGTTTCTAACCATTTTCTTCTCTTCTCCAAGATGGCTTCTGCATTATGAATGCGTCTAAATGCTTAAAAGGTTGAAATTTCTCGTTCCCAAGGTGCCTTCCAAGTTCCCCCAACCTCTGCACAGAGGAGCTGAGTTGGCTCCCTGCTCATGTGATCACTGAACTACAACCTGTCCTTGCAGACTTGCTCCAGAAGATGGTGACTGGCTTAGCTCAACTCCATTCCTACTCTGTGTAGTACACAGAAGTGGTGGTGTGAGTGCAGGCTCATAAGATATAAGCTAAATTGGATATTACTTCCAAAAATAGTATGATATTTACATCCTGCTAAATTAGAAATTTTCTATGGTATTTTTCCTGCTTATTTGTTTTTTTAGAACATCCATTTGGAGGTTTCTTGTGGTCATTTTCCCCAGCCAAATGGAGAAATCTGTCTGCAGAAAGTAAAAGACAACTCACGAAGAAGACAAACATAAAGATGCAAAGAGATGAAAGAAACAGTGAGTGTCTGCACTATTATTTGAGCTCCCACCATCTCCACCCCACCCTACTAAAACCAGTTTGTCTATGCTTTTTTGAGTTACAGATCATGTATAACATCTTTATTTTTTCATTAAGATATTGATCACTGTAGCCCTGGCCAATGTTCCAATGTTGCTCGGTTGGCATCATCTTCCCATGCACTGAAGGGTGTCCAGTTCAATTCCCGGTCAGGGAACATGCCCAGTTTTTGGACCCAATCCAAGGTAGGGGGCATGGAGGAGGCAGCCTATCCATGTTTCACTCTCACATTGATGTTTCTCTCTCCCTTTTCCTCTCTCTTCCACTCTCTCTAAAAAGCAATTTAAAAACCTTTAAGTAAAAAGATATTTATCATTGTGTTTCCAATACTAACAACCAAATGAGTTCTCACAAACAGTGTTCTTATATCTAAATCTTAAAGAATAATGTAGGAAGAAAAGTTGTGATAAAATTAATGCCCTTTTCAAATATTTCAATTAGCCTATTGTGAAGTCTGGGAATGAAGGTGGATTGAGGAGGCAAGGCAAGTTGGAATACAGACCTTCAACTTTTTGTTCAAGTATTTTTTTGTGTGTGTGTCTGTTTAGTGGATTGGCCAGAAATTGGTATGCCTTTACCATCTGCCTGGTATGACTGACTTCATCAGCAGCAATAAAAGAAGATGCTTTTCCTTAAGGCCAGGTAGGAATAAGGTTGCCCACACCAATTAGAATTGTTGAATAAGTCCCACCGCAAACTCATTGTCAATATGACTCTAGCACTAAGACCTCTTCTCAGAACAGTTAAAGCCATCAAAACATGCACCCTACCACTTCCCAGTCCCTCACCCCTCCCTCTAAGGTTAATTCCAGGCATAGCACAGCTATCTGTCCTACACTCCAGTTTTGTTGCCAGCACCCACCCTGATCTTATTATAGTTGGTATTTTTCTGCATTTATTCACATTCCCTCTTCACTATATTTTTAAAAATCAAAGTTTTAAGGACATGAAGAGCATTATTTACAGGTTTATAGTACTGATGCAGGTTTCTGACTATTTTTAGATCCCATTATTCATTTCAATGAGCAATTGAGAGAAAAAAAAACGAACAAGACCAAATCAATTGTATTCATTTCTTTGTTTTGCTTGGGAGTCCCCTGGAGCATTTTTAAGAAGAAAGTCTTTGAAAATATTTACAACTTCTTTCATAATTATTTGTTTATTCAGATTTTCTACTCATTGTGGAGACAATTTGGGAAATATATACCTTCTGAGCAAAAATGAAACTTTTTCATTGGGGTTTTCAAATTTTACAGCATAGAGTTCAACACTATTTGACAATGATATTCACTCTCCACAGCAGCTGCTGTTTTATCCCTCTTATTTCTTATTTTCTGAAGGTATCTAGTTTCATTTTCTTGGAATTGAGTACTGAACACTGTATCTAATGCATTAAAGTTTACCAAAAAAACACCTTGAATTTATTTTTGATTCATATAGTATCAGGTAAATTTTTTATTTTCTATTTTTATTAACTTTGATTAACTTCTACTTATTTATTTTTAATTTTCAGAGCCTAAAATTAATTTTTGTTTTTGTGTAGTCATAATGTTCTTTTTTATCATGGTATTTCAGTATATATAAAAGACAGAAATAAAAAAAATGAGTGATTTCAAATTTTTAGAAATATGAAGGTAGTAAAGAAAAACATTATAATAAAGAACTGCAGGCTGGCACCTAATTTAGATAGAATAGTCTAAGTTGTTCAGGCAGAAGAAAAGTCCTGGCCAAAATCTTGACTTGGGCCCTAACCAGTTTGGCTCAGTGGATGGAGCGTCAGCCTGCGGACTCAAGGGTCCCAGGTTTGATTCTGGTCAAGGGCATGTACCTTGGTTTCGGACACTTCCCCAATAGGGAGTGTGCAGGAGACAGCTGATCGATGTTTCTCTCTCATAGATGTTTCTAACTCTCTATCCCTCTCCCTTCCTCTCTGTAAAAAAATCAATAAAATATATTTTTTAAAAAAAATCTTGACTTGGGAAGGAACTTTCGCAATAGAAGATTTCAGTTCCCTGTATCTGGATGTTAATGAAATGACAGGATTTCATGAGATGAAATCGGTAATATATGCTAACTCACCTGGACCTTCAGTTCTCTCATGGAACCCTCCAACTCTCCTCCTCCTCATCCATCATTTTCAACTCCAATATATCTTTCTTCGTTCTCAAAATAGGTACTTCATCACCTGTTATAGAGATACTGGACAGGGCTGCTCTCAACGCCCAGCTAGCACAGCTGTGAAACAACTGTGGAGGAGTGACATTTTGGCATTCATGTTTTAGAGTAATCTTGCTTGGTGCCATGCTGAAGATAGATGCAGGGTGGATAAGGATGGAGGCAGGGAGACCAGTTGGAAAACTCCTGTAACCATCCAGGCATAAGAACATGGGTGGTAGCTTGGAAGTGGTAACAAGTGATCAGATTCTGAAGGTACTTTGAAAGTAAAGAATAAAGGAATTTCTGATATATTGGATGTGTTGTTGGCTACAGCCAAGTTGTTGGCTACAGCAAAAAAGAAAAGAAAAAAAAAAAGGGTTACAGTTGCCATAGTTAAAATGGAAAAGATTGAGGGAGGACAGGGTTAGGGGAAACTTTAAGAGTCAAATTGTGGGCATATTAGGTTTGAGGTGTCCACCGGACATCCAAAAGGAGAGAGTAACTCACTGCTGGTGGAAGAAAGGCTGGACTGGAGGCACCCACTTTGACACCTTTGGCATTTTCCGGTATTTAAAGCTATACAGATTCCAATCTTGCCATGTTTCCTTCCAATGTGTTTTTCATATTAAACTCCGTGTATGTTCTTGTATATTTACAAACCGGTGGCTGCATCTGCCACACCAAAATCTTCAACACCTTCCTCTGGTTCTTAGAACCAAGTCTAAGATTCCTTAGGATGTTGCCAATTGTTCCCATTATAAGACTGGGGTGGGCTAGAAGGAGTCAATGGGAGACAAAGGGGATATATGCAATACTTTCAACAATAAAGATTAAAGAATAAAAATAAATAAAACCTAAACCTCAGATACTCCTGATCATGTCACTTTTAATGGTCTTGCTCTTTCTCATCTCCAGGTATATGAATTATTTCTCCCCTCTGCCTACAATGCTCTTCTTGTCAACCAAACCCCACCTGTCTTCCATCTGTCTGCTAACTCCTGTGTTTATGTCAGGGCTCAGCTTCCAGCGCTCCTTCCTCTGCCTCTTGATTACCCATGTCTCTGCTCACTCCTCATGCTCCTCATCATTGCCCTTGCCACACATATGGATTAACCACATTTGCAGGTTAAGATTACTTCAACAAAAGAGTGCAGAAGCCATGTAAGAGTGCAAGATGGTTGCAATGATGGGATAAAAAATTCTTACAGAAACAGAGAAAGCTATTTCCCAGCTGAATATTTAAGTTAAAATTAAAACCTTAAAATCTCACCAGCAAATCCCCTTAGAAAGTCATTTTTAGAAATTAATTACATCTTAATTCAATAGATATTTAAGTACATGTAAGTTCTTACAGCATTTCATTTTTTAAAATGGCAGAAGCAATTATTTTAAACTGGCTGAATGATAAGTCACACAAGGCTGTTTTGTTTAAAAAATGTGGAAGATAGTATTGTGTGAAGGATAGTGTTGTGTTAAGGATGCAGAAAATGATACAAATATATGTTTATTTAACAGATGATACTACCAACACTCAAAATCGTGTGTTCTGCCAGAAGCACAAAGAGCTCATTTACACACACACACATACACACACACACACACACACACACACACCTTTGCTTAGACACCCCACAAACACAGAGCCGCCAGGCAAGTGCCATATCTGAGCCTCCATTAACCTGGCTCATACTGTTTATTCCACCCTGGTGATTCCCTAAGACCCCACCCTCACCCAACTTGTAAGCTCATCCAAGTTTTTTCCAGGCCTCTAGTATGCATATAAGATCTTTGGTTAATCTCTTCCCACCCTTCCCCCACCCCCTTCCCTCTGAGATTCATCAGTCTGTTCCATGTTTCCATGCCTGTGTATTGAGGGTCTGCCCCCTGGTGGTCAGTGCATGTCATAGCTACCGGTCAAAAGGTCAAACAGTCTAACAGTCGCTTAAGCTTATATATATATATATATATATATATATATATATATATAGAGAGAGAGAGAGAGAGAGAGAGAGAGAGAGAGAGTCTTGCCTTCAATCCCTCTGCAGAACATGAGAGTGGGGGACTTTTCAGATGTTAGGTTAAGCAAGTCTTCTGTTTTTCAAGAAGAGCTGTAGTGTTCTTCACAATCATTTCTTGGGCCTTCTACAGCCTGCCAATAGTTCTGGGCTTCATTTAATCTTCAACTTCATGAGCATTGACTCAGTGCACCTTCTTAACCATATTCAAATGTGACCTTTCTTCTCTTCGTCTGGAAAATAATAGCATCCTATCCCCAATTTCCTTTTGTTAAAACAATAATGTTTAATTTAAAAATTCTAATGACTTATTAGTACCTTAGTGAATAATAATAGTTAATATATTTTAATTAAGATTGAAAATATATAAACCAATATTTTAATGTGACCATATAGCTTACCATGAAAAAATACTGAAATGAATTCTAGATTAAACCATACTTTTACCATTCCATTCCATGACTTTGTCTTTAATGCTAAAAAACATGATAGTTTCTTGTCTCTTATTATAAAAAACTTAAGAGCAGAGTAGAAGTTACTCTGGTTGCCCAAAATGAATGATGCTGTCTGTATTTGTTCTGCCCACATCATCCAATCTATCTCAGATCAAGGGCATTGAGGCATTGATTAGGAAATATATGGTAGAGACACCATTTATGTGTAGACTAGCTTCAAGTTACAAACTAAATAAACTTTGATTCATTAGCTTCTCTTTTTATCTTCTTCACACACACATACACACGAATACACACACACACAAATGGCAACTATGTGAGGTGGTATACTAATTAGCTTGATTGTGGAAATCATTACACAAAATATTCCTATATCAAATTACCATATTGTATACTTTAAATATATACATTTTTTCTTTGCAAATTATACCTCAAAAAGCATTAACAAATAAAAAATTTAAAAATTGAACATAAATAAAAATTTAATCTGGCTTGATAATTAGGAAAAAGAGGCTCCAGAAATCACTGTGGCATCTCCTTACCTTCCTACTACCTCTTGCTCCAAGTAGTCTCTGTTCTAGAAGTCTCTACTTCACTGCTCTGCTGATATTAATCAATAGTTCATTTATTCATTCAAAAAGCATTCATTGAGTTCCTCCTATGTTGCAGGAGTAGGAGTAGGAACACCTTGAAATAAGGTCAGACATTTCCTGGTGGAACTTAGATTCTCATGGGGATAGCAAGAGAATGTCTATTAATGATTGCCAATGTCCAGGGCAAGGGGACAATGAAGAATGCCTGCTAATGAGCGTGAGGTTTCTTTTTGGGGTAACAGAAATAATTTGATATTAGAGAGTGGTGATGGCTGTACATCTCTGTGATTAAAGGTCACTGCTTGGGACACTTTCAAAGGGCAACTATGATGGTATCTGAATTGTTTCTCAAAATAATTTCTCAAAAAATTAAGGGTTTTTTGAGAGAAAAAAATGTTTCCCTCATTCCCTCAGCTCTGCTGAAATTTCAGCTTGGCCCTTACTAGCTGGGTGATCTCAGGGAAAGCATTTAAACCTCTCTACCTCATAGACTTGTGATAAAACCAAACAAATGTGTGTTTGGTCCCTATCAGAGTATCTGGCACACAGATGAATATTTTTCATGCCCGGATTTTACCTGACTGAGTTCATAGCAACACATCCAAATCCATGATTATGACCAAATAAAGCTTCCTCATTCTTCCCGAATCACCTCAGGGTTATCTAGCAGAGGAAAGCCAGTGGAAAGGGAGGTTGCTGGCTTACCCAGACAGAGGTGTGGGGACAGTTCATTATCAAAGCTGCCAGGACTGAGAAGAGGATCCTATCACTTTCGCCTTGGAAATGCTGCCAGAGGGAAGGTGGAAAACTGAAGTGAGTTGGTGCTTTAATCTGACCAATGATTTGCATCAGATTAAATTTCCGTCTCCCAAATTTAGAACAAAAAACAGCTTGCTATTTCTCTGAGTGGGTCTTAAATCAGTGTGAGTGAAATAAAATTTGCTCCACGTTCTTGCCAGCATTCTAGTAGGTGTGAAATAGTATCTTATTATGGTTTTAATTTGCATTTTGCAGTTGACTAATTATGTTGAGCACATTTTTATGTGCTTATTGGGCATTCCTGCATTCTTTTCGAGGAAGTGAAATTTGAAGATCTTTGACCATTTTTATCATTGTGTTTTCTTTTATTTATTTTTTTTAATTTATATAATTTCTTGTATGATCCAGAGGAAGTCTTTTGAAAGAAATATACTGTTAATATCTATCCTACTCTGTGGTTTTCTTTCTTTCCTGCTTTCATGTTTGTTTGTTTTTTAAATTGTGGTAAAATACAATAACGAAATTTACCAACTTTGCCATTTTTTGTGTACAGTTCAATATTGTTAGGTCTATTCCCATTGTGTATAATCAATCTCCAGAATTTTTTAACCTTAATAATCTGTGTATATGCATTAAACAAATGCTTATCTCCCACTCCTCCTGGCCCCTGGCCACCACCATCCTACTTTTTGTTTGTATGAATTTGATTAGTTCAGGTATCTCATATAAAATGAATCATACAGTATTCATTTTATTGTGACTGGCTTATTTCACTTAGCATAAAATCCTCATGTTTCATCACATTTGTAGCACACATCATAATTGCCTTCCCTTTTCAGGCTGAATAATATTTAATTTTATATATACACAGATTTCTCATATATCCATTGCCTCCATACATGCACAAACTCCCCATTATCCTCTAGAGTGGTACATTTGTTTCTACTAATGTACACAGTCCAGATGAAAACTGTCCCAGCACCACAGGAATCCCTTGTGTTGCTTATTTTTTATTACACTCACCCTCCCCTCACCCAACTCTGCACCCAGGCAACCCGTAACATCTCTCCCTTTCTTGGATACACCAAAGCTATTGTATAAATCAATGGCCCATCCCTTTTTCTTGACAACATGTCACATTTTTCTTCTTCCTTGTATATCTACTGTGTTTTTTTTTATTGTGTACTGGATATTGTGAGAATACACTTCACAGACTATTAATTCTGTTATCTTGCTTTGAAGTGTTAAGATGTTATAGAAATCTTTGGTTAATGATGAGGAGCATGAGGAGTGAGCAGAGACATGGGTAAAATTACAAGCTGATCAACGTGAACTTGTGGAAGGTTGCATTAATGTTTTGTTAAGCAAGTCAGTGGAAAGCCCAAGGTGTTTCCCATGCTCCCAGGAGAGACTTAAATTTCAAACTGTCGCCACTTTAGTAGGCAACACCTGAGCCTCCTTCTCAGGTTCCTCTGGCTCTCAGCTGTCCTTTGCCACTGAATCTCCCCACTCTTGCGGAGTTCTGCACTCAGCAAAGGTCTCAGGAGCCCTTCCCATATCACATTTTGGAATTACCCCAGTGTGGCTCCTTTATTTCTGGAATTGGCTCCCACCCCAATTTTCACTCTATTACCTCTTATCTCCTTCCTGGACAATAGCACCGTGTACCTGTGCTTGCTTTCTTGTCACCCTTCACCAGGGCAGTGAGGAAGTGCCTTTGGAGCAAAACTGTATGAACCTGGATGTCAATGAGTGGGTTTCCTTCTTTCAATAACTGACTTTACTCCTGTCTCTGTTTACATTTATGCACTCTCTGTTGCTTTAAAATAGTTTTTAAATTGTTTCCCTAGAATTCAGAATTGATGCACGTGGATAATTTATTTTGATAAAATCTACTCTGCCATTATCAGAATTGAAATCCTATTTTAAATTATATAAGCATTGTATTTTGTCATTCAAAGTTTAGAAATTATTCAAAGTAAGAACAATTTTACTCTAATTCTGCCTCTGGAAGATCATATATATATTGAAAATATATTATATACTAGAGGCCCACCATGTAAAGTCGCATGCAGTAGCCCACCTCTGCTTGCAGCCCCGCCCACCTGCCACCTGCCTTGCTGCTATCGGAGCCTGTGGGCCGCAGGGGAGGGACTGAGAGGTGTTCAATGCACCTCATAGTGATGGGTCATTTGGTCATGCTTGTCATCACGGATACTGGCTATATATATATATATATATATATATATATATATATATATAAAAGACTTCAGAGATTTTCTAGTCTGTGTCTATAATTCTGTAGAAGACTGAATAGAGAAAGGAGTCAAGAAAATATAGACCAACTTGTCAAAGATCACGTAGGAAGTAGAAGATCAGAGACTAAAGTACAAATTTTCTATCAATTCATTGTGCTCATCTACAGCTTGTTAGTGGTCTTATTTCTTCTGCTACACAAAGGAGACATTTTATACCATCTCATAAGAGCCTATGTATTCAGTTTTGCTCAATCTCACAACATGTACTTTTGGTTAGGAGGATGGGACAGTTGGTTGTGCATCATTGCATCATCCAAAGGTCATTGGTTCAGTTCCTGGTCAGGACATATAACCAAGCTGTGGGTTCAATCCCTGGTTGAGGTGCATGTGGGAGGCAACTAATAGATGTTTCTTTCTCACATGTTTCTCTCTCTTTTTCAACTTCCTTCCGCTTTCTCTATAATCAATAGAAACATATTTTTAAAAGAATTATACACTTGAAATCTATATAATTTTATCAATTGATGTCACTGTAATAAAAGTTAATTTTAAAAAAGTAATTCCCTGCGTTCAATCGCCTCTGTTTAAACCTAGGATAGATTTTGTTTTCCTAACTGGGATCTGTTGGGTGCACTTTGCAATTGGTTATGTGGAGATTCCCCTTTGTGTACCTGCCTGGTAGGTGGAATGTATAGTACAGTGATGGCGAACCTTTTGAGCTCGGCGTGTCAGCATTTTGAAAAACCCTAACTTAACTCTGGTGCCGTATCATATATAGAAATTTTTTGATATTTGCAACCATAGTAAAACAAAGACTTATATTTTTGATATTTATTTTATATATTTGAATGCCATTTAACAAAGAAAAATCAACCAAAAAAATGAGTTCGCGTGTCACCTCTGACACGTGTGTCATAGGTTCACCATCACTGGTATAGTATCTAGATAGCCAGGAAATACACTAGGTGGGAAATACAGGGCAGGTCTGGAAAGTGGAGCAAAAGGGACAATTTGCCTTTTCCCAGATAGATTTGTTTTACACACATTTTCTTGACAAAATCATTATTCATTTTATCTTAAAGCTCTCCCAGCTTGGACAACAAATCATGTGGTCACCATATTGACACTAAGCAAAGTCCAGAATGACTGTTATGAGACTGAGATTCTAGACTCAGGTCTGAACCCAGCAAAAAACACCAGTTTGAGAGCTGAACATATAACAGGCACGGGCAGCACTGGCGGTGAAGGTCATGCTGAGTAGGCACGGTTGGTGCCCAAATGGTGAAAGACGTCAGAAGAAGGAATGGGAGTCATGGGCCAAATAGTAGTGTAGCAAAAGAAAGAATTCAGCAGAGCAGAAGAAACTAAGGTCTGTGAGCCCAACAACCTCACTTAAAGGCCTCTACAGGAGCTAAGCGGAGATCACAAATGACAGCAACTCCGTGTTCACACGCTGAGTAGAGAAAGTTAAACTGGAGACACCGTAGGGCCCAGCAGGGGTCAGTATTTTGAGCAGTTCAGACTGACCTCTGCTCAGGAAGCTTTTGCAGGTGGACCAACATAGAAGGGCTGTTGGAACAGGGGGTGAGGTGGGAATTCAAACAGAAGACAGGTTGCATGTTAAATGCCAGGTCCACCTTCCTGGGCTTTGATGCAGCCTCTGCCCTGAATAAGAATGACTTTTCCATTTTGGCTGCCAATTGGTTGAATACTTATTCCATCTTCCCCACCAAATATTTTTAAAAGTACTGAACTATGCCAGGGGAAGAGGGCTTTTAAAATAGATGATTGAGTCTTAGAATTTTAGGAAGGTTGGGAAGTCATTTAGAAGTTTCTTCAGAATCATTCATCTATTCCCTTAAAATATTGATCAGTCTAGAGTTTCATTTGACAACTGCAGTTCTGTTTCAACAGAGGCACAATTTTCTGTGCAGTTGCATTAATAATCCACAAATTCCCTCTTCCAGAGCCCAAACAATCCTTATTCCTCCCTCCCCTCTTCTCGCCCTCCTTCCCCATTCCTCCTACCTTCTTACCTCCATAAACAACTTAGAACCTATAATATAGCTCACCTGCTCAGGTGTCAGTTACGAGAATTGTTAATGTAAAAACATTCAAACCTGTAAAGAATTTTGTGAGTTTATTTGAGCCAAACTGTCGACAATTGCTGGGAAGCAGAATCTCATCGTATTGGGATAATGCTCCAGAGAATGGCAGCTCTTCTCCTGGTTTCATACATTACAATCAAAGGAGGAGACTTAAGTGAGTTACAAGAAATCCATTTGGTGATAGATGAGGGAGGCAGGAGAAACCTCTGGGATTGGATAAAAAGTAAAATGATAGACAGCTACTTCTTTTACTTAGGTGGGTACAGGATAGATAACAGTCAACAATTAACAAGATAACAATAACAGTGAAGGAATTTGTGCTAGCTGTCCTGGGCACCCAGGCACATTTGATTGTGCCCTGAGGGGTCTGGAAAAATGGAAGTTACAAGTTATCCTGACATTCACAGGTATGTTATCTTAGATACAAAAAGACAATAGGCTCCTGAAGCTAAAGATTGACCTTTATCTGACCTTTATCGGGGAAGATACTGGCCTAAGACATGACCTACCACTATAAACTGCTTTTAGTTAAAGTTTTAATTTCAGACCATCCTTTGTGGTTACTTTAGGTCTCTGAGTTTGCAAGACTGCCAAGCAGCTTTCTCTGAACTGGTCAGGTTAGCATGTGGCCCCTTTTCGTCTATAGCATAAAGTAGACACATGGGAAAATGTTATAAAATTTCAATAAATAAATAAATAAATAAATAAATAAATAAATAAAAGACAGAGCTAGAAACTCACCAATGTTTTCTACCTTAGTTCTCGCAAAAGCCATGCTTTGCTATTGTTGTCGCTTTGAATATATTCTTGTTAATCTCCACAGCTGCAAAAGTTAGCTAGTATTTTCCTATTTTGTAAATAGAAAACCAAGGGTCCAGAAGTTTAATTTGCCCAAGATTACAAGGAAATGAATGGCAGAGCCAGAGTGCTATCTTAGGCTGCCTTTTCTACAGGTACCTGTGTGGGCACAAAAATGAATTCAGAGGAGAGGAAGGTGCTAGGTAGGTCTTGCTTATTACCAAATGGGAAGAAAGGAAAGAGCTTTCTAAGCAGAAGGAATGGCACCAGCAAAAGGATGGTTTAAAATAGAAGAATGCATTTAGGTTAAAATAACTAGGAAAAAATTATGCAGCTGACAAAGAAATTCGTTCTTACTAAATTGTAATGTGTAGTGGAGTGGGGTTATGTGTGCTTTATTGAGCTGATGATTTAATGTGTGGTAGGACACGGGAGTAAACTGTTGTCATAAAGAGACAGATGCCTTTTGCGTTTTTCTAGTTCCCAGTCACTATGTTGTCCGCAGAGCACTCCAGGAAAGCAGGGGGAGCCTTTCGACTTTTTGGAAGATCTCAGGGACTCTCCTCTAAATGCATCTTGTCTACTAGAGCCCAGAGCAAAATTGAAAGAAGGCAATTAATTTGCTGAAGCTTTATTGCTATTTAGAGGCAGCTTAATGCAAAACATCAAAGCCAATCTTTGAGCAAAGTGCTCTCTCATTGTGTTTGTCTGTGGCTCCAAAGTTAACAGCCCCGTTCACAATTAGGACAGGCAGTCACATGGCCCTGGGGAATACCTGGAAGCATCTCCCTGTAAAGTGATCCCATAATCCTCCTGCCAAGCTGCAGTGACTGTAATTTACATGGTGCATTGCTTTAAGACTAAAGCCTAGTAAAATAAAGATGTAATAATAACATTTAAAAACAGTAGTGCCTGTGAATGGAACCAGAATGAGATATGGTATTTGAAAAAAAAAAGAAAGAAAAAAAAAAGGAGGCTGGGTGGGGTTTAGCGTGGGGGTGGATCACTCCTGTATGCAAATTTGGTATAAAGCTCTGGGATGCAGAGATGGAACACCATCTCCTGGCCCCCTTGGTCTACACCATTCTCTGTAAAGAGCCAGATGTTGATATCCTAGGCTTTGTGAACCAGATGGTCTTTGTGACAACTGCAGGCCCTCCATAGATAATACTTACATAAATGGGTGTGGCTATGTTTCAAAGTTTCAATAAAACTTTATTGATAAAAACAGGCCCTGCCCTGGGTTGTCTGTTTCAAAGCTCCTCTGACAGATGCTTCCCATCCAAAGCAGGGTAGTGGGGTTTCCAACAGGCTCTTTCTAAGGAAGTACGCCTTCAGCCTTCCCCTCCCACCCTGGTTCCAGGTTCTACCATCTGAGACAGATTGGCCAGTGGAAATTCAGCACTCTGAAACTGACCTGCTCTGACACATATAAAGAAGCCCAGGTTGGGTCTCTCAATAATGAAGCAATGTGGCTAGAGATGCTCAGCCAAAGCCCACATCAAACATGGACAAGTGATGAGGCCATCTTAGTCCCTGGGGCCCCAGTTGAGCCCAGAAAGGACCAGTAGAATGACTGCCCATTTGAGATCAGCCAACCCACAGAACTGTGAGAAATAAACAATTCAGTTGTAGTGTGCTTGTTTCTGTAGTGATAGACAACTGATAAAATCACTGACCAGTTATGATCCTGGTGTTTCATTATAATCTTGAAATTGGGTATGTAGCATGAAAATTAAAATCAATAGATAGGGGTTTGAATTTGAAACTGAACATTATGAAGGTTTGACCCAGAGTGAGGCTGAAACTTCTCTCACTTTGAGTTCTTTTAAGTGGATTTACATTCTTTAACATATTTATATGACATTTTAATTTTTGAAACATTTTTTTTATTGATTTTAGAGAGAGAGGGAGGAAGACAGATAGAGGAATAGAAATATGGATGAGAGAGAAACATGGACCAGCTGCCTCCTGCACGCCCCCTACTGGAGATGGAGCCTACAACATGGGCATGTGTCCAGACCAGGAATCAAACTGGGGACTTCCTGACTCATGGGTTGATGCTCAATCATTAAGCATCACAGTCTGGGCCATTTTAATTTTCTTTTTTTTTTTTTCTCAATGAATTCACATTTGAGATCCTCAAAACATTTTATGTAGGGCTGTTGAAAACTTATTTTTGGTAGATTTTTTGGAAATTAACCTTGTTATGGATTAAATTCTGTCCCCTCAAAATTCATATGTTGAAGCCCTAACCCCCAATGTGATAGCATTTGGAGGTGAGGCCTTTGGAAAGTAATTAGGTTGTGATAAGGGCATGAGGGTGGGGTCTTTATGATGAGATCTGTGCTTTTATAAGAAGAGATACAAAATCCTCTCTCTCTTCCTCTCCAAGTGCATGTGTCTAGAAAAGGCCATGTGAGGATCTAGTAAAAAGGCAGCCTTTCTTGTGGTAGTGCACATCCAAAACAGTGTATGGATAATGTGTTGTGGAATTGTGTACCTAAAACCTGTATAATGTTGTTAACCAGTGTCACCCCAATAAGTTCAATTTAAAAAAAGTGGGGGAGAGGTGGTCTTCTATAAGCCAGGAGGAAGGCAGGATCTATATTGGCTGGCACCTTAATCTTGAACTTTCTAACCTTGAGAACTGCAATGAATAAATGTCTGTTGTTTAACACCCCTCCCCAGATGTTTTATTATGGTACCCTGAGCTGATTAACAGAATGATATATGTGGTAAGTACTTTCCCCCATTTAACTTTTCTTTTTGACTTATGTTTTTGGATATGTAGAATATTTCATATTTTTATGTAATCAGTATTATTTTCATACATTTTGGCCCTTATGGTCTGAGAGGCCTTTCCCATCAATATTTTTAATACTTATTCCATTTTTCTCTTTACTCCTTTGATGTTTAATTCTTTAATTTTTAACTATTCTATTTATCTGGGTATTTTTTCATGCAAGAAATACAGAAAGAATAAGAGATACTGGGATTCTGATGTTTAATTAGTTTATATTTGTTTATTTATTTTAAAACGCTCTCCACCCCAAAAGGCAGCTCCTTGTTTCCACGTTATTCGTTTTTATCTCCAAGTCTCCTACTTATTTAGAAATGCTTTAGAAATTGAAATTATGTCTCTAAGTCTGCAATATAAAATTATTCTTACTTCAGGATTTTTATCACACATTTTGACAATTAATAGGCTTATCTTCTCTCACAACTTTTTCCCCTTCCAAACTCTAAAATATTAATGTCATATATAGTTTTTTTTTCCTCATAGAAACATTAGAATCTGTTTTTTTTTTTTAAAAAAGAGACAACAGGCCCAAAATGGAGTTACTTATGCTAAGCCCACATCAGCAAACTAAGACTTTAGAGCTAACCTGATTGCATTTGCAGCCTCTCCCAGGAATATAATCTTCACTGATTATTCTGGGATCTCCTGGTCCACACTAGTAAGGCAATCCACCTTTCATCCCCTAAGGAAGGTGCCCTTGCCCAAGACAATCTGCTCTTCTCTGTCTCTCCCACTTGCTGCCCATAAAAGCCTCCGTTTTGTAGAGCTCCTCCAAGCTCTTCTCCATTTTCCAGATGGGATGCTGCCTGACTCATAAATCATTGAATAAAGCCAATTTGCTCTTTAAATGTGCTCAATTGAATTTCATTTTTTGATAAATCAAATCACCTAGTTTCAGGGAAAGAAATATAATTATTATTTTTTTTCTTTTTTACCGGATCAAATTGTTTGTTGATTAGTTTAGAAAGAAATATCATTTTAACAATTCTGACTCTTCCCATCCAATGACAAATTATGTACTTCCATCCATTCATGTCCCCTATTCCGTTCCTCAATGGAGTCCTAAATTTCATTCATGTGTTTTCTGAACCCCTGAAGTTTCAAAGGTATTTAATTGTTTGTTCCTCCTACTGTTGCTTGAAATGTGATCTTTTTATTCTATTTTATAACTGGTTATTGTTTCTATAAAGGGACACCATTCATTACATATCACCCATATCACCCATTTTACTCAATATACTTATTAATTTTCCCCTGTTTCAAAATATGATTTAAAAATAATTAAAAGGTAGTGTTCCTATTTCCTCTCAACAAAGTGATCTTTCTGATTTAGTGGTGAACACTTGCTCTCTGGAACTCAATGGCTCATGCTCAGAATCCTTGAGTTTCTTAACCCCGTTATGGTTCAGTTTCTTTATTGGTAAAAGGGAGTAGTGGCAGTACCTGCTTCATAGGGTACTGTTAAATGAATTATGCATCCAATATATTGAGACGAATGTGTCACACATAATAAGCACTCAGTAGGTATTATCTCTGTTGCTGTAGGTACTATTGCCATAAATATTACAGCAATAACAATGCATGCTCAGGCTTGTGTTGAAAGGCAGTTTCAAGGATATATGATATGATATAAGTGCTTTGCAAATTTATACTTTTATTAGAATGCAAGAGAATTGTGAATAGCCAGGTCAGAAGCACATTCATTCCTTCATTCAAGAAGCATTTACTATGTGCTGGTAGAATTGGAGAAGGTCTAGAACACAGATTCAGGTTTTAACTCATCTGTTAACAGAGTGCTTTGGATTTCTTTGTATGTATGCACCCCTCTGTTCATTGCAGCTTTATTTACACTATCCAAAATACAGAAGCAACCTAAGCAATAGACAAATGTATAAAAAGACATGATATATATACACAATGGAATATTACTCAGCCATAACGAAGAATAAAATCTTGCCATTTGTGTCAACATGGGTAAACCTAGAGGATATTACTCTAAGTGAAATAAACATGGCAGAAAAATGCAAATAACATATGATTTTATTTATATGTAGAATCTAAAGAACAAAATAAACAAACAAAATAGAAACAGAGTCATAGGTACAGAGAACAAACTGATAGTTGCCAGAAGGAAGCAGGGTTGAGGGACTGGTGAAAAAGGTGAAGAGATTAAGAAGTTCAAGTTGGTAGTCACAAAATAGTCACAGTGATATAAAGTATAGCATAGGAAATATAGTCATAATCCTATATGATAAAAAGCTAATATGCAAATCGACCGAACATCAGACCGACTGGTTGCTATGACCCACACTGACCACCAGAAAG
Source organism: Myotis lucifugus (assembly GCF_000147115.1). Classification (NCBI taxonomy): domain Eukaryota; kingdom Metazoa; phylum Chordata; class Mammalia; order Chiroptera; family Vespertilionidae; genus Myotis; species Myotis lucifugus. The sequence goes on along the minus strand of NW_005871231.1, from coordinate 670,703 downwards.
CAGACGCTCAACACAGGAGCTGCCCCCTGGTGGTCAGTGCACTCCCACAGGGGGAGCACCACTCAGCCAGAAGCCCTGAGCCGGGCTCATGGCTGGCAAGTGTAGCAGTCTTTCCTGCATCCGTGGCAGCACTAAGAATGTCCAACTGCCGGCAGTTGGACATCCCCCAAGGGCTCCCAGACTGCGAGAGGGCATAGTCTGGGCTGAGGGAACCCCCCTCCCCCAGAGTTCATGAATTTCGTGCACTGGGCCTCTAGTATTGTAATAACTATGTATGGTTCCAGTGGGTAGTAAGCTTATCAGGGGATCACTTCATAAACTATATAATGTCTAACCACTATGTATACACATGAAACTAATATAAAATAATATTGAATGTCAAGTGTAATTGAAAAAAATCTTTTTCACTATAGTGAAGTTTTCGCAAAGGTTAAGTTCAGATGAGAGCCTCAGATGGCTGATTGGGAATTCTTCCTCTAGATAGTGCCAGAGAAACATATGGATGACAATTCCCTTTGTGGATTCACCATTTGGCCCCTTTCTGCAGCCTGGCTGTGTACACAGAGGGGGAAAGACACGTGCACTGTTAATAATAGCTAAGAGGGGCTGCACACATAGCATGTCCCAGATTCCCTGCTCACCATTTTATACTCACTACGTTATCTACATTACACAAAACTTTGTATGCAGGCGATACTATTATCTTTACTTTGCAGATAAGCAAACTCTATCAGAGGCTTAAAGAAATTCCTCAGGCTTATGCAGCTGTAGGGCAGGGACCAGGATCCCAGAACTCTGAATTCAGAGTCTGTTCTCAAAAACCCTTCTCTAGACTATGGCAGGTGTGTGTGTGTGTGTGCCTTTTCTGCTTCCATTTCCCAAGCAACTTCTCCTTTTACCTTTAGGAAGTTAATACCCATGCAGTCTATTAGGAGTAAACGTATTTTGGCCTTCAGGAATAATCCAGCATGGATCATTTATACGTGAATATCAACTGCAATCAGGCAACTTTTTCCAGGAAGAAAGGAAAGGGAAGGGGAGGGAAAGGAAGGGAAGGGAAGGGAAGGGAAGGGAAGGGAAGGGAAGGGAAGGGAAGGGAAGGGAAGGGAAAGGAAGGGAAAGGGGATCAGCAGTTAATGAGTCTATAGCATCCATCTTATCCCCTTTTAGAAATAAGTTATTCAAGTTTGTCTTATCATTGCAAATAAAGAAACTGAGACACAGCTAATGTCACTTGTTCAATGTCATGAAGCTTTTGACCCTGGTGACCATGACTTAGATTTAAGTTACTGGGACTTCATTTTCTATGAAATATCACAAGTGGTAGTTTCTGTTAAAGAAATTACAAGCATTAATATGAGTTGGAAAAAGTGTATTCAAGACCAAATCTCTCCCAGTTGTTCCTATAAGCTGAAAGAAAGCACATAGCATTCAGGACACCTTATAAGTGATATAGTACATAGGGAAAAAATTAAAATTCAACACATTAGAGTTGCAATTATTGGTGAAATTCCTCCTTATCAGTATTATCCAATTAAATTGTGTTAATCATTGTAAATAGGGTGCCCTACAAGAATAAAAGTAATAATATGTATGATGGCTGGCTTTATGTCATCACTATTGTTAGAGCTTCATATTCATTAAATTAGAAAATATGTCCAATGCCTTTATGAAGTAGACATTGTTACTCTTCTTCCTCATTTACAGATAAAGAAACTAAAACACAGAGTTTAAGCAACTGGGCCAAGGTCGCTCAGCTAGTAAGCTAGGATTTGAGCTCAGTCTGGTTGCAGAGCCAACCACTACACTGATGCTTTCTTTCTTAAAGTCACTCAGTCCTAGATTTTACTGCATAGTCCTGTGATGCCCTTACTCCTACATCATGGCCCTTCCTTTCAATGGAAATATGAGGGGTTTGTCAAGTAGCTCAAGCACTGGACAGCTTTTGCTAATTATGCTAAACTCTTTCATCCACTAGATGTTGCGTTCAGGCGGGTTCTTTGGATTCATTGTCTGCACACATGCATTTCTGGAAGCAGATAAGAGTTGAGATGGATATATATACAGACTTTGGTACTCCTCTTTCAGAAGCATATCTTCCCTGAGTTTCAGCAGCTCTGAGAGTCCAAAAATCTTACCTCTTAATCATCATCACATTAAGGCTACTACCATCTGCTTAAATTCTACTTCCCTTGAACTGTGTTGGCCTGGGTATGCCCCTGAAGGGAAAGACAGCTTCAGATAAAAAACAAACAAACAAACCTGAGTGACAAGAATAACCCATAGATGAATCCTCTCCCTCACAATACATGTTTAATTCAATATCCATTATCTTGCAAAGGCATTAGCTACATCCATATAATGCTTTTAATTCCACCCTCATTATTGCTTGTGTATTGAGATGAACCTCCTACTATGTAAATGACTTAGGTCTGAGAATATACCATGATTCATTTCTTTTTGGGGTAAAGAAGGATACCAAAAAAAAAAAAATAGTTTCCCAGATGTAGAGTTTCCTGTGCATACATCTATATAATAAGACTGGGTAATAAAAACATAAAGAAACATATGTACAGATACAGTGAACAAACATCTTCTTCTGAGTCAAATTTAGCTTATATAAAACAGCTCAGCAATTGGTTTTTAAAAGAGCTGCTCACTATGCATACTTTCAAGCCATCACCTCTGCCTAGCACAGAAAATTCCTGAGGAAAACGTAAAGAATAAAGAACCTTTTGCTAATGTAACGTATGTTTTCAGCATGAACACATGTTATTTTAAAATTCTTCATTCCGACAGATTTTTATTTTTCAAAAGGCAACCAAAAGTGGCAAGGGAGATAATAAATGAATTTCCCTCCCTCCAACTCTCTTTTCCTGACCTTTATCAAAGCCCATTTTCTTCTCCTTTGGGGAAAAAAAAGTAATTCAGATCATCTGCTGAAACCAAGAGAAATGTCTGAGGAAAGAATAAATAAAAGATCCTTTCATCCAGCCATAAAACAATAATTAATTGCACTATTAAATAACCTATATAAACTTGGGGAAAATCTTCTTGAGAAATATTCCCAAAGGATTTATTTTAATCAAAGCATGTGTGATTCAAAGAAAGAAGAAAGGAGTACCTGGGGGGAGGGGGTCCCTGAGAAGGCCTAGAGTGCATTCCCTAAGGGGGTTGAAGGGAAATGTGTTTCCAGGATAGATTCTGTTGTATGGTACTTCTAGTTAATCAGGTCATGTGAATACCTTTGAATAAACATCAAAATCAAGTTAGCTTGGCCTGGGCTGGTTTGTCTCAGTGGATAGAGCATTGGCTTGTGGACAGAAGGGTCCCAGGTTCAACTGGTCAAGGGAACATACCTTTGTTGCAGGCTCAATTCCTGGCCCCAGTCTACTTGCATGCGGGATTTGACCAGTCTATGTGTGTTTTTCACATCAATGTTTCTTTCTTTCTCTCCCCCTCCCTTCCACTCTCTCTAAAAATCAATGGAAAAATATCCTTGGGTGAGGATTAACAACAACAACAAAAATCAAGTTAGCTTGGAGTGATGATTTAGTTGTTTATTTTTGCTTGCCAAAGAGATTTGTTTTGGAGTGAATACCAGGAAAGGTTCTGAAGAGAATGTGTATTTTAGTAGGTGGGAAACCATCTCTTATTTATCACAGTGCATATTATTAGGTGAATCATTCTGGTTTTTCCACCCAAGATTTGGGCCATTTGACCCCAACAGTACATCTTGGATTGCATTGGTTCTCAGATATATTCCAAATATTTGAACAGGGCCTGGCACTAAGGAGATGCTTAGCATGTGTTAGTTAAAGAAGGGACTGAATAGCTGCTATTAAAGTTGATGATCTGATCTTTCATTCTGAATGATTCTTTTAGGAATAGCTTGAAGAGACATTTAAGAAACAGAGAGGAAAGTTAGAGGAACATTGTAGAGATAAAACCAAGATAAGCCTACAGAGCTGGTCAAGGGCACAGAGTGTGGATGTAAAGGAACAGAGAGAAGGACCTTATAGTAACTGTACCCGCCTCTGACTTTCTTGCCCAGTATCTCCCACAAAAAAGAAAAGGAATGTTTGTTTTTTCACATATCTCTGTTCATTCAACCAATATTTATTGTCTTATTTTGTGTCGCCCCTAAACCAGACTCTGAAATAAAAATTTGAGGGCACACAGTTGATTTGGTGGGTAAAGAAAATACCAGTAAGGGGTTAGAGGTGGGAAACAGAGAAGGAAAGGCGGTCACTGCATTGACAACCTGGAACCACAGTGAATAACCAGAGCTCACACCCACTGGGGAATAAAAACCATTTTTAAGACCATTTTTAAAGCCCAAAGGTGAACATTTAACTGCCATCCTATAGCCCATCTTAAAAATAATGTTCACCCACTTTTTCAATATCAGCTTTTAGAGGTTCTTTAATGAAATCAAATAATAGTATTTTGATATCTCAGCATAGAGATGCTCTAAATTTTAATATAAATCCATGTTCCTTATGAAATTTCTATTAACACATTAGTATCTAAAGATTAAATCCCCTTGTAAGTTAGTATGTTAAAGTCAAAAGATTTCCAAATACTTTTCATTAAAGCCCCAAGTTAAATGTCTTTGTCTTTTCTGCTAAAGGTTCAAAAATTGTTTTGCTTAGATTCAGCAGGAGGGTGGAGCTCCTGAAGGCTGAGTGGCTGCTTCCTGGAATGACAGCAGTTCCCTCACACTAAAATAAGTTGTTTTAATTCAATGCCAAGTCTTACTTTTAAAGTCAAATGAGGTTATAACACATTCAAAATTATTACTACAATGAAGCCCTTATGATAAAACTTAAAAATAAGATGATCTCCAGACAAAGGAGCAAAATTGTATTTCCAGAACCCAATATTTGGTATTAATACATATCATGCCAAAGAATTAGTGGTATTTGGGAAAAGGAGAGTAGAAAATATTTTTTTCCTATTTTACCTTTGCCAAGATGTTGGGAAAGCTATGTCAAGTTTCTAAAATTTATAAACTACAGCCCTAGCCAATTTGGCTTGGCGAATAGAGCCTCAGCCTTTGGACCAAAAGGTCTCAGGTTCAATTCTGGTCAAGGGTACGTATCTTGGTTGTAGGTTCTCCTTAGTTGCAGTTTCCCTAGCTCTGGTTGGGGTGCATGCAGGAGGCAACCAATTGATTTGTCTCTCTCACATAGGTGTTTCTCTTTGTCTCTCACTCTCCCTTCCACTCTGTCTAAAAATCAATGGGAAAATATCCTTGGGTGAGGATTAACAACAACAACAACAACAAAATAATAATAATAATAAAATCCTATATAATAAAGAGCTAATATGCAAATGGTTGTCATGCCCTCATGCCCTCGCGCCGGGGCCGGGGGACCTGAGGCTGTGACCCCACCCTGTGGAGCTTGATGGGGGTGTGGCCAGCTGGGTCTGGGTCTCGCACAATTTTGAGGTGCACATGGGTGGGCGGGGACTTGACTCTGGGTCCCGTGGTGCACCCCAGACTCTGACAGGAGGAAGATTTTCATATGCATTTTACTAATTTTCTTTCATCTCTGACACTTCTATTATAGAGAAAGGGCAAATAGCAATATTAAAATATTTCCTCTAATTAATTCTCTTTTAATGTGCATGAATTTCATGCACCAGGCCACTAGTATAATTTATAAACTACAGCCTTTAAGTCAGTCTCTAGAAATATCCCAACAGGAGGTTGTTTGGACAGAATGCATTTACCATTTCTAAGGGGAAGGAGCGACCTAAACATATGGTTTCTCTTAGAGCAGGTTTGGGAAAACTCTGGCTCCACAGGACCACCACCTGATTTTATAAATAAAGTTTTATTAGAACACAGTCATATATACTCGTTTATTGTTGTCTCTGCTTCAAAGACAGAGGTAGGTACTATAGAGAGAGAGACCTTATGTGAAGCCTGAAATATTGACCATCTGGCCCTTCATAGGAAAGGCATGCTGTCTCAGTAGCATTGAAAAACTTATGGCTAAATTAAAAAAAAATGCAATGGAGAGCCCAGGTCACTGGTCAGAAGTCCAGATCAGATGTTTTCATTTATTTAAAACTTGTCAGTTTCCATTTCCTTCCATGTCCTGTATTTTTAAAATCTTATTTCTTCCTTGTGCATCAACTCTGGCTATTGGTACATTTACCATGTGTGCTGAGCAATCTTAGCCCAGGGGGCATCTATCAAGGGGCTGAATGGGGAAGAGCCTGGGCCAATGGAATGCACTCCTTACAAATGGATTTCAGCTCAAGAAGTTTGTTCTGCAGATTTCTGTGCTGAACTTGCTATCGTGTTTCTGAATCATGGATCTTGAGGAGCCTAGCAAAGAACCTCTTCCTGGTGTTCTTCAAGACACTGCGTGTCCTCCGGTTTTGGATATTCCAGGACTCAAGTAGTGTATTTCCTCCTACATGTTTACTTCTCTCTCTTTCAGTGGCTGCTCCTCTCAGTCTGGGTCTCCCTTTGCTGTTCTCCTTCCAGAAGGCTCCACTGAGTGTCTGAACCGTTGCATAGAGCTGGGTCAGCATACTTTTTGAGGGTTGGGTAGGAGATAAAGAAAACTTAGTTTGACTCTTGCTTGGTTTTCAAGTTATTTCATCTGCCTAATCATTTACCTCATTTGAAAAATGGGATGACAGTACCTTCCTTTATGGCAATGATCATAGATAAAATATATGTTAAATATTTAGCATTATTCTTGGTGCAGGTTAAGAATTTTCCAAATGGTGACTGTTATAGAGTGCTGAGACATTTCCTTCCTGAAATGCAAAACCAGAGAGGATGTACAGTTAGAAGGAGAATTTATTTATTCAACTAAAATTTCAAAACAATATAAAGAAACTTGACAAACATACACTTTTGGTCATGTTGGAGTAACTGGTTTTAGACTGACCCTCCTTCCCTAAGTAACTAGAAAACTAGACCGGATGTGTAAAACTATTGGTTTTTGTTTTATTTTATTTTATTTTTCACCATGGACACAGGCAGTGTTGGATTGTTAGTACAAAGAAAAAAGCCACAAACAAGATGAATTGCCCAGCATTTCTGCCTAGGGGCGCTTTCAAGAATGTGGTATAGGGAACAACAATCCCAGTTAGAAGAAAGATGAAAAATAGAGTTCTAGGAATCTGAAGTAATTAGAATTTGTGGGCAGAGTACTTGTAAAAGAGAGAGCTATGTATGCACACATGCACACACACATATACATGAGCATACAACCTCTGAAAATCTGCACAGGGGTCCTGCAAATTGTTCTGTTGAACAATAATCTGCACCAGTATAGAATGTAATTTGAAAATGCCAGGGAGAGAACTATCAGCTTAAGAATTCCCAGAGACTGCCAAGGACTGGAAAATATTAGTGTTTCTGAGTGGACAAGTCTCACTGAAAACCTGAGGCATTCAGTGGAGCTTTAAGAAAGTTCATATTTTGGAAGTAGAAATAAACACGGACAGAGTAAAGGCTACTTAGAGCTGTCATAACAAAGCTTAAAATCAAGGCTGCAAAGATTAAACCACATCACTATAACATAAGTGCCTACTAAAACAAAGTTTAGTAGGTTCATTGAAGAGAAGTTATTTCCTGATATTCAAAAATGCGTCATTCACAATGCTGCACATCTAATCAGAAATTATTTCATGCAAATAAGCATAAAAATTGGACCTATAGCCAGTCAATAAAAGCAGACTCACCGGTGATACACATGATGGAAATAGTGGGCAAGAACTTCAAGATAGGCATTATAAATATGCTATGCATATAAATTAAAACATACACATATTGAGAAAGGACATGGAAGATACAAAAATGAATCAGATGAAAATTATAAGGACACAAATGCAATATTTAGAATAAAAAACATTACTGGATGAGCCTAAATACAGCTTAGGCGGGAGGGCACATTGATGACCTTGAAGGCACTTCAAGAACAACTTTCAAAAACTAGAGGAGAGAAATAAATGAAACACAATGAATACAGATTCAATGACATGTGGAATGACATTAAGAAATCTATCAGAGGAGGAAAGAAACACATATTTGAAGAAATATGTTTTTTTTAATTGAATGAAAGTTATAAAACACACATCTAATAAGCTGATCTGAGCATGAAATGAACCCCAAGTATGATAAACACAGAGTGAGCCACACAGTACCACATTGTACTGAAAATGCTGAATAGCAGTGATAAAAAAAAATAATCTTAAGAACAATTAGAGAGAAAAGGTATAGTACATTAAATGAAACAAAGGTAAGAGTGACCTTCTGGCCTAGCCAGTTTGGCTCACTGGATAGAGCGTCGGCCTGGGGACTGAAGGGTCCCAGGTTTAATTCTGGTCAAGGGCATGTACCTTGGTTGCAGGCACATCCCCAGTGGGGAATGTGCAGGAGGCAGCTGATCGATGCTTCTCTCTCATCGATGTTTCTAACTCTCTATCTCTCTCCTTTCTTCTCTGTAAAAAAAGAAAAGAAAAAAAAAGAGTGACCTTCTGTAACAGTTAATTTTCTGTGGCAACTTGAGGGTGTTTTGGGATATTAACATTTAAAATTGGTGATCCTGAGTTAAACCAATTTATAAGGTAGGTGAGCCACATCCCATCAGCTTAAGGCCCCAACAGAACAAGACTGGCCTCCCTGAGCAAGGGGGGATCTTCAGCAGTGGCCTTCAGACTTCACATGCACCATTAGCTTTCTTGTATCTCAAGCGCCCCAACCTACATTGCAGATTTGAAATTGCTAGTCTCTATAATAAGTCAATTCCTTATGATAAATATTTTTTTCTATATATATACACACATCCCATTGTGTTTGTTTCTCTAAATAATATCGACTCACCCACTTTTATAAACAACAAAAGCTAGAAGATAATAGAACAACATATTTAACTAGAGGCCCGGTGCATGAAAATTCATGCACTGGAGGGGGGTCCCTCAGCCGGCCTGCCCCCTCTCATAGTCCAGGAGCCCTCAGGGGCGGGAGGTGACCTGGCGATCAGGGCAAGGCGATGCCCCATCACACCTCTGCTGCTGCCACTGCCGGCAGCACAAGCCTCGGCCGGCCTGGTTATCTGAGCCTCTGGCAGCCCTGGGCGGCTGGACAGTTGCCATCTGAGGCTTGCCTGCACCTTGGGCCGGCCCTAGGCGGCTGGGGGACTGCGGAGACTGAGGGACTCCAGAGGCAGGCATGCAGAGTGGGTCTTGCCTTGCTGAGTTCCTGCTGCCCTGGCAGGGCTGAGGAGACTGGGCGCAGCCATCTTGTGTCTGTGGGCGCTGCCATCTTTGAAGGCGTGGCAGTCAATTAGCATATCCCCTCCTTATTGGCTGTGGGCACTTCCAACTTTGCAATGGTGTGAAGGTCAATTAGCATATTTCCTCTTTATTAGATAGGATAGTATTTAATAGGTGGAATAAGCTTATCTACTTGAATACTAATTCTATTGAAAATATCAAACAAAAATGAAAATAAACTAAATCTTTTTTCTAATTTAATATTTTTATATTTTTCAATTACAGTTTACATTCAATATTATTTGTATGAGTATCAGGTATACAGTATAGTACATTAAATTAATTTTATGCCAAAAATAATCTGCTGAAATCTATCACTAGCAGACCTGCACTCCACAAAGACTTAAAGGAAGCCATTCAGGAAGAGGGAAAATAGCATCCAGTGAAAAACATAAATTTACCCAAAGAAATGAAGAGCACCAGACATCATAAATATTTGGGTAAATATATTTTATATTTAAACGATTTTATTAAAATGTAATTGATTATTTAAAAAAGAAATGATAATCATGCATAGTGAAGTTTAGAACATCCACAGAAGTTAAAATATAGGACAATTTGATCAGTTAGTAACTTAGAAACTATGTTCCCAAACCCCTTTTTCTTGCACGTTCTACAACATTAGAGCTGAACTTTGTGAGTATCTGTACTCTACCAGATGGTCTGATGCTAGTGTTGATGAGTCATAATTGCTGGAGGGACATTGGAGGAGAAAAGGATCCCATTACACTTGTCTAGTGCTGCTCTGCAGGGTGTGCGGTTCTGTTTACCAGGGGCCAGGGACAGCTTGGCCATAGAAAGTTTCACCCCACTGCATGCACACATCATCTTCAAAGCCCTCTGGGAAGCCCTTTAGATTGTTTCTTGATCACTATAAAATAGGAAAAACTCTAGGTCTGGTTGCCAAAACCTGCCTGAATTTTTATAGTAGAAAGTCACAGCATCTGACCCAGTCAGACATAAGTCATATTAGACATCAAAAGTATCATGTGAATGATGGAAAGGACAAGTGCCATTTAGAAATAATCCTGCACCGTTGCCACAAGTAAACAACTTAAATAATACTCAAAACCTTCCCCAAAGCATGTGAGGCATTTGTAACACTCACCCTATATTACTGATGGGAATGTCAACTGGTATAACTATGGAAAATATACAAATGCCATATTATACTATACATTTCCCAAGAAGAAAGAAAACATGTGCCCATGCAAAGACATATACATGAATGCTCATTGCCCCCTTTTTTTTTCAAATTGGCCAAAAACTAGAGATCAACCCAAATGTTCTTCAACAGTTGAATGCAACCATAAATAATGGAGGGGGTGGGGAGATAAAAAAAAAAAAGCAAATGACACCTTCAGAAACATAGAGACTTTTCAGGACTGCATGCTGAGTGAAAGAAAGAAACCAGACACTGAAGCGTGCATATCATGCCATTCCATTTACATTAGATTCTAGAGCTGGTAAAGGTAATCTCTAGTGACAAAGAACACATCAATGGTTGTCTGGTTGCTTTGGGGAGAGGATTGACTGTAAATAGGCAACAGGAAACTCTGGGCAGGATGGCAGTGTTTTAAATGTGGTTGCTGAGATAGTTTCATGGGGTGTGTATTTGGGTATACTCATAGACCTATCTATACTAATAAAAGGGTAATATGCTAATTAGACTGGACATCTTCCGGATGTCCTCCCGGGTGTCCTTCCAGACAAAGCCACAGTGGCTGCAAGGGCTGAGGGCCTACAGCCATGACTGCTTTGAGGGCCAGTCCAGCGCTGTGGTCCCTTTTGCAGAGGCTGTGGGAGAAGGATCCACAGGAGAAGGCAAAAGGGAGAAGGAAGAAGGGAGAAGGCCGGCACTACGAGAGAAGGGAGAAGTAGGCAGTTAGGCAGTTAGGGGGTTCAGATCAGCAGGGGAGAGCAGTGAAGCAGTTAGGGGGTTCAGATCAGCAGGGGAGAGCAGTGAGGCAGTTAGGGGGATCAGGCCAGGAGGGGAGAGCAGTTAGGCAGTCAGGGGCATCAGGCAGACAGTCAGGTGAGTGGTTAGGAGCCAGTGGTTCTGGATTGTGAGAGGGATCCCGGACTGGAGAGGGCACAGGACAGGCTGAGGGAACCCCCCTCCAGTGCACAAATTTCATGCACCAGGCCTCTAGTGTATTTATAATGAGTATCTTGTAGTGTAGGCGGATTCTTCTCAGTTGATTGGGAAATAACAATAACCCTGTATTAGTTGCCAGCGGCTGCCAAAACAAAATCTCACATATCAGGGCTTTAAACAACAGAAATTTACTTTCTCTCAGTAACAGTTCTGGAGGCTAGGAGTCCAAGGTCAAGGGGTCACAGGTTTGGTTTATTTTGAGGACTCTCCCCTGGCTTACAAATGGCTGCTTTTTCATTCCTATTTCCTTCTTACAACTTTGTATTCTTAGAGACAACTCAGACTGTTTTCTCCGAGCTCATGAGGTTAATCAACTCAAATTGTGGCTGGCAAAACCTCACGGATTCTCAGCATATTTACAGAGCAGATGAGAAATTTGTATTCTTGAATGCATTAAATCAAGCCAAAGGTCTGATATGAAAAGCACTGGGATTTCTTCTCGGGGATGGAGTTTATTTTGTCATTTTTTTTCTTTCCATAAAACTGCTTGATGTCAACCTCTCTTAGATTTAATGGCTTAGCCAGGCATACTTAAGATCTCACCACCTATGTGTATTTGAACCCCAGTCCCAACCCAAGGGGAAAAAAATTATAAATGACCAATGACATTTGTTGAATATGACTTTTCAAGAGCCACTCTTTTTTGACTTTGAGCAACATGGCACCATCTTCCATATATTTATTATCAGTGTAATATTATCTGATTTAATTGGAACAAATTGCAATAGCAAAAGTGGTTCTCCCTTCAAAGAGTTTACCAGTATAGTCTCAGCAGGACAAAGACAAACCATCCTTATTTTCAGAACATAAATAAAATGTAGAAGGTTTTTGTGTGAATAAGTAGCAAAATGAATACTAGAGAACAAAACCCAAAGGTGTTCAGGGAAACAGAGACATATTTACTAATTCAGTGATATTTTATTTGTTTTCAGTTTTTGGTAAATATGAAAAAAAAAATCTTTCATGAACATTCCTATGCAGGTTTTCATGTGAACTTAATTTTTATTTTTAGATTTTACCTGAAAGTGGAATTGCTGGGTTGCATGTGAAGTGTATGTTTAACTTTAGGAGAAACTGTTACATTATATCCCAAAGCCACTGTCCCATTTTGCATCTGTATCAGCAATGTGTGAGAATTCTAATTGATCCACAACCTTGCCACCATTTAGTATTGTCAGGTTTTTATTTGTTTCATTTTGTTATCTCATTGCAGCTTTAATTTTTGTTTTCTTGATGACTAATTAGGATGAACATATTTTCATGTACTAGTATATATTTGCCTTTCTTATGCTTTCTTTAATGAAGTATCTGCTCACATCATTTACCAATTCCCTATTGGGTTGTTTATTTTCTTATTACTGAGTTTTGCATTCTGAGTTGTTGATATTTTCTCTTCCTCTATTTATTTCAAGATAGAAAAGTAGAGCAAATCTCCTTTACTAGTAATCTGATCTCTTCTAATTGGAAATATTTCCATGGTGTCTTTGAAATGGGGCTGGGACTGCAAACACTGAACAATCTCCACTGTCCACTTCTCCCTTAGAGAGAGCACACATTATTTTAGGTGGACACATGATAATCCACCCCCCCCCCAAAAAAAAAATCCATATTTTTCTTTCATTGTTCACATCAGTTATGTGGCTCTGTAACTGAATTCTGGCCAATTGGATGTATGTAGATGTGGTGAATGCACCTTTGGGGATGTATCTTTAAAGAGAGGGCTTGTCCTCTGTCCTTTTCACCTTCATGTTGGCTGAAATGTAGTCTCAAAGGGTGAGACTCATCCATTTCTAACCCTGAAGCTACCTTAAAATGACAGCACCTGATGGTGTAACCATTTGCCAGAAAGAACAGAGCCACCAAACTTGGTTTGGATACTTACCTTCAGACTGTAATGAGATAAACATATTAGTTTGCTTAAACTAGCTTATTTTGACCTTTCTGTCCCTTGTAGCTGAGCCTAATTCCAACTGATGAAAGACCTTAGAACAGGAAGATTTCACATCACAAGGAAATTTCAGATTCCCTCAAAGATACATAAAACATGACAGAACAGAAAGATGAAGTAGAAATATTCCAAAGGAAATTATTAATCAAACACTGAGATTTTTTGAGGTTGTCCATATTAGAGGAGAGAAGGTCATGGGTTTGCTCTGAACACAAAGAATAAGGAATTAGTGGGGGTGGAATGCAGAGAAGTGAAGGTATAGGATAAAATAGTTATTATTATTTATTTGTTTGTTTGTTTGTTTTTGAACGTATTGCATATGTCTCCTTTTTCTTCCATTGAGCTCTCCCCAGCTGTTCCCGCCTCCCAGCAAGACCCTCACCCCCCTAGTGTCTGTGTCCTTTGGTTTTGCTTATATGCATGCATACAAGGGTTTTGGTCCCCACCTCCCCCCACCTTCTCTCTGAGATGTAATGGTCTGTTTGATGCTTCTATGTCTCTGGAAAACAGTTTTTATATTTTTCTTGCACGAATAACTTAGTTTAGTTATGATTGAACATTTGGCCCATGTGAAGCTAATAGTAGGTTTCTGAAATCTTAATACTTATTAACAGATTCAAGTGGAGTGGGAGGAGAGTGTCCTGACTCGAGAAAGGGCTACACACTGCTCACTGCTTTGGACAAAAAGGCAGAAGCAACTAGTAAAGCCACAAATCTGGGGCTTCCATGATATTTACAATGTACACTAATAATCTACTTCTACTCACTTCTGTCATGATCCCTATTGCAACTTTCCTTTGTTGAGTGTCTTCTTTAACTTCCCCTTCAGTATTCTTTTTACATTCTGAATTCCCAGTGCTTGGTGTGATCAGAGAAGACATTAAATACTTTAAGCTCAATGAAAGAAAACCATACATCACTCCCATCTGGGCAGTCAGACATGGCTCCAGCCTTGGAATCCTTCAGGTATATGCTTAATATTTTTCCAGTATTTCTATGGATCACAATCTCAGATGAGATGGGATTCACTCCCATGTCTGGGCTAAGCACCAAAACAGACTTCTGTCCAACATGCTCTGCACTCTTTATCCTACCATAGGACAAAAGAGCAAAGGGGATTATGACCTAGGGTGCCCAAGTGCTAGGCAACGTGCCTAAAGGATTCACAGGAATGTTCTAGCCATGGAAGGCCACAGTCACTATTCTTCAGGACAAAGACAGAAACATCTAACCAAAAACATGTTATGTCAAAGAGAAGAGCAACTAGAGTCTGTTTTGGTCATAAAGAGAAAAAACAAATCAACTAGAAGGCAAGTGAGGTCAGGAAAAATGAAAATTTGATGTTTACTCTTGGGTAGATCATTCAAAAGGCAGCCATCAGGAAAACCTATATTCCAGGAAGGTGGACTGATTGATCAGAGAGAGATAAAAATACTTGAAATAGTCCTATCTTCTCTTTAGTTATTTGGCTATGTCAGCCATACTTGTTCAAATGGCGGATGCCTGTTTACGAAGATAGATAGAGCCTGGACATGTGGCTCAGAGGTTGAGCATTGACCTATGAACCAGGAGGTCACAGTTTGATTCCCAGTCAGGGCACATGCCTGAGTTGCAGGCTCAATCCCCAGTAGGAGATGTACAGGAGGCAGCCAATCAATGATTCTCTCTCATCATTGATGTTTCTCTCTCTCTCTCTCCCTCTCCCTTCCTCTCTGTAATCAATAAAAATATAAACAAAACAAAAAAGAAGATAGGTAACATAGCCAAAGCCTTGGGTGCTCTTTTCTTTCTTTTTTTTAAACTATATTTTTTATTGATTTCAGAGAGGAAGGGAGAGGGAGAGAGAGATAGAAACATCAATGATGAGAGAAAATCATTGATTGGCTGCCTCCTGCATGCCCCTTACTGGGTATTGAGCCTGCAACCTGGGCATGTGCCTTTGACTGGAATCAAACCTGGGACCCTTCAGTACACAGACCAATGCTCTATCCACTGAACCAAGCCAGCTAGAGCTTGGGTGCTCCTTTCTTGTCACCAGTCACATCTTTCTCCTTCTTTGTCTTGACTCTGAGCTCTTATGTATATCCTCCTGCCAGCACTCTGGATATGTTTTCCAGTGCCTGATTATTTTCATTATAAAAGATGTATCAAACTCATGCTCTGACTCTTCTTGATTTTGGTGTCCTACTCATATTATGGTGCCCTTGCCACTTTAGCACAAACACCTGCCTGACCTCCAAAGGCCAGTTCTTGCATTTTTTGGCCTGAGAGTTTTCTGTAGCCAGTGGGGAGGCAACCCACTGACCTTATGAGGCAGCCCTTGCCCATATACTGACAAGACCTGGTGTATAAATACCCAGTTTCCTTGACCCTCAGGTAGGATAACTTTGAGGTATGTGCTATACCCTAGCTTCCAGAGTTTACCCAGTATGATTAAACTCTAGAGCAGCTAGTCTGATAGTGCATCCTGAAATCCTGGCTTCCCTTCAAGTTTTTTGATATTCACATTTACTTATCAGGGATTTTTTAAATTCTTAAATCAAAAATTTACACTTGAAACTTTGTCTTAGCCTCAGCTTATAGGAAAATTCAAAATAAGACACTTATGTTAAACATACATTCTTTCCAAGAAAATACTCAATATCAACTCAATTCAAGTGACCACCTAAGCCAGAATAGACCAAGTGTTTAGCCTATTCTACTATAAATATTATAGATATCCTATATAATAAAAGCCTAATATGCAAATCAACCGGCGGGACGACTGGTCACTCTGACGTGCACTGACCACCAGGGGGCAGACGCTCAACACAGGAGCTGCCCCTAGCCTGCAGGCTCCAGGCCAGCCAAGGTGGGTGTCCCTGCTGGCACCAATCACCCCTCCAGTTGCCCTGCAGAGGGAGGCAATCAGCAGTGGTGGCAGGGGGCGGGGCTGGCTAGTGGGTGGTGCCAAGGTGGGTGCAAGTGGGGGCCCCCCAATTGCCCCATTGGTCATCCCACAGATTGGCCCTGATCACTGGCCAGGCCTAGGGACCTACCCATGCACGATTTTATGCACTGGGCCTCTAGTCTATATATGTAAAATCCTAAGTGACCAACCGACCAGCTGACTGGCAGATTATCTGGTAGCTATGATGCACAATGACCACCAGGGGGCAGATGCTCAATGCAGGAACTGCCGAGATGTGGTGATTTGGCAGCTGTGATGCAACCCGAACCAGAGAGGAGGGAGCCCGATTCCGGGGTGCATCACCCGAGAACCGCCCTCTTGCAATCCAGGACCCCTCGGGGGATGTCAAAGAGCCAGTTTCATCCTGATCCCTGCAGGTTAGGCCAAGGGACCCCCGTGTGCATGAATCTGTTCATAGGTGGTTTGCCTCTGATATACATAAAATATATGCATATCAAATATATGCATATGGGTGCATATATCTATGTACATATATGTATTTTAGTTTACATATATTATATACATATACAGATAGATAGATAGATAGATAGATAGATAGATAGATAGATAGATAGATAGATTCACCTCACTTATGAAACCATAAGTAGTTCAAGGTTGAATCATATTATTGTTTCTAAACATCTGTCTTTTTGATCTTGTGCAAATTAACTGAACCTACTTTTCTCTTATCCATGTCTGTAAATCAATTGCACAAAAGTATAATAAAATTAGCATGCAATGCCAAGGGGAACAGTATACACATTAAATTAGAATTCTCACCATGTTATAAATAAGTAATATTTCTTTATTCCTGTTGGAAAGTTCCAAAAGAGCATTTGTTTCCATGCTAGGTTCAATCATATTTTTATTAGTAATCATAGTCTAAGTGAAGTTGTTTTAGTATAATTTTGGTGTGGCCCACCATGTGTATTAAGTAGAAGGCAGAGAAGTCATGAAAGCTATGTGAATGAACAAAGTAGCTTAAATGCAGAAAGTTATATGCAGGATGAGAGGACGACCAAAAGAATAACTGAAAATCATAGAAAAGTTCATAGGGGGTTTGCCTCTAAAATCTATGTAATGGTTCAAAGTGATTAGATTAAGTAATTCACATGCACAAAGTCATTTTATCCCTACTACTCATTAATGTGGTAGGAAGTAAACATGCTGGGAAATATCACTGAATTTTGGGTTGTTGATGAATTTGGAAAAGTCTTGTTCCTTGGAAGCAGGAGGATCACTCTTTGAGCGCTATGAGGATGTCTCACAATAAAGGCTGCAGTTTTCACTTTATTTCAATGACTCCAGGAAGCATGTTCGTCCCAGTGGGAGGAAATCCTTGTGCTAAAATGAGGTTGTTGGGGAACCAGTGCTCCTGAAATTAATGATCTTGTCTTTCAGTTTCATCATGGTGCTTCCTAATGTCCTTACTCAGATTTTCTTCTCCAGGCTAGACACCTACATTTCCTCCACTTATCTGTGTTTTTTTTGTCTTCAAATCATTAATATCTGGTCATTTCTTTATGTCACTTCTTTTTCAGGGGGAGCTAATAATATATATTTATGTGCACACATTACAGAAAATGACTTCTGGAGAGGTTAAGCATTTTTCTCAAGGTCACACAGCTGGTTGGCAGCATGGCTCTTTATGTCACCGCTGCCTACCATTCAAAAGGGAACACTAATTTCTGGTCAAGGTCTGGTGACAGAGTCTGATGACAGAGCAGGACTTTCATTTGTATCATCTGGCACTAAGAAAAAAATGCAGATTCTGTCAGTGATTTCTGAGGAAGCATAGGTCACAGAAGAGGTCTGAGAGCAGATAATTTTCAATAGAAAAGAATAAATTCATTCTCATAAAATGATGCATTACTCTACATAATTACATGATCTCCAAGATTCCCAGTCTCTGGTGTACACACACTTCCTCCAGGTAATCCAATCAAGTACTAATCTAGGTGCTGCTGTGAAGGGTTTTGCAGATGTAATTAAGTTCCCAAATCAGTTGACCTTAAGGTAAAAAGTGTATCCTTCGTGGGCCTAATCTAATCAGATAAACCCTTCAATGGGACTGAAATCCTTCAGGACAAAGATATTTGAAAGGTGAGAAGGGTCTCGGAGGTATTCTTCATTACTGGCTTTGAAAATGAATGGAATCATGTGGTGAGAAATGGCCAGTGACCTGTAAGAGCTGATGGGTGGCCCCCATCCAAGAGCCAGCAAGAAGACTTGGAACTGGGTTTTACCTTTATAAGACACTGGATTTTGCCCTGGCCAGCATTAGAGCATCGGCCAGCACACCAAAGGGCACACCAAAGGGCTGCGAGTTCGATCTCCAGCCCCCACTGGAGCATATACAGGAGGCAACCAATTGATGTGTCTCTCTCACATCGATGTTTCTCTTTCTCTCCCTCTAATTCTCTCCCTCCCTTCCTTCCTTCTACACTGTCTTAAAATCCATGAAAAAATATCTTTGGTTGAGGATTAACAAACAAACAAACAAACAAACAAAAAACCCCCAGAAACTAGATTTTTCCAACCACTGATGTGCATGGAATCAGATTTTCCCCCAGAGACTCTGGATAAGAGCTCAGCCTAGCTAGCACCTTGAGTGTGAGACTGTTAGCAGAGAACCTAGCTGAGACTTGCCTGGATGACGGACTTACAGAGCTGTGAGATGATAAATGGTGTTGTAAGCTGCTAAGTTTGTGATAACTTGTTATAATAGAAAATGAATATACTCCCATGTCCCCTGACAGAGAGTCACATCCTCTTTGGGGCCAGCAAAACATGTGTCACTTGATGTTATTGAGGTAGTTTGCCTGTATCCTGGTTATCCTCACTAAATCTCAAGGGCTCCTGCTCATACAAAATGCACAATAGCATAATTTTAAAGAGCCAGTATCTATCTGATACTTTGAGTTTAAATCCTGGGTCTTCCATCATCTATCTGGGGGACCTTGGATAAATGGCTTACTTCCTCTGACCTTTAGTCAGCTGATTCATATGGTGGATAAAACAGCAGGACTCATACCCAAAATATTGTTTTCATTGTGCATATACAGTGCTTAGCATGTGCCATTGCACATTAGGTAACTTCATGAGACCTGATATAAATATAAATTATAAATATAAATTAATGCATAATTCAATAGAGTCCAAATTTCAAATCATCGAACCTTTAATTAACACTTGCTTTCTGTGAGGCTGTAGGAATAAAAATGATGGGAAGGGAAAATGTCACAACCTTTACTTTAAAAGCTTTCCCAAAGAAGTGGGAAAAAATGACACATGAGCAAAGATACCATTAATGTGTTTTAATGTGGCCAGTAAAAGAGGAAGTAGGAGACAGAGGCAGCACTGAGGAGGGACAATGAACTCAGCTCAGGTGGAGGGCAGGAAGGGGAAAGAACCTCAGAAGTGTTGATATTTGAACTGGGAATTTGAGGAACAAATAGAAGTTGATCAAATAATCAAAGAAAAGCATTCCAAACCGCAAGTAGATCCCACAACTTCTCTGGGCTAAATATTATAAAAGATATTAGGGATCATACAGATACTAGTTAAGAGATAAGTTTAACTAGGTTAAACTCACAAGGTATTTTATTGAATCACATTTAAGAACATCTGAGGAAGCACCTGCCTTTAGGTACGATGGAATACAGAGACTCATGCAATGTCAGAGATTCTATCTATCTATCTATCTATCTATCTATCTATCTATCTATCTATCTATTTATCTTCTTCTTCTTCTTCTTCTTCTTCTTCTTCTTCTTCTCTCTCTCTCTCTCTCTCTCTCTCTCTCTCTCTCTCTCTTTCTCTCTCCTCTCTCTCAGTATTTCCCTCACTATTAGGCTTTATTCTCAAGCAAACAGGATCACTTCACATGAAAAACACAGGGATAGGCAAAAGTAGGTTTACAGTTGTTCATATGGAAAATAATAAATAATGCTACAAGAATAAACTCTGTTTTGCATACTTACAACTGTATAGTTTTGAGTTCTAAGCCTGAATTTGAATGGCTTCCAAGCTAAAAGAATAAACATTCTATGTTTCACAAAAACCATGCCCTGGTTTTCGAGATGACTTGGCTCTCAGGAGCCCACCTTGAACCAAGCTGGGTGGCCTACTTAGGCCACATTCTTATCTTGGGGGTAGGACAGGCAGGATACTGAGATAAATAGTCTCCCCCAAAACACAGTAGTTGGTGGTTTATTTTCTTAAAAAAATCATAGAAGGTTTTCACCAGAAGGATGGGGAATGAATGATGGCCTGGTAAAACTATTGTAACAGTGGGGAATTATAACTCACCCCACCATTCTTTTCAAATTTTTCCTGTAAATGCTGACTCTGACTAATATGTAGCATATAGATAAATAGCATGTTTGTATCAGGATCCTAGGAACTTACTTCAGAAGATAGAGTCTGACCTTTAGTCATTACAGTGCCAGGAGATTTGCTGACCTTCAACCATAGAATCAGGATGATGAAGAACGGGGATAATGAAGACCAGGATAATGCACACCAGATCATCATTTCATCATTTTCTTTCTTTTTCTTTAAATGTATTTTTTTTTGTAATGATTTTAGAGAGAAAGTAAGGGAGAAGGATAGAGATATAGAAACATCAATAAGAAATGTTTATCGGCCACCTCCTGCATGCCCCCCACTGGGGTTCAAACCCACAACCTGGGCATGTGCCCTGACTGGGAATAGAACCAGTGATCTCTTGGTTCATAGGTTTGTGCTCAACCCCTGAGCCACGCCAGTCAGACACTTCACCATTTTTGAAATCCTTATCGTAATGGACTGTGTTGGCCCGCATGCAGAGAACTTTACAACTGCCCTCCCCCCTCCCCCTTGATTTTTTTTTTAATATATATTTTATTGATTTTTTACAGAGAGGAAGGGAGAGAGATAGAGAGTCAGCTTTGGAACAACAATTCCCGATCAGCTGCCTCCTGCACATCTCCCACTGGGGATGTGCCCGCAACCCAGGTACATGCCCTTCACCATTTTTGAAATCCTTATCGTAATGGACTGTGTTGGCCCGCATGCAGAGAACTTTACAACTGCCCTCCCCCCTCCCCCTTGATTTCTTTATTCTGCTTTGCCTCTTCTTCCTTATATAAACCTCTGTCTGCACTGAGATGTTGAGATGAGCTTTGGAACAACAATTCCCCATCTCCTCAAGTGACTAGCACTTGAATAGACCACTTCCCTTTTTTACCAGTTCCTTATGAATTTGGTTTTTGGGGCACTGGCAGTTGAATTTGGGTTCTGATTACATTATAAGAGATTTGGTATCATTAGAGCATAAAAAGAAATGGATCAAATTTGGATGCAGCTTTTGCACCATGCTAAGGAGTTCAAATTTACCCTGCAGGTGATGAGGAATCTATGAAGGACTTCATTCAGTGCAAAGAATGATTGAATTTGTGCTTTGAGACTATCACATTGATGTCGTGGTGGGGGATGTGGGGCCCTGAAAGTGGACTTCAGGGTTTCTAGAAGCCACAGGATACTGGTGGTTATCTCTCAATATACTTGGATATGGCAGCATCCAGCAATGGAAATCCAAAGAAAAGCCCAAAAGGAACTGCTTACTCCTCCGGCCTTTCCATTTAACATTTACAATTTTCAAATGTAAGATTGCCAGGAGCTACATTTTCTAACACAAAGGTCACCATGAAATAGCATTCTCAAGTAGCAGGTCCAAATGGCTTTTTGTGATTCAGCATAATTGCTTGCTTAAGTGCTTGTATATTATATTATCTTGCTTTTATAAGTCCAATGTTGCTGCCCATTCTTCCTTGTTTTCAATTCCCTTTTTAAAAATGTTGCTACTTTCAATAGCTAAGGATTTTCTTATATGCAAGGCAGCCTCAAGACTGTCATTATTTTAGTGTTTTGATTTCAATGTCTCTGCACAATTTTATACCTCTGAAAAAAAATCATTGAGGGTAAAAAATGTTTCATGAGTGAAAACCCTATATTCATTGCTTGTTAGTTAGTACAGCCAGTCACCAATTTATTCAGCACATGCCCACCATACACAAGGAGTTGAAAAAAGCAGTTTGGTCTCAAAGATTTAAAAACACACAACAACAACAACAAAATGTTCCCTAAGAGCAAATTCTTCAAATATTTTTTCTGTTTATTATACTGTTTACTACTAAGTTTGTAAATGATATGCTAATATTGCTACTTACTAACTTATAGAACTTAGACAATGTTTATGAACATTGTTTTGGTAGATGGCTCTGCTTTTTTATTTGTTTGCTTGTTTTTTAATATATTTTTATTGGTTTCAGAGAGGAAGAGAGAGAGACAGAAACATCAATGATGAGAGAGAATTATTGATCGGCTGCCTCCTGCACACCCCCTACTGAGATCAAGCCCTCAACCCAGGCATGTGCCCTTGACTAAAATCCAATCTGGGCTCCTTCAGTCCACAGGCCAATGCTCTATCCACTGAGCCAAACCAGCTAGGACTTGGTAGATAGCTCTGAATTGGCCTCTCAAAAGTTGTTGATAACCTCTTTGTCTCGACCCTTTTCCAAAGATCTGAGTCAATTCAATTGTCCAAGACTTGGAAACCCATGTGGCAGGTCTAGCCAAGAATCCCCAACCCACAGCAGCTGCTTGAGAAGTAATAGTATTTAGGCCTGACTCTGTGAGAGAGAAAATATTTTATTTTAGAAACTTCCTTTTAACAAACCAAAAATTATTTTAGAACTTCTCTTTAAGTCATTCACCCTTTTGAAATAAAAATACAGTAAGAGAATAACTACAAACACCCAGGGAAAAAACAAAAACAAAAAGCCATTCAACTATTGGTTTCCACACTACACCTTATTTCTGTTTCAAAAAGCAGAATCATATTGACCCAACAACTAACCGCTCAATGAAGTCATTTCAGCCTTTGCCAGCAAATCTCATCAGAAAAGAACACAAATAATATACTACTTGGGATGAGCATTTATCCCCATCACAAATAGAATTCAAGAAGGCAACATTTGAGTTTCCAAACAGGTAAAACAAAATAATAACTTGAATTTCTTTTAAAAAAAGTCATGTCCCTATTTTCTGTGAATATAGACCAAGAATGATAAGGTGTTCCCTATGAACTATGAGAGGAAAAGGAATCAGGATTAAGTTATGCTAAGCGAATTTAAGCCAGTCAGAGAAAGTTAAGTATCACATGCTCTCACTCATTATGGAATCTAATGAACAAAATAAACTGATGAACAAAATAGATCCAGAGAAATAGAAGCATGGAACAGACTGATGAATTTCAGAGGGAACGCAGGAGTGGAGGGATAGTGGGAGAGATTAACCAGGGAAGATATATGCCTACTAGAGGCCCAGTGCACAAAATTCATGTGTCGGGGGAGGGGGTGTCCCTCAACCTGGCCTGCGCCCTCTTCAATCTGGGACCCCTCGGGGGATGTCCAATTGCCAGTTTAGGCCCGATTCCTGTGGAATCGGGCCTAAACTGGCAGTTGAACAACTCTCTCACAATCTGGGACCGCTGGCTGATCACCCACAACTGCCCTCCCCTGCCACGACCCGTCTCCTTCATGCAAGGCAGCAGAGACGCCGGGACCAGCCTCCTCCACGTAGCACAGAGCCGCGGGACCCCCAGGCCTCACCACACAGAGCGGCCACCAGGCCCCGCCTCTGCTGTGCATGCGGCCATCTTCTGGCAACCATCTTTGATGACATCGTACAAGGTTGTGATGCCACCTAGGCTTTTATTATATAGGATATGCATAGCCCATGGACACAGACAATAGTGTGCTGTAGGCCTGGGAGGGGCAGGGGTGGGGTGGAAGGAGTCAATGGGAAAAAGATGGGGACATCTACAATACTCTCAACAATAAAGATAAATTTTAAAAAATGATTATACAATCCTATATAATAAAGAGGAAATATGCAAATTGACCATCACTCCAACACACAAGATGGCCGCCCCCATGTGGTCAAAGATTGCCACCCCCATGTGGTCAAAGATGGCTGCCCCCATGTGGACACAAGATAGCTGCTACACGATGGCCAGCAGGGGAGGGCAGTTGTGGATGATCAGGCCAGCAGGAGAGGGCAGCTGGGGGGGGACCAGGCCTGCAGGGGAGGGCACTTAGGGGTGACCAGGCTGGCAAGGGAGGGCAGTTAGGGGCAATCGGGCTGGCAGAGGAGTGGTTAGGGGGTGATCAGGCAGGCAGGCAGGCGAGCGGTTGGGAGCCAACAGTCCCATATTGGAGAGGGTGCAGGCTGGGCTAAGGGACCCCCCCCCCCCATGCACAAATTTCGTGCACCGGGCCTCTAGTAAAATATAATATACAAAATCTATTTTAAGGAAACATTTTTCATGACAAGGCAAACATTGTAGGTTTAATAAAAGCTCATTCCTCAAACTAGTTGCTTGTAGCGTTGAGGGAACTTTCAGATTTTTACTCAAAATGGTTTACTGAGTTTTCTTACAACCTTTCATAGATGGTTTTCTCCAGAAAGCTGACTCAGAGATGGAGGTTTAAATTCAGGAGGGTTATTGGAAATCACCTGTGGAAGGAAAATAAAAGAAGAATCAAAGATGGAGAATTTAAGCTGTGATACAGTTTCAGTGGAAGACTCAGCCAGCCCTCAAAGAGTTCTGCAGGTGGGACAACACTTGATAGTTAATCTGTGTGGGTGTAGGAGGGCCAGGCCTTATACTCCTTTTTTGAAGAAACACTGAAAGCTGAAAACCTCAGAGAGGGTGTGACCTTGGGCAATCAGCTCTCTTCAGATGAAACAGTGCCCAGGGAGGGCTGAGAGCTTAGGGTTGCCTGCTGGAAAGTCCCCCCAGCAACTGGGTGTGAAGTTATTTCTAAATGAGAATCTTTATATTCTATTAGAGTCCATCCCCTTATCCATGAGGAATGCATTCCAAGATCCCTGTGAATGCCTGAAACAACAGATAGTACCAAACTTCGTATATACTATGGTTTTCCTATACATACATATCTATGATAAACTTTAATTTATAAATTAGGCATAGAGATGGACAATAATAACAAATAATAAATTAGAACAATATACTAGTACTATAATAAAAGCTTCATGAATGTGGTTCATCTCCATCTCTCTGATAACCTAGAGAGCTACGAAGTGGTTAGGCAAAGAGATGATTCACGTCATGGGCAGAATGGAGCAGGACAGCAAGGGATTTTATCCCCCTACTCAGAAATGCATGCAATTTAAAACTTATTGTTTATTTCTGGAATTTTCTATTTAATACTTTTGGACCACTATTGACTGTGAGTCACTGAAACTGTGGAAGCCAAACCACAGATAAGGGGGACTACATACAGTGTCCTTTACAGAACCATTGTCTGCAAGAATATCTAGCTGTTTAATGGCAATATTACCTCTAGCAGAAACTGAGATCAGTTTTCACTACGCATTTATTTGGGCTAGACTCTAGGTTAGATGCATGGAGGAAAGATGCCCTTGATCAGAAAAAAACACCTGCCCTGTTATATGAGTAGGATTCAATCTTTCATTATGCTTAGCTACTAAAATCAGGATTTGGCATGGACAGACAGCTTTACCCTATCCAAACTCCAACTCTTACATATCAACTACAATTTAATTCAAAATCTAATTCTTGAGACTCAATTCTTAAGCCAAAAATACTATTAATGATAACTAAATGTATTTATTTTTATTTATTTATTTATTTTTTAAATATATTTTATTGATTTTTTACAGGGAGGAAGGGAGAGAGATAGAGAGTTAGAAACATCGATGAGAGAGAAACATCAATCAGCTGCCTCCTGCACATCTCCTACTGGGGATGTGCCCACAACCCAAGTACATGCCCTTGACTGGAATCGAACCTGGGACCTTTCAGTCCACAGCCCAACGCTCTATCCACCGAGCCAAACCGGTTTCAGCAATAACTAAATTTATTCATCATTTTTGTGTCATGCACAAAATGTGAGAAATTTACATGTAATAACACATACGTGATGTATAATTATCTCCATGTTATAAATGAGAAAATAAAGGCACAGAGGGGATAAGTAACTCATCCAAAGTTGCACAGCTATACATGCAGACAGGGATTTGTACCCAGGTAACTTGGCTTTGAAATTTTTGCTTAAATACATTATCTGTCTTTGATGATCTCATCATTAGTGGGGCTCTGCAGTTTTCTGATGATATTAATTATTCGCTCTTTTCTGCATTCCTGCCCTTTGCCATGTGATCCTGCAGTTCCCTCCTATTCTCATGGATGGAAATGGCTCTAGAGTCTGCTTTGTCACAAGCTTTGGTCAAATAATCTAAAAGCAATAGGAGGAGAGAATTGAAATGTGCTTATTTGATTGGACTTGTTCTTTCTCATTCTTCTACCATGGACATGAGAATATGCCTGAGATTGCCTGCTCATGTTAGACTATAGAACACATGGAACAGAGATGCATCATTCTGGTTACTTGGCAAAGGCCATTCTAGATCAGCTGACAGGTGGTCAATCCCCAGTTGGGATCAGCACAGCCTCCTGGTCTACCTGAAGCTGACCACAAATATATGAGTGAGTCCACTGCAGATCAGATAAACCCTGTAGATGGTGAGCTAGCTAAACACTTACTGTTGCATGCCAATGGGGTTTTGAGGTTGTTATGCAATGTAAATAATGGGTACAAATAGAGTTACAGAAGAAAATTAATTTGATATAAATGCAATGATAAGGAGAAGCACAGTATGCCATGGGAACAGGGGCAGTGCTAAGGGGCTGTGACAACTTATTTCAGACTACATACTCATAAAGAGTGCCTGAAGGAACTCCCATAAAATCAGCCCTGGAGAAATAGTTTCAAAAGCAATGGTATGTATGCTAAGGAAATATTCCTTACTTATATCCAGAAACACCCATTGAGACTAGACTGTCCTGCTTGCTGCAGCCATGAATTTGAGAAGCTACATGAGTAGCCAAGAATTCTACCTCTAATCTCACTCTTACAACATTGGAGAGTTCAATAACTAAACAAACTCTAAAACAAGGGATTTTTAATTGAAAGAAAAAAATCTGGAAAGTGAGTAATTTTCAAAATATCTGTTGCAGGTTGACTCAAAGTAGGTGCACCTGTATAAAATATAAATCTGTGTGTGATTTGAAATTTTAAACAGGACAAGTTACTTCTGCTGAATCCTAATTTACACATTCTATATTTTGAGTGTTAGATTCACACATTCCTGGTAAAAGTATCAATTATAACTACAGCATTCAAAATATTATTTCACGTATGCATGATTTTTTTTTACCTCAAAATGTCTTTATTTTCTTCAGAAAAAATGTTTCCCTTGGAAAAATGCCCAAATCCTCCCTTCAGGGTTGGAAAGTTTCCCAAAAGCCTGAATGCTTCACCAACTGACCAGGAGGCAAGCTTTGGAGAAGAAAACAATCACACATAATCATGAGAATGTCTGTGTAATCTTTCTTCATTATTATTAAACAAATTATTTGTAATGGCTAAACACTTTATCTTATTTTACCAGCACTGAACATGAGTCCTACTAAATTTTCTCTTGCTATCAGTCAAGAAAGGCAAGCTTTCCAAAAATCCTTCGATAAATAAGGATTTATTGGTTTATTATGACTAACCTTGCAGTGTGAATTTATTTAGTAAGCAAATGTGGCCTAAACGACTAGTGATATGGGCGCTGTGTTAGGCTCCATGGATGCAGACATAAAAATGATGCAATCTCTGTCCCCCAGGAAGCCCTTGTTTTATAGGGGAGAATGATGAGTAACAGGATAATTAGAATAAAGTGACAATACTGGTGGTAGCTTGAGAGCACCTTGAGAACAGGGGAGCAGGGAAAAGGGGTCAAATCAATTCTGAAGTAGACATCAGTGAACTAGTTACAAAGGGGTTTCATTTTATCATTGCACATTCCTATGTTCCCTTTGCTTACTCCATATTACCATCAGTGTTTGCACATTTTTTCTGTGGAAGGCCAGGTGGTAAATATTTTAGGCTTTGTGGGCTAGAGAGTCTCTGCTTTAACTATTCAGTTCTTCTACTGTAGGTCAAAGTAGCCATAGACAACATGCAGGAAAAAGGAGGGATGCTGTGCATCAATACCGTTTTCTTTTTCTTTTATTTATTTCTTTTTTATTATTTAAGAGAGGAAAGGAGAGGGAGAGAGAGTCCACAACCTGAGCATGTACCCTTGACCATAATCGAACCCAGGACCTTTCAGTATGCAGGTGGACACTATTCACTGAGCCAAACCAGCTGGGGCAGTATTGTTTTTTTTGTTTGGTTGGTATTTTTTTTTTTTACAAAACCAGGCAGCAGTGTGAGTGTGTCCTGTGGGTTGTTGGCATCTACCTTATTGTACATGACTTTTAAAGGCTGCCATTCTCAATCTTAGATGGTTCCTCTTCTTACTCTGTATTCTCTCCATAGGTGTTGTCATCCACCCTGATGCTCTCAAACACCATCTGTGTCCCTGGACTTCATTGATCATCTAAAGTCCAGACTCACCTACCAGGTACCCATGGAGCATTTATCCACAGGCTAATTCCCAGCTCTATCAACATTTATACAGTTTATCTTTCTCTCTTTCCACAAATGCTAATTCCATCTACCCATTTCCTCCAGGCAGAAAGCCAGATGTCACAAATAGCACCTTCTTCTCCATTATAGCACATCTCTTCTCTAAATTCAGGTACTTATAGTCCTTAAATACCTCTCAATGTGGCTGCCTTTCTGTCACCACTGCCACACCTGGGTCATGCCATCACTTCTGGCATGGACCCCTCTAATGCCTTTGGAACAGGTCTCCTGGGGTCTTTTAATCCATTTTCCATCCACCAGCCAGACTGACCCTTTTAATGAAACCTCCAGTAATGGCATCCTTACTTTGCACCGTGTGAAGGACTCTGTGAGCTCTGCAGATAGGCGAGCATCCTTACTACTTTTCCCAAATCCTACTCTCCTAGAGCAGCCTCAGCTCAGACCCATGAATATCAGTTTCCTGTTGCTCATGTAGTGCATTGCCACACACTCAGAGACTCAACACAACACCAATGTATTATTTTACAGCTCAGGAGGTCAGGAGTTTGAAGAGGTCTCAGGAAGCTAAAATCAAGGTGTTGGCAGATGTTCTTTCTGGAGGTCCTCGGTGAGAATTCATTTCCGTGCCTTTTTCAGTCTCAGGAGGCTGCCCACACTCCTAGGCTGGTGGTGGATCAAGATATATGTTATTGGAGGTAAACACATTTCATCTTTTGTAAGAGTCCAGGTGAGTGAATGTAACAAGTTCAGAGATTACAAATACTTTTAAAGGACTCAAAGGGACACTCCCGTAGTTGTTGGTGGTGAAAGTAAGACTAAGGATAAATAGAGACTAGATCATAAAATGCCTTCATCATTTAAGATGCCATAGCGACAAGTAATAGACAGTTCACCTAATGAGGTCTTAAGTAATATAGGCTTCTAACTAGTGTCTGGAAGTGAGTAGCTCCAGATCGAGTTCAATAGCTCAAAAGACATAAGGGCACTGGATTGGCTGACATTCTTAGTGTTGCAGGATGGCTGCCGTAGCAACAAGCATCATTAGAGTGCTCCCGGAACAGTGTTCCAGATATAAAGGGAGAGACTGAGAGCAAAGGGCATTCCATAAACTCTCTCTCTCTCTCTCTCTCTCTCTCTCTCTCTCTCTCTCTCTTTCTCTTAAGGAGATAAAATATTTTCCTAAGTCCCCAGTAGATTTCTCCTTTTATTTATGATTGCCAAATTTAGAAATTTTTAAAATGCTCAGTTAAATATTAATTCCAGATAAGCAATAGAGGATATTTAGAGTAATATTCAGAACATACATACACAAAAGATAGCTAACTTTGTTATTTATCTGAAATTAGGATTTAATGGAGCATTATTTCATCTGACAACCTTGCTCCTGTTTCATTAGCAAGAGCAGGGTTCCATGTTCTCCCCTGAACTAGTCGCAGGCAACTATGGATGCACTTATAAGGCAGTCAGCGACAGACTGAGCTTCGCACCCTAGGCCTGGACACTTCGCCAACCTGGACACTGGTTGTTACATGAACAGCCAACTGTGTCAGCCACAGTCTGAGTAAATTGGTAATATAGTTTTATTTTATTCTATAGATAATGTGGAAGCATTAAAGGATTTAAGCCAAGAAATGGTGTAATTAATCTGAAAATATTTGTAAAGATGTCTGCTCTGGTTATAGGCAAAATGGCCACATTAGAGAAAGGGATAACAGAGAGGAAGCTATTACATTTGCTGTGTCATAGAATGATGAAGGGGTAGGAGCCTAAACAACAACAGAAGAAATTTAGAAACATGTAGGAGAGTTTTATATGCATATTTATTTATCATAGTTGTCAAGATTTCAGACTTTGAAATTAAAATGTTTGGTGTTGCACCCCATCTTTGTTAGAGAATAACTGTGTCACCTTGAGTAAGTTACTTTATCTTACTGGCCTTGGTTTTTTTATCTGTAAACATGTAGATAATAAGACTATGATTTATTATCGGCATTGAATGAGGTCATTCAAGTAAAATGTGTAGCAAAAAAAAAGGGAAAAATAATATGTGTTTACTGAATGTTAGATGCTTTTATTACTTTGGTTATTGTTCGTTTTTTTATGGATCATGACTTGTTAGATATGATGTGGAAGGAAAGACCTATGATCCCCCCATATCTGCTCCACCCATCATCTTGCCCATCTTTCATGATGACTATTCCTTACTTCCAAGTGCTTATACCAAAACCCTGAGTATCAACACTGATTCCCATTTCATATCCTGGATTCAATTTTGCAGGAATTCCTTTGGCACAACATTCTAAACATATCTAGAATCCTGCCACTGCTCCCTGGTCTGAGCATCTTCACCTTCGTTTCCTGCAAACATTGCTCTTATAGGTCTGGGGCTCTCACTCTCGCCCCCTGCAGTCCATTCTCAACACAGCAGCCTGAGCCATGAAACATTAAATCAGTTCATGCTAGTCTTTGCTCAAAACCTTGCAGTGGCTTCCCATTTCACTAAAAGTAGCAGCCAGGTTGCCTAAACTCTGCATGGCTAGCTTCCTATTACCTTCACCAGGTTTACACAGACATCTTTACAAATATTTTCAGATTAATTACATCATTTCTTGGCTTAAATCCTTTAATACTTGCACACCCATGTAATGGGGTTGACCTCAACTACTCTCTGTGCAATTTTAAGCTAACGCACATCCATTTCCACCAGCCTGGCATTCAAGATTGCCATTACCTATTTTCCTTTTTGTCTGATTGGTTTTTATTACATCCTAACAAACAATATAATTTGCTTATTTATTATAATTATTGTTTATTTGTGGTTCCCTCCTTCCTCACTAGAATGTCAGTTAGGCAAGGGCAGGTATCTTTCTATGTTTTGTTCACTGATATAGCAAAGTATCCAAAGTGATGCCTGACATATACTATGTTCAATAAATATTCATTAAAATATAGATACACATAGGTTTCGCTTTGTCCGCATAGATGTCACTTATTTTTTAAATATATATTTTTATTGAGTTCAGACAGGGAAAGAGAGGGAGAGAGAGATAGAACCTCAATGATGAGAGAGAATCATAGATCAGCTGCCTCCTGCAAGCCCCCTACTGGGAATTGAGCCTACAATCTGAGCATATGCCCTGACCAGGAATCAAACCATGACCTCCTGGTTCATAGCTCAACACTTAACCACTGAGCTATGCCAGTTGAGCTATTTTTTTCTCGATGTATTAACCACTAGTAGTGATTAAATGCTTGCTCTGTTCCAGGCATAGTTCTGATGAGCTTGCATGTCCTATCTCATTGAACTTTTATAGGAACTTTGCTGTCTTCATCCTTCCACTCTAGAACATCACAATAGCCCAAGGCAGTAGTTAGTTAGCAGAGAAAGTCTTGGCATCTCAAGCCATAAGTCATCGTTTTGAGTCTTGACTCTACTACTTACCAAGTGTAAGACAAGTGATATAAACCTCCTTTGGCTCAGTACTGAGGTTTACTCATTGGTGATACTGGGCATAATGATAGCACTGCCTCCTAAGACTGTTGTACTTCTAAGAGTTAACACATGGAAAGTGTTAGGATGACATCTGTAACAGAGTGTACACTAAACAAGTATTAGCTATTATCATTACAATAAATATTTTATCAATTTTACACGTCTCGTGAACTTGAGGCTCAGAGAAGCCAATTAACTCAGTCACAGTGAAATAGATAGTAAGTGGCATTTTAGGCCTCCAGCTCCAGCACGGTGTTTTTAACCCCCATGCAACAAGGAACACAAAAGGAGGAGCCCTTTGGGGGAAAATATAATGAGTTGAAATGTGGATTTCTGTATTTTCACCCCAAGATATTTTTCACCTAAATTTAGACTTCCTAGAGATTATCGAATCTCTGGCTCTCTATTTAATTTTCCCTCCACACTGGCATGCAGCAGACTTGATCTTTGGAAGACAGCAGGGTTCATGCGATTATTTTCTCAGCCTTTGCCAAAAGTCAGTCATTTAAAAGTTTTTGTGGCACATGACCAACTGCTTTACACTTTACACATCAGCTGCTCCGTGAAAAAGTTGAAAATGTGATAGATTTGCTGACAAGCATATTTTATGTTTGATGTGCATAAAATTTTTGCAGTGATAAAAATAGAAGCTGTTAAGAGTTACTGAGTGGCTTGTTTTTCCTTCTGTCTCTTGTAAATTTTGATCTTGAGATAGAGCAGGTGTCTCACTTGTTTCCACCTGTATCTTCCACAACACGCACTTCTTTATTTATCAGAAAGTCTTCACACATAGTATGTGCAGAGTTGAATGCTGGTTGCCTAGGGGACAAATAGAAGAATAACAAATGTTGAGGACAAATAGAAAAATAACAAATGAATTGCAATCTGGTAGAAGAGATGAAAAACATGTATTTGTCACGTCTGGTATTAAAACCTTAGGAAAAACCATAGTTGTCCCTCATGTGAAGCATTGAGGAGTCTGCTCAATACTCTCCCAGGTTCTCTAAGCCATGGGTACCCAGTAGGAGAGTGACTTTGTCACATTGTAAATCTAATTTCTCACTCATATAGAAAGGTCTTTCATGGCATCCCATTGGCGTAAAATGCAAAATCACACCATGACCAGGAAGGCCATGTATGATCTTGCCCTTTTCTGTGTGTCCTAGCCCATCTCCTGCTAATCTCCCCCTTTCTCACACCATTCCACCACACTAGACACTTCTTTTGTCTCTTAGCCAATCCAAGCT
This sequence comes from Myotis lucifugus, assembly GCF_000147115.1. Lineage (NCBI taxonomy): Eukaryota > Metazoa > Chordata > Mammalia > Chiroptera > Vespertilionidae > Myotis > Myotis lucifugus. The sequence continues at coordinate 637,026 of NW_005871231.1, read as the reverse complement.
AGTTCTTGACTCAGAACATTTGTACTTATTGCCTGTCTTCATCATATGTATTTCTGTATAGCTGACTGCTTCTCATTGTTTAGAAGTCAGCTATGTTCTCTTCTTTTTGAGCCCTTCCCATAGTTCACAACTTAAGTTATAGGCAGGGATTTTTTTCCTCTTATTCTCTGCTATATCATCATCATCCGAAGTATCAACCACATAGTAGGTGCTTCATATTGCTGAGTGATTGACTGAATAATTTACTATGGATATATCTGCAATTCATAACGGATCCTCAGTGTCAAAAAAGAGTCGTAGGAGAAGTTCTATGGGATGCCATGCAAGGGAGCGATCGTGCTGGAGCAGTCATCATGCAGTGGCTCATAGGGAAGAGGTGGATCTCAAAGATGATTTACCATTGTTATTGTTGTTAAACGTACCTACTTAGTGCACTCTATGTGTGGGACAATATTCTAAGTCTGTTCTATAGAGAGTCTTATTCAATCTTTGTAAAAGCCCAGTGAGTTGAAACTCATTTTACAAGTGAGGGGACATGTCTTATTTCATTTAGGATGCTGTGACAAAATACCAGGAACTGGGTAACTTGTAAACAATGAACATTTATTTCTCACAATCCTGGAGGGGTGGGGCTTGAAATCAGGGTGCCAGAATGGTTGGGTGAGGTCCCTCTTCCCTGTTGCAAACTTCTCCTTGTGTCCTCACATGGCAGGTAGGGACATTTTCAGGGATTCTGTAAAAAGTTGAACACCTTTGGAGAAGGGACCAGTATGGCTTGACTTGGGCTTTAGGATTATGGGAGAACAATTAGAAATTATAGGTTCAAACAAAAAGTAATTGAGGTTTATTACCCAATTAATAGTTCTCAAAAGTATTTTGACTCACAACTATATATTTTGATTATCAGCAATCTCTGTGTTGTCACAGTCAATATTATTAACTCCATTTTACAAATAAGAATAATTAAATTAAATTTAAAATAATGATATTCAGAAAGGGAAAATGATTTAAAATGTCCAAGGTCAAACGGGGAACATAACCTTGGTCTAGAAATTTTCAAAAAGTCATTTGGCCAAGTCTTGGATGTTCGCCCGTAGAGAGAATCATAGTTGTCACAGTTGTTACCTCTCATGTAGTGGCTCCTGTGTGAGGACCCCTCATCTGTGTGGGTCTATGGAAAAAGAGGTGGCATTGCCAAGAAGTGAAGGGCAGGGACATCAGAGACAGACTCCAGGTTTTAAATATCAGCCCTGGATTTGCTCTATTTGTCTCTAGAGAGTTGTTGTTTGTTTGTTTTTTCTTACCTTGCTTTGCCTCTGTTGCAAAGGGTTGTTCTGTAAATCAGTGAACTAAAAATTATAAAGTGCTTAGACCAGTGCCTGGTATTAAATAAACTCTCTTAAATATTTTGTTGTATATGATCCTCATAATAATTCCACAGGCACTGTCATTCTCTTTTAATGCCTGAGGGGATTGAAACCCACACTCAGGACACTATACCCCAGGAGTATACATGCTGGGGGACAGAAAAGTCCTTGGACAGAATCACAAAACAATAATCACTCTTTCTGGCACATTTGTGCATTATCATGGACAGGGAAACTTAACAAAAATGAAGTCTTCACACATTACAATGTGATAAAGCTACATTTTCCCTTGACTGAGAAGACTGTAGAATGATGAATAATGAAGAAGATGTTGTCAGTATCTTACCAACAATGAGTTCACTGAGAATTTAATGGTTGAGCAAGGCAAAAGCCCTTGAGAAATGTTCCCCATTGTCCAATCTTATTATCTGCCTCATCTGATCTCTCACCTCCCCCTTGGATCTGATTTGGGCAGAGTTTCAGAGTACCTTTGGACATCGGATCAAAATCCCAGTATTTCTTTACTCTCTGTGTGAGCTTAGAAAAGGTATGTCACTTCTCAGCACTTGCATATCCTCATATGTAAAATGAACATAATGATTCTTAAATTGGAAAAAAATATTCTAATTAACAATCTATCATATAAATGTGTGGTGTAGGATCAGTATTTAATAATGATGACAAGAACACTAGCACATCCTACTTGTTGGTGCATATGGGTGCTCTGAACATTGTTCTCCAAAGCGGTATTGTTACTTTTTTGTGAGTAAATCAAGTATTTCCAGGGCCTTAAGACAATCCCAGCACCCTTTGCACGGACTATTGTTTTTCACAATGTCCCTTGTGGCACGAGAACAGTTCCGTGTCAGAACAGGAAAGAAGCTCTAATGATATCCATTAATAAGTGAAGCTGTTTCATGGTTGGTGAAGGAATGCTAGGCTTGAAGCCAGAAAGGCTTCGTTGAGATCATACCTTCACTCTGTGACCCAGGAAAGTGTAATGAGGAAGCAGAGACTTTGACTCATGTTGTAATAGCTACTGACACGTATTGAATATTAGTGATGGGACAAGCACCAGCCTAAGAGCTTTCCAAACATTGTCTCATTTAATCCTCTCAATGACCCTCATGAAGAAGATTGGTTACTTTCTCCATTTTTGCAGATAAGGAAATAAATTCAAGCATTAAGGACTAGCATAAAATCACACAGCTCGTAGGAAGGGGTGTGAACTCAAGCTATCCCATTTGAAGTGTTTGCTCTTACTCTAACCCCTGCAACCCAAGCTGGAACCAAAATATGGGGTTTGGAGCTCTTGCTGGGATATCATCTGTTGACTTCTCTTTGCCATCTCTGTGTTACTGGGCAAGAGACTGGTCTCTCTGAGCCTTGATCTTTCTCGTCTGTGAATCTACATCTAACTTCCTGCTTGCGTGTAGGAGTCTGCAAGATGCCAGGCACTAGGGAGGATTGTATGAGACTGAACAGAAAATGCTGAGTCCACCAGCACCAGGTGGTTCTCTACTCAATATCGCCCACCTTCCACACAGACGACCCTGGCCTTGTGTCTTAGCAAGCTGAGCAACTCCAAATGAGTCACTTCAAACCTCTGAGTAGCCCATGACTGGAGTGGGGCTAAATGTGACTTACCTGAACGTGTTGTAAGGAAGATGAAATAGGAGAAATATAATACAGAACATCCCACACAACATAGTTGTTAGGTAAACATTATATTGGGTTTAGAATATTTAGGTAGTAACTGCTCTGTCTACTTCATTGTATCAAATTAGATTATCCCTTTGATATAATTAATATGTTGATTAAATAAACACAAACATACTATGTGGAAGTTGAGGATTACTATCATTGCTAAATTATTTTAATTCTATGGATAATTATAAAGAATGAGTAATTAACAGCATGCACTAAACTACCTAGTGCTTTTCAAGGTTATTTATTTATTCAGCGCCCTTAATTTTATGAACCACTAATTGTTTATACATATATGAGAAAAGTCTGTTGCTTGTCTAGTTTGTTTCTAAGAATCGTTGATCCTAGAAGGGAGGAGGCATTTTTTAAAAGGAGTATAACTAGTGGATGTGAACACAGATTTAAAAACTCTAATATTCGTCTATCATTTCCTCATTATTTCACAATTATTATTCCATGTGCTGATGCTCAATCCCCTCATTTCTGGGTGATTGCCCTATTAATGGCAGAGTTGTGAGAATGGAATTAAATATTTGCACTCGGGGCTATGTGTAATTGAGCTTCTTCTGTGCTTATTGCAAGCTTTGGTGTTTTAAATTACTGCCAATACAAAGGTGGCCTTTGAAAATATGGCTAAAATGAGAAATCTTTTATATATGACACAAATCCTACAGAGACTTGGACTTTACATTTCATGTTCAGACACAGAGTCTAATTTTTGAAACAAAGCACAGCTCTTTCCTAATTTAAAAAAAATTCCAGATTATATTGAGCAGTCACATTGTCCCAGAAATGATGTCAATCACTGAAAAGGGAAATGAAAGACAATATGAACGTAAAATAGTTTAATATGCAACATTATCTCACTTAGCTCACTGTGCATCTTGAGGGAGTGACCGTCTGTATCCTTATTGGCAGGGACAAACCTGAAGCTTGTACATTCACCTGAGGACAAATACTTCATTGGGATCTACTGGGATTTTGGATATTGGGACCAACTATCTGGCAAGCACTCTACTTGACGCTTGGAACATATCTAGGAAGAGAACATGCAAAACCTCTATTCTCAATCTACTATTATTCTAGTGGTGCAAACAGATCATAAAAGATTAAATATGCAAGTAGCAGATAGCTGTGAATAGCATTAAACACAAGGCTGGAAATAAGGAGCTATGGGGTGGTTCTGCGGAAGGCGTTCCAGAGGAAGACATGGGAGTAAAGACTTAGAAAAAAGAGAGGTGGCACCACAGGGACAAAAATGGCTGAAGCTGTGAACAAGGAGGTGTGTGAGGGGGACGAGTTCAGACAGGTGGTGGGTAGGGACCAGATGCTGCAGAACTATGTAGGTGATGGCAAAATTTCAGATTTTATTTCCAGTAACTAGAGGCCTGGTGCACGAAATTCATGCATGGGTGGGGGGCCCCTCAGCCCAGCCTGCACCCTCTCCAATCTGGGACCCCTCAAAGTATGTCCGAAACTGGTAGTCCGACATCCCTCCCACAATCCGGGACCACTGGCTCCTAACGGCTCACCTGCCTGCCTGCCTGATTGCCCCTAACCACTCTACCTGCCTGCCTGATCGCCCTTAACTGTCTCTGCTTGCTGGCCTGATCACCCCCTAACTGTCTTTTGCCAGTCTGATCACCCCCTAACTGCCCCCCTGCTGTCCTGGCCTCCCCCTAACTGCCACCCTGCTGGCCTGGCCACCTCTAACCTCCTCTGTTTCAGCCCCCGTCACCATGGCTTTGTCTGGAAGGAAGTCGGACGTCTGGAAGATGTCTGGTTGACCAGGTCTAATTAGCATATTACCCTTTTATTAGTATAGATGGGGAGGCATTAAAAGTTTTAAATCAGAGTGGGTATTTCACTCTTTTATTTTATTAAAAATATTTTTAAAAATCTATTTTTATAGATTTCAGAGAGGAAGGGAAAGAGAGAGATAGAATCATCAATGATGAGAGAAAATCATTGATTGGCTGCCTTCTACACACCCCACACTGGGGGGTCGAGCCCGCAATCCAGGCAGGTGCCCTAAACGAGAATCGAACCATAACCTCCTGGTTCATAGGTTGATGCTCAACCACTCAGCAACACCAGCTGGGCCATTCTTTCAAAGAAATTTTTTTTAGCTGTTATGCTTTGGTATGAACAATAGAGAGCAAGGGTAGAGGCAGGGAAACCAGTCAAGATGCAGGGTGGCCCAGAAGAGAGATAATGTCACCTAGAACTGGGGTAGTGGGCTCAGAGACTTGGCAGGTTCCAGAAACAGGGTTTGTGTTAGATTGGATATGAGAGGAAGAGAAAAGGGATAAATTGTGGATTTTATTTTTTAAAAATATATTTCTTTATTGATTTCATAGAGGAAGGGAGAAGGAGAGAGAGAGAAACATCAATGATGAGAATCATTGATCGGCTGCCTCCAGTACATCCCCTACTGGGGATCGAGCTCACAACCCAGGCATGTGCCCTTGGCCAGAATCAAACCTGGGACCCTTCAGTCTGCAGGCCAATGCTCTATCCACTGAGCAAAACCAGCGAGGGCTAAATTGTGGATTTTAGGCTTAAACAATTGGATTCACGAAAGTTTCATTTACTGTTAAGAAAAATTGTGGACATAGAGTTTTTTGTTTGTTTATTTTGCTTTTTAAAAATAATTTGGACATATCCTTGAAATATAAAACTAAAGGTATCCAAATTAGGCCAGTGAATATATATGTTTGCAAGTCCAGATGTTTGTCTCATAGGGTTTTCAGCCTATTGAAGTTATCTAAATCAGGGGACAAGCATGAGATGACCTGAGGGAAGAGTTTATGTATGGAAAAGAAATGAACATTAACCTGAGCTATGGGCTTGGACACATAGAGAAGATAAATAATTTGCTCAACATTGCCTAGGTTATAATTGGCAAACTTAAACCCTGTCTGACCCCAAAGTCCATGCTTTCATGTTTTGTTGCCTGTTAGATACTATTTTAAGTAAGCTTTTAATAATAAGTAGACCTTTGACATCCAGGGATGCTGAGAAGGGCCCTACAGGCTAAGGACACTGTGATATTTATGGCACAAAAGTTGAAGGGGACAGAGAGGGCTCAGAGATGGCGATTTTGTTGTTCAGTGTGGTTTCAGTGTACAGCCTGGGGAGAAACACGCTGGGAAATGAATCCATCCAACATGTAGGAGTTGGGAAAGAAAACAGCTATAGGTCTTTTTTTTTTCTTCACTGACCAGGGACTCATGCATAAAGACGATGTTCTAACTTATGCCAATTCAGAAATGTAGATGATCACTTATGGAAACATTTTATTGTCATTATATATGAACTGGAGGCCCAGTGCACAGATTTGTGCACCAGTGGGGTCCCTGAGCCCGGCCTGCATCCTCTTGCCATCCGGGACTCCTCAGGGGATGTGGGAGAGCTGGTTTCAGCCCAATCCTCGCAGGCTCAATCCAGACAGCAGGGAGCCCAATCCTGTGTGCTGAGTGTCTGTCCCCTGGTGGTCAGTGCACATCATAGTGACTGGTTGACCGGTTGTACAGTCACTTAGGCTTTTCTATATATACTAATAGCCCTGTGCACGAATCCGTGGGCCAGTAGGTGGCTGCCACCCTCCTGTAGCTCTCTGCCCACTGCCACGCCCTCCTGTAGCTCCCCCCATTGCCCCCCCTTCATAGCTTGCTGCCCTGCCCGCTCCTGTATCTCTCCGCAGCCCGCTTGTACCTCGCTGGCCCACCCTCCCACTGATCCGTGATTTGGTCGTTACGCCTCAGGGCATAATGGCTAATTAGCATATTCCTCTCTTATTATATAGGATACATAGCTGTATGTAAAAGGAATTAAACAGTTGCTCTCTGTGACTCTCAAAGATAGAGTTAAAAACAGGCATTTTTTAGTGAGTCAGATTTATACTCAGTTAAGAAAATGAATCCCAAAGTGGCTGACCTCTCTAAACACAATTGTTTCAAAATGTTTCCAATCACCACAAGTGTTCAAACACACATTAAGTTTAACATTCACTAAAATGTTCCTTACTTGTCACTTTTTTTTTTCCCTTTCAACTTTCCAGTACTTGAAGTGTCTTATTCTGTTTGGGCCACTATAATGAGAATTCCATAAGCTGAGTGGCTTTAATGACTAACATTTATTTCTCACGGTTCTGGAGACTGGGAAGTCCAAGATCAAGATACTGGTAGATTGGGAATCTGGTGGGAGCCCACTTTCTGGTTCATAGACAGCAAGATCTGGAAGCAGAGTTCTGAAGATTGAAACTTGGAACAGAATGAAGTTTTTAAAATATAATCTACCAACCCCTGTTTTATATCCAGTTATATAGACCACAGAGCTTTGCTGCCATGAGCAAAAAAGTCCTCAGAGTCAATACAGCCTCCGCTCAACAGGAGAGAGATGGGGCCAGAGAATAAATTGACCCCTCTACTCTTCTTCTGACCATTGTCACTGAGCAAGCAAGTGCTCTTGCTAACGACACTTTCATTCATGTGCATTATTTTCTAGGAGGTTTCTTTGTCCCTGGTGCCCCTCAACACAGGACCGACTGATATATCTGGGCATGTGTGAATTGGAAAATAATTAACTATAGGATTATTTCTTAGGAACTGTCCATTCATTGAGTTTTACTTAACTGTACCCTGTTTTACTTAAAAATACCCTGGTCCTTTTGGATTGGAAGAAAAAGAAAGGAGTGGAGGGAGAAATACAGTAGATATCCTAATTAATCTTAGCTAGCTATTAGCACAATAATGTTGCAAAACAAAATGTCCCAAATTTCAGTACTTTAAAAACAAGCTTTTGTTCGTCTGTCCATGGATATTTATGTCAACGGTGGTTTGGCTGATCTAGGCTAAGTGGTTCCTCTTTAGACTGCGGGTCACCTGGGCATGCGTCCAGGCCCTGGATTGTGTTTAGACCCACTTCTATCTGCTTATTTTTAATTATGATTTTTTGTTTTAGTAGAAAAAATAAGAAGCATTCTTCTCATGGACAATTGCCCAAACCCAAGAGTCTAATATCACTGGGTGCAGAAGTTTACTCTCCCACAGTGAGAACTAGAACCCAAATTCTCATCCAGCCTAAATCAGATAACACAGATGTGCATGACATCAGGAACATTTCCTCTTACAGGTAAGGTGCCCTGTTTCTCATGTTAACCTGAACTAAGTACCTTACATTTGAATTTGAGAGGCAACTTGCAAAATGCAAGACCATAAAGGACTAATCTCAGCCTTGGCTTCCTCATGTCCTGGGTTTCATTCAAAATTGTTAGGTTGCTTCACAATCCATGCCTTTGTCTATAAAGTGGCTTTTGCCAAAAACACAATCCCGGACCCCATCTTTGTCATTTTGACAAATACATTCTCATATTTCAAAACTCAGATCAAGGGACACTTTTCTTAGAATGTTTCCAGTGTCTGGCAGTTAGTAAGTGGCTAACAGTTTTTGTTGTTGAATAAATAATCACATCTAAATCCTTTCTTCTAAATTGAATTAAACAGAGACCTAGAAAGTAAAAGTGACTTATTCTAAGTGACACAGTATGCAGTCCCTTTAAAAAATTTTATCCAGAAGTAGTGACAGATGCAAACTGCAGGTCGCCAGTCCTTAGCAATATTAATCTACTTGAGTCATTTAAATGGCCAGCTCACAAAGACTTTCAGATTAGCACTTAGAAAATCCATTGAATTGCAAAAATCTTAATTTTAATAACATTTCTTTAATAATTTAAGACCATGATAACTTTAAACTCACCTTTCTCCTTTTTAAGTCACTGACTTAGAGTGAAGTTTCTTCTTGGTCTTTACAAAAAAAAAATTCTAAAAAAGCACACATCTAAAATAAGGTCAAGAGCAAGAGTGGGGCAGCACCTGCTGTCAGATAAAGTTTATGGCATATTTGGAACATTTGGATGGAATAGTCACAGTAGGAAATGAGTGACAGCTGAGCAAAGCAAACCTGGTCTCATGAATATTATCATTTTTGCCTCCCTGGGGCACATTCATTCTATTCTGCCTCCATTGCTCTATATTTACTTATTGTGACTTCTCCACCTCTCTTAGACCAAGTCATTCGGATGGGCTTATTCCCATGTAACTCAGCCCCAGAAGGGGCACAGGACTTCAGTGTGGGTAGCAAGCATGTCTACCCCCTGGCCACAAAGGACAGAATGCTCAACACAAAACATTCCAAAAAGGATTCTATTCCATAGCTTTTCCTGCAGCTCTTGAGATAGAAAATAATAACCTTTTCTGTTGATCTTACATATAAAAGTACTGTATATCCATTTACCAGTGCAAGTGTCTTCCCTTCTGTCACTGTATTAATCCATCAGGACCAATAGTTGGAGAAGAATTAAATCCTTTAAAGCTCCTGGATATCGTTATGTCTAAAGCCATACCACTGGCAGGAATTCTCATATCCACAAGCTAACATTTCCCATTTTCTCTCACAGGAGTTTGAATTGGCTTCTGACACTTTGAAATGTGAGTGAGGTCTCTGGCTGCATCTAGGAGCTCTCCAAGTAGCTCTCGGAGCTTATGATAGAGTCAGGCCAGGCGGGTGGCTTATGTGCTGAGCCTGGCAGCAGGCCTATGGGGAAGGCCCAGCAGGCGGTGGGGGGAGGTCCAAATGATCTGATCCATAAGAGAGAGCTTCAGCAGGGAATCCAACAGAGAAAGGTGGTGCCAATTCTCCCCATCCTTCTGCAGAGCCCTGTAGTGTTTATAGTCCATTCTTGCATATGTTGCATATAACATCCAGTATCTTCAGCCAATACTCAAGAGAAGTTACAGTTTTCTTTAGATCATGTCACCTGGAACTGGTAAATCCAGATGTCTGGCCCACATCCTTTTGCTGCTAACTGATGTAATGCTCTTTATAATTTGAAAGACAGGAGATGAAAGGAAATAGAGAGCAGTGAGTCTGAAGGCAGTTAGTGACACTCAACCCCAGATGCAAACCGATAGAAACCATGAGTGGACCAGTGATGCACTTATATTCAGGGTTTAAGGCAGAAGCCTAGTGATTGAAATTAGAAAACAAAGTGAGAAACTAGACACAAAATATAGTAATAAATTACATTTAAAAAGTGTTAGATTATAGGGAATCGGAGCAAATTTTTTAAAGCATTAAAATGTTTGAGAAGTACCTGTACTTAATGACACTCATTAAATGCTCATGATTTTCCTGTAGAGACAATGAAGAATTTAAGAATTGTTATAAGTAAAGTTTCAGAAGTAATATGGGAAGGTTGGGAAAATAAGAAAGAATATGAAAAATAATGAAGAAATGCCCTAACCGGTTTCGCTCAGTGAATAGAGCATCAGCCTGCGGACTGAAAGGTCCCAGGTTCGATTCCGGTCAAGGGCATGTACCCGGGTTGCGGGCACATACCCAGTAGGGAATGTGCAGGAGGCAGATGATCAATGTTTCTCTCTCATCGATGTTTCTAACTCTCTGTCCCTCTCCCTTCCTCTCTGTAAAAAATCAATAAAATATATTTTTAAAAAATAATGAAGAAATGCCAGTTGAGGCTAGGTTATGAGGTTGCATGAATGTCTTATTAATTGGGATTTACTATGTTCTTAAGGAATATATATATAGCTATTATGCAAAATGTCCCCTCAGGAGTTCGACCTGGAGACCAGGAGTTCAATCGCTTGCTATGACGTGCACTGACCACCAGGGGGTGGCGCGGAATGAAGGAAGGCCTAGGCCAGCAGCTGGAAGGCCCCGATTGGCCCTGATTGCCGGCCAGGCCTAAGGACCCTACCTGTGCACAAATTTTGTGCACCAGGCCTCTAGTTATATATAATTTTTTTCTCATCTCTTCACAAATATAACTCAGGGCTTATTGACATCAAATATAAATCATGCTGCATTCTGGGTCAAAATTCTGACATTTTGACAGGTAGAAAATAGAGAGTCAGGTTATTAAATCACTTGGGCAATTTTTCTTTTAATCATTTGCTTGATATAATGGGTTTTAGCCATTCATCAAAGGGACTGTAGATGTCTTTTTCTAATTTGCAGTCTATTTGAGACATACTTGGGGAGATCTAATGGTCATTCTTCATGGGAGAATTTTGGAGCTAGTTTATCCACACAGCATAGTTCAGATCTGCCACTAAGATGCTGTGCCATCTTGGGGAAATCATTTTCTACTTCTGGACTTGAGTATCATTACACCTAAACTAATGTAAAGGACTTGGAATCAAACTCAACTGCAATAAATGGTTCATTCCATGTCCAATATTCTGAGTGCCATTGCAATTAGGAGAAATGGAATGTTTGTTCTTAATGTGCAAGCATTTTAAGGATGAAGAAACACAGAAACATCCCCCAAGTCTTCTGGGGTTATAAGTGAGAGCCATGCAGACTCCTCTCTGTGAAGCAGGTGATACTATGATTGCCTGCACACAAACCACCGACTTGGAATGACCTCGGTCTCTGATGATATTCAGAGTTGATTCTGAGTGAAGATGTGTCTTTGTTTAATTTTTTTGTTTGGTTGGTTGTTTTGTTGACTGATTAGACATATTGTTCATGTAAATGAACATAGATTTGTAGAAACAGGCCACCTGATCACTGTTTCATTTCCTTTCATTTCCCTTGGCTGCTATCTAATTCAATGGATATCATCTGTCTCACAGAATCAAGTGAAGCTTTTGATATATATATATATATATATATATATATATATATATATATATATTTAAGAAGAAACATTTGACAATTTGTAAATGCTTTTATAAATTTATTTAAAAAATAAATGATAAAAATGAGATTATGTTTTCATGATGATGATATTAATATAAATTTTGGTAAGATGCCACATCATAGTAGAACAATGCTGTTACTTAATTTGCACAACTACAGTACAGAAATGTGGTTGGCACTGTCTGTGTGACACCTGTAAATTAAACTTGCATTCCAACAGAAACATTTTACCAAACAAAATTAAATCTGTGCTTGTTAAAAAAAAGTACAAATAGTCTTACATATATGCATTTGGAGTAGTTGTACTATAAAAATTTTTATGTAAGGCTGGTGTGAAATAAAACAACTATATGCTTAAGGATAGTACATATGGTGTCTCTCTGATGCTCATCTCCAATCTGATTCTGGAAATCTTGGGATCCACTTTATAACTCATTCTAAGTATCCTAAGGAGAAAGTGAAGATGTTTGAAACAGATTCTTTGACTTTCTCTGTATGGTTTTCAAAATAAATTAAAAATTTTATCACAGTATTTAATAATCGGGAACTTAAAATTACAAACTTCAACTACTGAGGCCTTGAACCCATTTTTACCTTGCAAACTAGAAAACCTTAAATTTATTTTTACAACAGGAAGGGAAGGATTGAGCAAAATAACTGATGAGTTCAATATTTAACTTTGACATTAAATAATTAATTACATTCTATATATTTCAACCTAGGGAAGAATGTTGAGATGAAGTGTCTCTATTATATTGGATGAATTTATATTCTTTATCCAATGGGATGAAGTTAAGGTGGCCTACAATTTTGCTGCAGTTAAATTTAGTGTAAAAAATGATATAGGAACAACTTAGTTGACTAGTTTCTAATAAAAATATCAGTCAAATAAATGAATTCTGACTGAGGGGGAAAAGACCATACCTTTGAAGATAAATACATTTAAGCTAAAATATTTAAATAATAAAATTTAGAAATGAAAATATATTCAATTTAATAGTTATTTTTAACTTTACTTGACATCTTCACAGTTTACTTAATTAAAAATAGTCTGTTCTACAAAAAATAATTAATTTAAAGTGTCAACAATTTCCAATTTATTAACCATAATGTAAAACTTGAAGATAATTACATGGATTTTATGAAAAGTGTTAAAGACAATTTTTTTGAATTTTTCCCCAGAAAATAATTACCTGTAACTGGTGTTATAGGCAGATATGAAGAAGAAACTAACTAATTCAAGTAACAAATATATATTAATGGCCAATTTATTTTCTTTTTAACCAAACAATGAATATAAACAATTATTTTACTGTGCTCTACTATATGTGAATATTATAAATAGATGTTTTTTATTCTTAAAAAGGATTTTATATTTGCAAACCTATTTTGAAAATAACTATGTTGAAAGTTCACCTGTAATAAAACCTGTTAGTCAATCAATAATGACATGAAAATATATTTTGCATTCACTATCTCAACCACACACCTACTTTCTTCAATGTCCAGTTAGGCATTGGCCAACAGTCTTATATTGATGAGAAACCAAAGAGTAGGATAGTGATTCTCCATTGCCTATCTCACGCTCATCTGTTCTTCTCTGTATGGAAGTAAGATTTATCTTTTGTTAAGTTAGTGTTTCTTAAGGTATCACTCAAGCAAACACCTACTGTCCAACATCTGAATTATGTGAGAAGGGTACGACTGCAGATTCAAAGGTGCCGAGCCAGGTATATAGAATCAGAATCCTGGAGGGGAGCAGAGAATTAGCATATTTACTAGTCTTCCAAAGGGTATCTAAAAATTGAAACCTGCAAAGAACAGGACTCAAACCATGACTCTTGTCCACTTTCCAGGTGTGTTGTAATAAATGCAATATCCTACTCCATGCACCGCGCCAGACCTCTAATCCTCTACATCAAAAGGTCAACTTTCTTCAGGATATGGAATTCATCCTTGAATCCCCGATATTTTATGTTTCCAGAATTGAATGTATCATTGGATGTCAAAGAATAGAACACGATGAAAAGAGAAAGGAGCAGAAAGGAAGAGAACATCTGCATTGATCTATTAGGTTGGAGAATCATCCTTCATCCTCACCTATAGGAAAAGGTGGCTTTGCTTTACCTAGTCAGCACAGTCCCTACATCTCTAAATAAGAGGCAGAAAGTGAAGTTGAGCTACAGCACATCGATGCCTTTGTCCTAAGAACCCATGCTGTTTCAGGCCAGAATGAAGTATGGAGGTAGTCCAGAGTTATGTTCATCAGCCAACCCCACCCTACCCGTCGTTGGCAGGATCTTCCTGGGCTTTGGTTTATGATTCTTGGTTACCATTAGTAGAACTTTCAGAAAAATCTCATAGTCTAAAATCCATGTCTTCATGTTGCTCTCTTACATAGTGTTCTATGAGCAGGTCTCTGTGATTGAGACCACATAAAAGGGAAGAGGGAGGAAAGAATGGAGCTGATTTCGTTAAATACATGCATACATATAGATTTGACCAAGAGAATATTGGTGCTATTCAATTTAAGGGAGAATTAGAATCGAGGAAACTGGGATATAAATGGTAACAACATGAGTTTATATTTTTATTTATTTATTAAGCTTTTAGACAATTAGTTTTGGTAAGTATTCAGGCTCATATTCTCATGAAGTGGTGAAGGGTAAGCAGAATGAACTTCGGAAATCCAAATATAAAGAGGACACAGTTGTGCTAAGTGAAGTAAGTCAGAGAAAGACAAAGGCCTTATGGTTTTACTTATATGTGAGGTCTAAAGAGAAAAATAAACAAACAAAATAGAAAGAGACTCACAGATACACAGAATAGACTGATGGTTGTCAGAGGGGAGGAGATTGGGGTCTGGGTGAAAAGAATGAAGGGACTGAGAATTACAGATTGGTAGTTATAGAATAGTCTAAGCACTATGCTGTAAACCTGAAACTGATACAGAATAATATTGCATGCAAACTATAATCTATAATAATAAAAGCATAATATGCTAATTGGACTGGGTGTCCTTCCAGACGACCTTCTGGATGAAGGTGCGGTGGCGGGGGCCGAGCCCCTGCATGAATTTTGTGCATCAGGCCTCTAGTTAAAAAATAAAATTAAAAGAAAAGAGGACAGAGGAAGGATTGTGAACAAATGTACCCTTTGTCAAAATTACCAGACATAACAGTGATGATAACAATTGTGCATCATTTTACTATTTGTAGTAATTTTTAAAAAGACAGTGGACTCTTTTCAAGAAAACAAAACAAGCAAAACAATTAAAAGCAAGAACAGTTAGAAAGGCGACTGAGGGAGGGAGATTCAGTGACATGAAGTCAAATAGAGGAAAAACCATCCATGGCTAAAGCCGGAATTTTTTTTCAAGGTGAGAGAGAATGGATACAGTGTCATGCTGACTGCTCACTTGGGAATTATCATTGAGTATTTTCTAACCTAATTTTTATTGACGTGTCAAGTAAATATTCCCAATACTTACATTCCCTGTTCACTGTGGTTTTCCCCTTTGAACACAGGGAATGATGTTTCTTTCTTTTAATTGACCAACAAGCTCAACATGGAACCTTAGGGACCACGGGTCACCAATGGGACCAGACCAGGGGTGGGCAAACTTTTTGACTCGAGGGCCACAATGGGTTCTTAAACTGGACCGGAGGGCCGGAACAAAAACATGGATGGAGTGTTTGTGTGAACTAATATAAATTCAAAGTAAACATCATTACATAAAAGGGTACAGTCTTTTTTTTTTTTAGTTTTATTCATTTCAAAAGGGCCGGATCCTGCCCGCGGGCCGTAGTTTGCCCATGGCTGGACCAGACCCTCCTTTGTTGTTCTTGCGTGGCAGGACTGAGAGAATTCCTCAGTACATCCACCACAGAAAAAGCCTGGAATTTCAAACTGCAAGTGACTTGAAGAGGGGAGGAGGAACTTGAAATGCCTTTCATTTTATTTTATTTTTAAAGAACGTCTCCAAGTAAGGGGCAAAGAATAGATCCTCTGCTGTAAGTGTTTCACTGGGCAGTTTTTTAAATTAATGTAGTTTAACTATTACATTAACTTAATGGCTATTTTCCCCTGCTTTAACCATGTTAAATGTGCCGGCAATAATGAGCTTCTAATGCTGTCTCTTTTAAGTCTCAGAGGCATCTTTAGAGCTGCTGCTTATCTCCTGGATCATAAAGCTGCATAATTTAGTATTCAAACAATTCATTTAAAACCAAGGCCCTCGGAATCACCGTAAAATTAATCAGAACAAAGTCATCTTAACCCATCAGTTTGGTTTATCGCTAGTTAGCAAATTTGTAAGTGAAAGTGAGATAGAAATGTTGACTGAGCTGCAATTGTATTTTTTTCTAGATGGAGTCTCTACTCCAAGAGATATCAACACAGGCTGCAAAAGATCATGGGTCACATTTCCAATGATTCCTTTGTAACTGTGATAAATCCGGACCTTAACTTTGTTCTATACTGTAAATTCCAGAGCTACTTCTCAGCTATATATTGTTTTACTGTCCCTTTATTATTTTATTTTTAATTAATTCATTCATTTATTGAATTCCAAATTTGACAACTAGGGGAAATTTTGCCACAAGTTGGAGCGATCAATTAGAATTACTATTATTTTATTTGAAAACAGCTTTTAGAAATTTTTCAAGTTATTTTGATGATGATTTTCAATTATTAAGACCTTGATGGGGACCCAAGGACTTAAATTTCCAGAATATTCAATTACTAACAGGAAGTATAGCCCTACTAGTGGCCCGGTGCACAAAATTCGTGTGCATTAAAAGAGAATTAATTAGAGGAAATATTTTAATGTTGCTATTTGCCCTTTCTCTATTACAGAAGTGTTAGAGATGTAAGAAAATTAGAAAATGTATATGAAAATCTCTCTCCTGTCAGAGTCTGGGGCATGCTGCGGGACCCAGAGTCAAGTCCCCGCCCACCGGCACATGCCTCGAAATCGTGAGAGACCCAGACCCAGCCGGCCCCACCCACATCAAGTCCTGTAGGGCAGGTGTCACAGCCTCATGTCCACTGGCCCTGGCGCAAGGGTGTGAGGGCACAATGACCATTTGCATATTAGTTCTTTATAATATAGAATTAGAATATCTTGAAACTCTAAGGCTGTGTTAAACTGTCCTGGGGAGTTGTTGTCTTAGTGAAATCCTCTAGTTTCTCAAGCATATCTGTAACTCATGTTTAGAAACAGTTGAATTTTTTTAACTGAACTTTAAAATTCTGCCTGGAATGTGAGAAGCACTGGGCTATGAATTGTACCTACTAGTAGGTCCTGAAGAAGTAGGCTGATCTCTTACCATAAGCACCACAGTTCAGAGTGGCATTCCCCAAGGTTTGACATGTGGAATCTCAGGAAATGTTACATAAATCAAGGGGAGGTACATGCACAGATGTGGAAAGGATGAGTTATACTTATTTTTCCAAAAATACCTTAGCCAAGTCAGATCCTTGAAAAGTCTAGAGCACAGGTTAACAAACTTTTATAGGAAAGCGTCAGATAGAACATATTTTAGACTTTGCAGATTATTTGCTCTCCTTTGAAACTCAACTCTCTCAACTTTGCCTTTATAGTACTACAGCCACCATGGATTATACCAGCAGAAAGGGCATGGCCATGTTCCAGTAAAACTTTACATATAAAACTGATGGCATGTTGCTAAACCAGGGTTAGGGAGCATGAATCTCTAATAGAAAAAACCTATTGGGATTTAAACACAAATTTTACCATAAAATCATGTTTCCTTTGTTTGAGAATCATCTTGTAAATCTATTGTGTGAAAGAATATCCATTATGATATGGAAGTATAATGGGAAGAGTGGGCTTTGTGATCTAAGTGACATATGCCAAGGATTTAGCACTTCAATTGGATAACTTCACGACCATTGACAAATTGCTTAACTTTTCCAGCCACATTGAATCCATTTGTGAAGTAGTGAATAACCATTGGCACTTTATACAGTTGGTGTGTGGGTTAAAGGAGAATGTATACATTATTTTATGGCATGTGCTGACCTTCAATAAGTATGAATCTCCTTATGATGGTTACTTATCTCCTTTCAAAGACTATTCTTAGTCCCTTTTACCTTTTGGGTACTTGATTTATTGGGGTGATCACTTATCAAGTTATATAAATGTCTAATCACTATGTTGTACACCTGAAATTAAAATAATATTGTATGTCAACTGTAATTAAAAAACAAATTAACAAACAAAATAAACTAAAGACTATTATTACTGGATTTATTGCATTTTATTTTTATTTGTGTTTTCTAGTCTTCCCCTTTAGTACCCAGCAAACGAATGTGAAGTTTCTTAATGTGAGCTTGTGAATGTCAGTGAGCGGATCCATTCTTGTCTCTAGTCATGGGTCATTTAACATTTCTCAGTGTGGCTGGATTTCTCTGAGCTATTTGGCTGATTTTAAAGCTCAGGGGTTCTCTTTAAAGTAGTTTTGTTAGCAAGAGCTGAATAAAGGATGCTGAAGGCTGGAATTAGGGCTCATCCTGTCACTCAGTCTTTTCCTTGTTATTTTTTATAATAGAATCAAACATTTATTGAGGGTTCACAATTCGACAAGCCCTGTCCTCAGGACTTTCTGTGTACTGACTCACTTAATCCTCAAAATATTCCTATGGGATAGTTACTAAATTAAACCTGAGGTTAGAAATAAAGAAACTGAGGCATAGAGTGAGTGCATGACTAGCTGTTCAAGGCGACACCACTGGTAAGTGCAAGAGCCAGAATTCAGGGCCAGGTGGCCTGCCTCAAAGCTCTCCCAAACGCCCACAACACTATTTCCACTCAGGAGGAAAATTTAGCATCTTCCTTCAGAAAATACTTTTGGAGCATTTGCTAAGATATTTCAGCTCTCTGAAATGAGATCATTTGGGTAACCTGAGGCAGTGCTGTGTGGTACAAAGGACCCCGGCATCCAGGTCAGATAAATCTTGATCAATGCTGACTCTACCACTCACTGCTTCAGTGACCTCACACCACTTATCATTTCGAAGCCTTCATTTTTGCAACCAAAAAAAAAAGATAATTATACCTACCTCATGCATCTATTTTGGGAATAAAAGATTAGTTATGCAATTACAGTCCCAGGCACTGAAGAGGTCTCATAAGTGCTCTTTCCTCTCCACCTCTCTCCTCTTTATTATCTAAGGGTTCTCAAATGGATCCAGGCGAGCCAATAACTATTATTCAAGGATTTCACTTGAGAAGAAAATGGGCAGTCTGCCCCTAACATGCCTTCCTTTCTCTTTTAAACAGCTCCCTTCTTTCCCCCGGCCCTCCCCCAGTGATTTGTGTTCTCATGCCAATTTTTACAGCGAACAGTAATATTTCCTTATATGTGATTAGTACTGGCCTTTCAAATCCCTTTACTACTGTCTTCTTATTCCAGCCATCCCCCATAAAAATTCAGTGAAGGAAAACATTGCTATCCCATGTGTAAATAAGAAATCTGACCCTTATCATGTAAGGTACTTATATAACCAACCACTAAGGAGAGGTGACACCAGAGTTTGAATCTTCTTATCACAATATACCAAAATGGCTCTATGATTGTTTCTGCGTATTAGGTCCTAGGGACGGTGCTCGGTGCCATAGTGGACACAGAGCTGAGCAGACAGTCTTCCTTTATGAAGTTTTTCTTTGCATTAATGTGAGATTTCCCATTCTTCCCCACCAGTTCTCCTCAGGTGGCTTTTTATTATTATTTTTAATTGTCTAACGTTCTACATATGTCTCCCCTTCCCCCAATTGACCCCACCCCCAGCCATTCCCACCCTAGGCAAGCCCCCACCACCCTAGTGTCTGTGTCCCTTGGTTATGCTAATATGCATGCATATAAGTCCTTTGGTTGCTCTCTAACCCCTCCTCCCCTACCATTTGTCTCTGGATCTATTCTTGTTCATCAAATTATGTTGATCATTATATCCCACATATGAGTGAGATCATGTGATATTTATCTTTCTCCGACTGGCTTATTTTGCTCCTCAGGTGGCTTTTGATCTTTGAGAGCTTTTCTAATCTGCATAGAATAAAGAGAAAAAAGGCAATGTATGTATCCACTTACATCCAAGTAGAAAAAAAAAATTCCCATGCATATGCAAACACAAAATAAGGCTAAAACCACAAAAAACAAGCAAGCAAAACAACCTGACAACTTTTCATTTTTTGTGGGCTTTTACAAACATATTAACATGTGTAGAATTCTTGGGCCCTATATAACAATCTGGTAGGATGGAAAAGGTGAATGTTTCCTATGCACAGAGGGAGAGACAAAGGTTGAGCCTCACACAGTCTACACAGCAAAACTAAAACTGGAAATGGCAAAAGAAAAATTCAGGGTTCTCTCATTCACCACTCATTCCATCTCCTTTCAAATTGGAAAGGTTGGAAAGCTGTAAACTTACTTTGCGCAGCCTCCCTTGCTGCTAGGGTTCTTGGTGAATTCAGGAGGTAATGGGGAGGCAGGAGTGGGACTCAGGCTATCATCCTGTGGCCGAGGCTGTGTGCCCCGACCTGCAGGGCATGCATCGTGGGTACTCCGCACCAAATCCTGCAAAGGAATGAGAGGATAGGAAACGCGAAGAAATGGAGGCAAGACAAAGTTCTGATCAAGCCTCAATTTTATTTTTACAGCGTGTAGAATTTATGTTGTTCTAGAGGAAAGGGGTGGGCAAGGAGGTCCATGGGCGGTAGCCTATCACTAGGGATGTAGCAGGCTCTGGAATGTCACAGTTGTGTGCTTATCAGCGGAGATGTAGCAGCTGTGTGCTTAAGGTGAGGGTAGGTTATCTTTTAACTCCAGGCCAAACCGGGAGTTGGCTTGGAGGAGCCAGAAACCTATTGTTGTAAGCTGGAGATGTATATGTAATTTCTAATGGCTCCCAACAGCTGTGAGTGCTGACTCACAAGCCAGTGGATCCATGAGGTCTTCTCACAGCAGATTTTCATGTTGGGTTTCCAGCTTCCTGAGGGTTGGGAATCTGCAGCCCCTGGGAGTTTCCTCAGATAACCTCCAAATTCCAGTACTTCCCTGCCAGTGACCAATCCCCTGCTTACTGGTGTGCAACCCCTTCAGGGTGAGCCCCTGTGGTTCTCATAGAGGTGGCAGCTCCCCTAGTGGTCGAGATTGGTATAGCTCTAGAACTTCGCCCTCAGGCTTTCCAGTTTTCTCAAGACCTAATTCCTGGAATTGAATCCTTTCCTGGTAAATACTTTAGTGGCTTCTGTTTCCTGCACTAAAATCATATATACTCCCAGCTGAGAAATCTACATTTTTGCCAGCACTTCTGGAGACGA
The DNA here is from genome assembly GCF_000147115.1 of Myotis lucifugus. NCBI lineage: Eukaryota > Metazoa > Chordata > Mammalia > Chiroptera > Vespertilionidae > Myotis > Myotis lucifugus. The sequence goes on along the minus strand of NW_005871231.1, from coordinate 615,879 downwards.
CACTTTAATGCATTTCAGACAAAAGGAAAACTAATATCTAAATACATTGAGAAGAAACAACCTGCTTTGCAGTTTCTTGAAATAAGTTCAGTTTCTATTGAACTTGTCTAAAGAACTTAAGGCCTTTTTAGGGATATATAAAACACAAAAACATCCCCAAAGGGTTAGGAAATAAAGAAACACATACGGGATGTTCCTCTCTGCCCTTGAGTAACTTGTACTCATAATAACTATTAAGAGTTATATATCTACCTTATGTTTTATGAAGCATTTATCATATCTCATTCAGTCCATGCAGAAGACCTTTGAGGTGAGCATGGCATTAATCATAAGTCACATTCTACCTATTAGAAAATAAGGAAAGTGGGGCCATGCTATTATTTTCCCTCTCTGGGGCCATGTAGATAGCACCAGGTGGTGTCCAGCACAGAATCTATACTTATAAAAGGATAATATGCTAATCAGACCAGATAGACCAGACATCTTCCAGACGTCCTTCTGGACGTCCTTCCAGACAAAGCCATGGTGGCAGGAGCCGAGGCAGAGGCAGTTAGGGGCGATCAGATTGGCAGGGGAGAGCAGTTAGGGGCAATCAGGCCAATAGGGGAGAGCACTTAGGGGCGATCAGGCTGTCAGGGGAGAGCAGTTAGGGGTGATCAGACAGGCAGGCAGAGGTGGTTAGCAGCAATCAGGCAGGCAGGGGAGCAGTTAGGGGCATCAGGCAGGCATGCAGAGGGGTTAGGGGCAATCAGGCAGGCAGGTGAGCAGTTAGGAGCCAGTTGTCCCAGATAGTGAGAGGGAGGTCCTGGATTGGAGAGGGTGCAGGCCAGGCTGAGGGAACCCCCCCCCCCTCTGGTGCACAAATTTCATGCACCAGGCCTCTAGTAAGCACAGAATAAGATTTGCATGAATTAATGAACCTGTGGCTTAAATTCTGGGAGGTTAGGTATCATGTTATAATCACAAAGGGAGTGAGTGGCAGAAACAAGGTTTCAGAATCCAAACCCTAGGCTTTGTCTGGAAGAGTCATTAATTACATTTACAGGATTCCTGAGAGCCTGCAGCTGCTTGCAGACAGAAGACAACTGTGGAGGAGCCCTGTTCAGGGACCCCATTCCATTCACCAGACTTCGATTCAAATTCTGGCTCTGTCACTTATTAGAATGTGACAATTTCACTGAGCCTCAGTGTCTACGTGTATAACCTGAGAAGGTCAACTGCTCCTTTATACTTACTAAACAAAACACCAGGTACAACAGTCCTCCCTTATTCACAGTTTCTCTTTCTGTGTATTCAATAGTCATGGTCAATGTGGTCCAAAAATATCAAATGGAAAGTGTCAGACATAAATAATTCATAAGTTCTAAATTGCATGCTGTTTTAAGTAGCTCAATGAACTTTCTCACAATTACACTCCATCCCCACTGGGACATGAATTATCTTTTGCCCAGCGCAGGTACACTGTATATACTCCCCACACATTAGTTACTCAGTAACCATCTCAGTTACTGGATCCACTGTCCCAGTATCATAGTTTTTGTGTTCAAATTATTCTTATTTTACTTAATAATGATTCCAAAGCACAAGAGTAGTGATTCTGGCAATTTGGATAGGCCAAAGAGAAGCCCTAAGTGTATGTATATACAGGAAAAAACATCCTATATAATAAAAGTGTAATATGCAAATCAACCGAACGACCAAACAGCAGAACAGCCATCGGGATAACCATCCAGATGACCATCTGGGACCATGCTATGACACCCACTGGTGTCAAGCCAGACAAGGCGGGTGTGATGCGATTGGTTGGGGGCCCAGCCATCGCCCCATGATCACCCCGCAGAGGGAGGACCAGGCCACCAACCAGCAGGCTGTGGAGGGTGGGCGGGGCCTCCCTCTGTGAGGGAAGCCTGGGGCCTAAGCCAGCAGGTCGTTATCTCCCGAGGGGTCCCAGACTGGGAGAAGGCACAGGCCGGGCTGAGGGCCCCCCCCTCCCTCCCAAGTGCACAAATTTTTGTGCACCAGGCCTCTAGTAGTATATAAAGTATTTGGTATTATCCCAGCTTTCAGGCACCCACTAGGGGTCTTGGAACATATTTCCTGAAGATAAGGGGGGACTACTGTATAGACTGGCTCATTGTCAGCCACAGACAAATCTTACAATTCTTATAGTTTGTATTTTAAAAAGGCGAAGGTCCAGAACCTAGATTCTAGTGGTCTGAGTGCTGATTAGATGCACTGACATTCTTCCAAAGTCTTCATTTAGTGTTAGTAATTTATATAGAGCACACGCACCCACAGCATTTGAAGCTTATGCAAATGTGGTTTAAATGTATCCAGTATATTGAGGAGGCAAATCACTCTTCCTGGCCAAGATCCTGAGTTAGAGCCTCCTCTGAACACCATCCAGATTAGAGGAGAAAATTAACTATGGGTCAAGGGAGGAAGCATTTGTGTCAGGCCCTGGGATGGATCTACTTGGTCTCCCCAGCCATTCAAATGCCTTATTGGACTGATGTTTGAGTCTCTGTAATGAGAAGTTGGTGTTGATCTTTTTATTGATTTCAGAGCTGAAGGGAAAGAGAAAAAGAGAGAGAGAGAGAGAGAGAGAGAGAGAGAGAGAGAGAGAGAGAGATTAGAAACATCAATGATGAGAGAGAATCATTGATTGGCTGCCTCCTGCACACCCCACCCCACACTGGGGGTCAAGCCCACAACTCAGGCATGTGCCCTGACCAGGAATCAACCCGTGACCTCCTGGTTCATAGGTCGATGCTCAACCACTGAGCCATGCCAGCCGGGCTGGAGTTGATCTTTTAAGTTCATGTTCTGCTAGGAGATTCTCAGACCTGGTGTAAATGCTGATCTAGTCTTCCAGCCTCAGTTACAACCATAATCATCAAATCCCAAGTAAATGCGTAGGTAAAACTGTCTGTGATGATCAAGCTCAGTGCTGTCAATACCGGAACCTTATTATTTTAAATTTCAGCTTGTTCTCTTTTTTCCAGGTCAGAAACTGATTTCAAGAAAAACTCAATACTAGGTATCCTTACTTCCCTGTAATCCATGATTTCATCTAAAATGTTGAGTAGATGAAAGGAAGGAATTAACTTAATCAAAATTCCCAAGTAGCATCACGGCCTGGAGGAGGAGCATGGATCTGGCCTGCAGTTGTCACATTTTCTCACCTGGCACCTGCTGAGGTGAGCACTGCTGTCTGCTGCTTTCTCTGCTTCAGTGATTCATGCAGCCATCACCTGGGATGTCTGTGTTTCCATCTGCTCTCCCGTCCAATGCACGTTGACATTCTCAGCGGGATAACCTTGTCCTGATCACAGAGCCCTGAAAGGCCACAGACTCCCCTTCTCAGCTCAGGTTTGCACCCTCCCCAAAGACGTGGACAAGTCAGCTGTCCATGATGCTGCACTTTCTGCGAATGCAGGATTCCAAGGATAGCTGCCTCCTTGCCTCAGCCTGCTGTCCCCGGGCTGTGACGGTAAGGACACTTCAGTGAGAACTACAGGTGACAAGGTGGCATTTGTGCCTTCTACCTTCAGATCCCTCATCTCATCTGGGGGTCCCATCATGCTCTCCCCCCTGTAGAGTTGCACCCTGGGGCAGAAATAAGACAAGACCCACCTGCAGACTCCCCAGCAAAGCCTGACCCTGTGGATCTCTGACCTTTTTCTGCAAAGGTTTTATTGCTTTCTTGGGCAAAAGAAGAAAAGCTTGCTCAGGAACAACTTTGATTCTATTGTATGAGCCAGATGCTGGCTTTAGGAATGCCAAAGCCAATAATTGAATTATTTTGTTCTTAGAGAACAAATTTCTCTGAGACAATGGATACAGTGAATGGAAGTAAGGGGCAGGGGACAAAAGGATGGTGACTACTTCTCAGCGGCACCCCACTATATAAGTAACTATACAACTTTCCTTCTAATCCTTAGATAAAACACACTGGCAGTGGTTGCGATTAAAGGGTAGTCATGAAAGTTCCCTTTTCTTCCTGCGCTAGTATAGGGAAATCCCCCCAAAAGAGAAGACACATTGAATAGTACACTTTAGAGTGAGGTTTGGGGTGGGTGGGATAGGTGGGTGGGGGATGGAGAGTTCATTGCAGCATTATTTACAATAGCTAAATGATGGAAGCCCAAGTGCCCATCAATAGATTAGTGGATTAAAACAAACTATGTACATTTATGCAATGGAATATTACTCAGCCATAATAATGAATTAAATCTTGCCATTTACAACAACATGGATGGACCCAGAGGATATTATGCTGAGTGAAATAAGCAGACAGAGAAAAGCAAATACCATATGATTTCACTTATATGTGGAATCTAAAATAATAAATAAATGAACAAACAAAACAGAAACAAACTCAGAGATACAGAAAATAAATTGATGTTTGTTATACAGGAGGTATGTTGAGTAGATGGGTGAAAAATGGGCAAGGGTTAAGATGTACAAATTGATAATAATAAAAGCAGTCATGGTATGTAAAGTGCAGCATAGAGAATAAAGTCAATGACATTGTAATAACTATGTATGGTGTCAGATGGGTAGTAGTGTAAGATAAGGTATATAAATGTCTGTTCGCTGTGTTGTACATCTGAAATTAATATAAATTGTAGGTCAACAGTATTTGAATTTTTTAAATGCAGAAAAAGAAAGGACAATCCTACTTCCAGATAAAGACCATTACATTCTAGTGCATATATTTGATAATTAAAGGGAATAGTCAGGATAGATGGGCCTGGGATGAGTTGCTGAGGACAATCTGGGCCTATAGGAAGTGAGGCTGTGTTCTGATTTACAGGAATTTAAAGAGGAATGAAAGAATCAGTAAATTAGTAAAGAACCAAGCTAACGAGATTATGGTAAAGTTAGCTCACTAAAAGAAAGGAATTTAAGTTCACATTTGAGAGCTACAGGCATCTTTCACCTAAGTTTTAAGACTTCCAAATGCATTTTTAATTTGAACCATATTGCACTTTTACCGTTCTGTTTTTGTGTTTGTTCTTTTTTTTTTCTTTAGGTCAACTCTCTGTACTAGTATATCGGCAATTTCTTGTGTCATTAGGAATATTAAAAAATATTAACCCTAGTATCTTTCCTTCTAATAAATCCTTGTTCACAAATCCATTATATAAAGTAGGTAAGAAGGAAGGTTTTTTCTGTATTTGAGATGAAGATAGATGGTCAGGGAACCTGGGAACCAAAACCATTAGTGAACTGTGATATTTTCAATGTACTATGGTGCCCTTCCAGTGGGTTGAGGGACCAGTGCTGTAGGGGTGGGCGTAAGAACGCTGGGGGTGAGGAAGTCTGGATACTGTCACCTCTGTGCTCCACCCAGTGACTGAGTGATGACCTGGAATAATTCCTTATTCTGAATTTCAGTTTCTTTTATATAAAATGAAAAGAATTGTTCAGATGACTTCTAGGGCTCTTTTCAGCTTCAAAATGTGGTACATTTAGAGAAGGCCCCAAGATGAAAGAAAACCACGTCTTGTATATGAGTGTGCCTTATTGTCATGTAGATTACCTTTCAAATTTTCTTTTTTTATTTTCAGTACATTAAATTTACTCATAAAAACATCCTAAAAATATACAATTTTTTTTTGTAACAAAGTATAATAAAACATAAAACCCCCAAAACAGAACACTTGACATTTATAATTCAAAATCAAATTAGCAGAACTATCTTTTTAAAAAAAATATTGATAAAGTTACATGCAATTTTGCAGAATTGACATAAAAGATGATTCCCAAGGAATGAGCCAGGTGACATTTAAAGCCAGGGTTCTGAAGAGGCTCAATTATTTTGAAGTCCCAACGTTCTAAAAGAAAATATCTTTAGTCAACATTCACAAAACTACTTACTGTGCTGGTTGAGGCCAAAGGCCAATGTCACTACACTGTAAATGGGGGGAGGGGAGTGCCTGATCTGGGTCCTGGGTATTGTAACAAGTCTCTCCTTTGCATGAGTTCTTACAGACACAAAAAAGTCTTTGGTACTGAAGAATCTTCACAGCTTCTATTGGACATACTTGTTTTTATAGGCATGAAGGATAATTCTCCCATTTTTGAGCCATTCTCTTATATCAATTCAATATTCCTTCTTATTCTCTTTTGGAGAATCACAAATAGATGAGAGCATTTCAAACCCAGGTGGGTGAACTTTGAACCACCTGATCCTGGAGACTTGGCTGACATTATGACTGTTTCTACCCTCTCAAATTGGCAGAAATCTAAAGAGAGAAATTGTTCTATATTTCTCCCAGTTTTATAACCTCACCACCCTGTATTCCATTTCCTCATCTCTCCCCAAACCTCTGTACCTCCAAGCAGAGTTACTGTACCATTCATTTTGCTCTTTAATTCTCATAAAACAAAAGTGTGTGTGTGTTTAGACCCTGGTTCATGAAATTTTTCAACATCAATTATTGAAATGCCTTTCTGTAAAAAATAAAGGAGAAAAAACTCTCTCTGCTTTAACTTTTCACACTACATTTGGTGAGGAAAAACTTGTTTTATGGGAGGAAAATATTTGTCACTGATTTCAAGTTAAATGTGGACCAGGTTAAAGCTGGATTTCCCCCCATGACCAGATTTGGGAGTGGGGAGGGAATTTGATAATGAGTAACATGTACCTGAGACCCATTTTTAACCCTGGACATAAAAACACTCAACTGTACAAATGAATATTTTCCCACACAGAGAACTCATGAGAATTGTTCTGCTCTATCAGTTAAAGCAACTGTATGTTCTGAAGAAGTCCCCCAAATACCTCATTTTCTGGCAATAGGGACTATCTTATTAAAAAGTCATTTTAATTTACTGTGCATTGCTAGAAAAATAATGAATATTAAATAAGCAGCTTACTGTCAAAAGCACAATTAATGGGAAGGGAGAGTTGGAAAATGCCCCAGAATCCCCAAGGTCACAGGGGCCCTATCTGTTCTCCTTGGAAGAACAGTGACTAAAGGACACACCTGTCAGTTAAGTAAATCAGACAGACCTTCCTGGATTTTGACAGGTGCCTTTGAACAATTCAGGCCATTATCTCAGCCTGCATTTTCTCGTGTTTTTTGAAGGTTGTATTATTATTATGATACTTTTTGGAGTTGTAATTTTTATTTTATTTTCTAGATCATCTACTTATGTTTCAAAAATTCAAAATTACAATTGTTCCACACATCGGGTGGTTAGTAGTTTCTTGCAAGTAAGAGCTGTACTGCTATAAATATGTTTGCTTTGTCTGTTGGTATACAAGAGTTCTCTGCAAGGTTTTTCTATAAATGGGACTGCTGGTTTGTAGCAACCATTAAAGTTTATAATATAACTCCCAATTGTTTTTCAAAATGCTTGTATTAATTTACAATCCCACCAGCAGTGTGCTAAGGTTCCACTTAATGCATATTCACAGCTAATATTTGATATTATCAAACATTAATTTTTTGTCAGTCTCATGATGTAAAATGATATCTAATTGTGGTCTCAATTTAGATTTCCCTGCTTACTAATGAAGTGGAGCATAATATTTCATATTGGTTTTCTTTGCGGTGTATGTTTATTGCCCATTTGTCTTTTTTTTCCTGTGTAATTTTAGTTAACTACTAATGTGATTTCTTTAATGATTATAGTGTTTTTCAGGCTTTCTATTTTGTATGTGTGTGTCAGTAACTTATAATTTCTAGAATTTCCTCTAAGTTTTAAACATATTGGCAAATAGTAATTCATAAATTATTTTAGTTTTTATTTTCTTGTTTTAACTTGCTAGATCTATGCTCACGGTTTCCTTTTTAAATCCATTTGTGTCAGATGTTTCTGTTGAATCTTACCAAAGGGTTACTTATTTACTTAGCCGTTATTTATTTATTTATTAATTAATTTATTTATTTATTGTTTTTTACCAGAAGATTTGATTTGCTTCTGTGGGTCTTACATGCTGATGTCACCCAGAAGCTACTTTATCCCTCTTGAGGGTCCCACACTTAATTGAAAAATATCAAGTTCACCTTTCTACTTGGCCCAGAGTAGATTAGATGCTCACAGCAGTGCTTGCACTTAAGGAGATCCTGTCTTATGTTTGTCTGCCTCTCCTTGTCCTTGTTTCTCTTTCTGGGTTACTGTTGCTATCATCCCTGTTTTTCTTTCTCTTGGTCTCTTTTTCTTCCTTTCTTAATTAACTAGAAGCCCAGTGCATGAAATTCATGCACTCAGAGGGGTTCCCTCAGTCTGGCCTGCGCCTTCTCACAGTCCGGGAGCCCTCAGGGGATGTCTGGTTCCCCATGTGGGCCTAAGCCAGCAGTCTGACATCCTTAGCACTGCCACGGAGGTGGGAGAGGCTCCCACCACCGCCACTGTGCTCACCAGCCATGAGCCCAGCTTCTGTGGGAGTGCACTGACCACCTGGGGGCAGTTCCTGCATTAAGCGTCTGCCCCCTGGTGGTCAGTGTGCATCATAGCAACTGGTCATTCCACCTTCTGGTCGATTTGCGTATTAACCTTTCATTATATAGAATTAATTTATTTTTTATTTTTTCCCTTATAGATTTTAATTTCTAATGAGCCAAGAAGTACCTTAGAAATTACACTTTTATAATTTTTGTATGAACTAGTTATATTTTAGCAATAGTTTTGCAGAGAATCCAGCCTAACATATTGTTAGAAATCAAATTGCGCATGTATTGATTTTTTTAATTGTAAATACTTAATTTATGTGTATCTATTATAATTATTATAAAGATGGGTTTTGCTTTATTATAAAATAAATTTTTATCTTAAAATTTAGTTTTGTTTATATTATGAAAATACATATTTGCTAAAATTTAGTTTTGTGAATTTATTATGTAGTAGAGACCCGGTGCACAAAAATTTTGTGCACTTGGGGGGGAGAAGGGGACCCTCAGCCCGGCCTGTGCCCTCTTGCAGTCTGGGACCCCTCAGGAGATAATGACCTGCTAGTTTAGGCCTGCTCTGCGGTGGCAGAGGGCAGGCCTAATCCCTAGGTGCAGCCCCTGGTCAGGCTCAGAGCAGGGCTGATTGGGGAGTTGGGGAGCCACCCCCTGTCATGCACAGAGCAGGGCAGATCAGGAGGTTGCGATGCCACCCCTAGTCACGCTCAGGGTAGGGCCGATTGGGGGGTTGGGGCACCGCCCTCTGTCACACTCAAGGCAGGGTCAATGGGGAGGTTGCGGCGCCACCCCCTATCACGCACAGAGCAGGGCCAATCAGGGGGTTGGGGTGCTGCCCCCTATCATGCACAGAGCAGGGCCCATTAGGGGGGTTGGGGCTCCATACCCTGTCACTCACAGAGCAGGGCCGATCAGGGGGTTGAGGAGCTCCCCCCTGTCACACACAGAGTAGGGCCAATAGGGGAGTTGGGGCACCACCCCCTGTCACACACAGAGCAGGGCCGATCAGGGGGTTGGGGCGCTGCCACTGTCACACTCAGGGCAGGACCAATGGGGAGGTTATGGCTCTACCCCGTCACACACAGAGCAGGGCCCGTGAGGGGGGCGGGGGGTACCGCACCCTGTCACACACAGAGCCGCAGGGCGATCAGGGGGTTGGGGAGCTCCCCCATATCAGGCACAGAGCAGGCTGATCAGGGGGTTGGGGCGCCTTCCCCTGTCATGAACAGAGCTGCAGGGCGATCAGGGGGTTTGGGCGCTGCCCCCTGTCACGCTGACCCTGGTGCCGGGAGGCCTCAAAGCTCTGCTGATCCCAATGCCGGGAGGCCTCACTGCTCAGCTGATTCCGGTGCCGTTAGGCATATTACCCTTTTACTATATAGAATAGAGGCCTGGTGCATGGGTGGGGGCTGGCTGGTTTGCCCTGAAGGGTGTCCTGGATCAGGGTGGGGGTCCCGCTTGGGTGCCTGGCCAGCCTGGGTGAAGGGCTGAGGGCCGTTTTCAGGCTGGCGGGTGACTGAAGCTCCCAACCGCTCCTTTTTTTCTTTTTTTTAGTTCTGGGCCAGCTTTAGCTCTGAAGCCTCGGCTGCTGAAAGCAAGTTTCTGGCCTTTGTTTACCTCTGTATTTGAAACAATGTTGTAGTCCGGCTGGCTGAAACCTGGCTGATTGAAAGCAGGTTTCTGGGGTTTTGTTTAGCTTCTATATTTGTTACAATGTTTCTTAGAGAGCAGCTGAGAGGCCGGCAAGGCAGGTGGGGAACCTGGCTTCCTCTGTCACTGGAGCAAGCAAGCCTCCCTGTTCACGTCAGCTGCCTGGCTGCCGGCCGCCATCTTGGCTGGCAGTTAATTTGCATATCTCAGTGATTAACCAATGGGAAGGGTAGCAGCCGTATGGCTAATTACCATGTTTCTCTTTTATTAGATAGGATTCTGTTTCTATACCTTTTTAAAATTTGTGAGGTGTTTCTTCTATATTTTCTTTTCTTTTTACTTTGTTGTTTACCTAATATTTTGGAAAGTTTGTATGTGAGATACCTTAATAATTATGTGTACGATATCTTTAAAATATATTTATTATTTTACCTCAAATTCCTACTTCTTGAGACAGTTTTATTTGTTTCTTATTTATTAACTTCAACAAAATATGAGATCACAGTAAAATATTGCCAAGCATGTAAAGAACTTGATAATAATGACTGACAATATATGGAAAAAATTTAAAAAAATGTATTTAAGCTTCCCTCAGGAGTTCAGATATTGGAATTATCAAATAAAAAATATAGACTTACTACTGTGTTTAGAAGCTAAATAAATAACTTGGAAGTAAAAATAAATGACTAAGTGACCATCAAAAATTCTAGACAAATATTAAAAAGATCCAAATGGAACATTTGTAAATAAAAAATAAACTATTGAAATAAAAAATCCAATGTATGTTTAGCATCAGGTGAGACTAAATAAAAAAAAAAATCAATTTTAATTTGTTTTTAAACTCAAAGTACAGCACTGATAAATAGGTAGGTAGATTATATGAAATAAAGATTCAGGGTAGAAAGGATAGATAAGAAAGTGTAGCATGCTCATATTTAAAGTGTCAGAGAGAGAATGTGGTAAAGGAAATATTTAGTGACATAATAGCTGAGAATTGTGCAAATCTGATCAAAGATATTTTTCTAAATATAAAGAATGATAACTATGAAAATAGTCTGTATCTTGGTGCCTTGTGACAGAACTCGAGAATACTGAAGACAATGAGCCAATATTAAAAGCATCCGTACTGTGACAAATTTATTATATACTAAAAAATGACAATAATCCTGACAACAGATTTACAATAAGCAACAGCAATAAGGTCCAGAGTTTGGGCTAATGTCTCCAAAATGCTGAGAGAATAACTTCAATACCTAATCAATTAAAATAAATTTTTTTAAAATTGTTAGCTTTGTTTTTTACATATTTAAGTATTTGTGAAATAATTTTGATGTATTTCTTGATTGTATAGATAATAAGCTTTCTTGTAGTAAACACTAATACAATACAATTGTAATATAGAAAACAAGTGAAAAAAGACAGTGATCTTTTTGTGTGTGTGTGTGTGTAGTATTTATGCTGCAAGTTGGCTTCAAATGATCCTTGACTACTGATATTTATGCCCTTGTGTAGTCCTCTTCCATGATATATTAGTCTGATGAGACAGCTAGCAAAAGGTTCTATTTGTAGGTTCTATTTCTCTCTTTTAAATTACTCTGGGGAAGAAAGACATCATGTTTGAGGAGATGCTTATTGGGTGAGTATAGGAGAACCCTGTCTGACAGCCAGCAAAGAATGGAGGGTTCTCACAAATGACCACACCCATGACCTAGGAAATTGATCCTTCAGGCACAGTCAAGGCATCACATGACTTCAGACATGGAGACCTCAATCTGAGCCATAACCATCCAGTTAAGTGTCTTCTGAGTCCTTGAACCACAACTGTGTGATCATAAAGTTTGGGTGTTTAAGCAACTAAGTTTTGAAGTAATTTGTTACATGGCAATAAATGAGTAGAATGTTGTTTAACAAGTGTCTTAGTCAGCTCCGGCTGCCATTCAGATACCAAAGACTGGGTGGCTTACATTTTTTGGAATGTGATCCAAAAAATCAAGGGTCCCCGTGAGGACTCTTCTTCTTTCTTGCAGATGACCACCTCGTTGCTGTGTCCTCACACTGTATACAGAGAGAGGAAGAAAGCTCTCTGGTGTCTCTTTCTATAAGGGCACTAATTCCATCATGGGGCCCCACCCTCATGACCACATCTAAACCTAATTACCTCCCATTTCCAAATACCATGACATTAGAGGTTAGGGATTCAACATATAACCTTGGAGAGAGGGCAACACAATTCAGTCCAAAGCAATGTGAGACAAACATTAACATTTTGGTGGCTATATTAGCAGTGTACTGATAATTCCAGAAACTCCTTCAATGACACAAAATTACAGATGACCTATTTAAGGATACCTGGGACATCAAACACTAATGTTCTCTTCCAGACTCTTCTTGGTATCTTTCTAGAACAGACTCTTGTTTGCACTGTTTCTCTCTCTCTTACATACATCAGTCATTTTACATAAAGCAGATTATTCCATTGCTTTTTCACTAAAAAATATGTTATGGGATTCATCCCAAATCAATATAAGGAACAAATACACTTCAAATTTTGTTCAGGCTTCAGAGTACCCCATTAGTAGAATAACCATCATTTATATAACCTATCCAGTATTGATGCACATTTAGCTCGTTTCTGTGCTGTGATTAACACACTTGAGATGAACATCTTGGTACATCCGTCTTTGTAGTACAGCTAAATTACTGCCTTAGGAAAAGTTTCTAAAGTTCAATAGCTTCACAGAAGCCATGGGCACCACATTTCACATGATCAATTTTCCTTTTCTATTTGAAATTATATGCACATCTGTTTCGAAGTGATATGTTTGTCCCCTTTCAAAAAGGGCGAACTGAGCTAAACCCTTCTACTTTACCCCAAACATACCACCGTGTTCTATTATTGTCTAATTTAATGTCATTGTTTACTTAGACAAAGGAATATAATTTGAATGTTTCTCTATGTCACAAATTATAAAAAGTGTTAATTTAACATAACACTGGATTGATTTTTAGCACTATCTTGCTTCCTTCAACTTTATTACATTTATTTGGAATTACAAAAGTCATGCATCCTCTCTGTGATTAGGTTAGCTATTGAAGTATAAATCACTTAAATGGGGCAATAGGCAGCTGCTATGGCCAGGGGGCAGGGTGGGGTGGGGGTGGAGGGGGGAGCATGCCTTTTCTCCAGCCCCAGCCCATCTCACCAGCAAGAGGGGAAGAGCCTCTTCTTTTGATTAGTTGCTATCCTCATTTCTTTCTTGTTTGTTCAGAGCAAGAATGAATACATGTTCTGCTGGGGTAACCTTAGATTCTTTTAATAACATTAGATTTTGTTGTCTCAGAAAAGGAAATATGTAGTTTTAAAGGTAGACATAAAACAGCTGTGGTACATTTACACAATGCACTACTACTCGGCCATCAAAAATAAGGTAACATTACCGTTTGCAACAACAAGGATGGACCTGGAGAGCATGAAATAAGCCAGTCAGAGAAAGACAAGTACTGTATGACCTCACACTTATGTGGAATCTAATGAACAAACTAAACTAACAAGCAAATGGAGACAGACTCATAGATAGAGCGGGCAGACAGCTCTGGTGGGGGTGGGAGGGTGGCGGGTGTTGGGCAGAATGGAGGGACTGAACAAAAATGAAAAAAAAAAACCACCCACATGGACATGGACAGCAGTGCAGTGATTGCTGGAGGGAGGGAGATGCGTGGAGGTGGAAGAGAGTATATGAAGAGGGTATAGGGGGGTTAAGTGGTGATGGGAAAAAATAAAATAAAGAGAAAAAAGGAGTAGACTCACTCCAATTTGGGCATGCCTTGGGAATTTTTGAGGAATGACAGTGAAGGACCTGTAACTAAGTACCTTTGGCCCTGATTGGGCCAACATGACCATGTGGATGATTCTGACAAGGGCCGAGCACTGAAGCTCTGAGAACCCAAGTGGAGGTCTTTATGGTCAAGGTAGGGAAAAGGGAGGGGAGATACCAAGCCCTGAGCCCTCAGCAATGTATTATCACAGCGTGAACAATGGTCCTTTCTCATTTTCCTGGACAATGTAGTGAAATAGAACTGAATTTTATTATGTTTTAATTTCTTAAAAATGTGGCCTTTATTGTGCTGTAACTATCATGGAATAACTGATGCTGGTAATACTCACAT
>NW_005871231.1:600615-601539 GCF_000147115.1 Myotis lucifugus | reverse complement strand
ATTTTCTTATCATTCATTCAGACATGCATTCATCCATTCCTCTGGCTGTTTATTGTCAGCTTACTAAGGAACGGTGCATAATAATGAATATACAAAGCTCATTTGAGTATGAAAGGAAGACTTTAAAATATCACAGAAATACATTTAAAATTATAAATTATTATATTCTCCAGCATAAGAAGAGTATCTGATCAAATAGATTGCCAACTTTATCCAGGGTTTCTCTGCTCAGAATGTTAATTCTAAACCACTTCTTAAAGGAATTTTTAAAAAGATCATCTTTTGACTATGTTGGAGCAGAAAATAATCTTTCCAATTCCTATATAAAACAGTGCCCCTGTTAGTCATCTTTTGCCTTTTTAAAAAATTCTTTCCTGTAAGTACCTGTGTTGTTCATTATTTTCCTTCACAATGCGAATGTCAACTCCAGGAGGGCAGGGACTCGGCTTTGTTCCCTGTATTTGTCATGTCTAGAAAAGTTCCAAAGAAGCGTAGCAAATATTTGCTGCATAAGAAAACACATTGGAGTCAGGGCTGCTTAGGATGCCAATATCTGAGCTGCCATTAAACAATGTGAAAATCCTGAACAAATATGACATTTACTTTGGCAAAGGCTGGATGTTATGACCTGTGAGACGTTGTAACATTTGGCTCCTCAATTCCTTTTTGTCCTCAAATCCAGAAACACTTTCCTTCACGTCAGTCAGTCTGTGCCCCGATGGGAGGACCATCTCTAAGACCTCGGACTGGAATCTCTTTGTGTCAACAGCTTCCCCCCTCTTCTCTGAACCCAGTGCACTTCCATCTCTCCTTTCCTTGTAGATATAAACACTGCGATGCCACTCCTAGAGCAGTGCAGCGCAGCTCTGTAATAATACCAGTGTTCTATCAAGGCCAGCAGCAACACCCAAGGTCACCGGGTGA
>NW_005871231.1:588481-598286 GCF_000147115.1 Myotis lucifugus | reverse complement strand
CAGCACACTCTCATCCCCAGCACACCCCTCACCTCCAGCACACTGTCATCCCCAGCACACTCCTCACCTCCAGCACACTCCCATCCCCAGCACACTCCTCACCTCCAGCACACTCCCATCCCCAGCACACTCCTCACCTCCAGCACACTCTCATCCCCAGCACACACTCACCTCCCGCACACTCCCATCCCCAGCACACTCTCACCTCCAGCACACTCTCATCCCCAGCACACTCCTCACCTCCAGCACTTTCCTCACCAGAATACAAATAGCTCTCACCTCCAGTTAGTCCTCCATGTCACCAAAGTTCCACCTTCCAAGACCTGAGGAGCCCCATTCCTACCCTCGACTGGCCTGAGATCATGATGAGTCAACCATATCAGTGAAAGAAGCATACAGAAGATTCCAGGCACGATCTGCTGCCTGCCTGTCCTCACCCCATCATGGGGCTCCGTCAGCATGACCTGGCCCTGCTTTCTACCTCCCATGATGACTTCCTGCTAACACCCGTGCTTGCTCTGTCAACTCATTCCACAATACCTTCTCTTCCTGGCCACAGAGCTCACATCTACTATAAATTATATTCTTCAATTCACTAAGCAAACCTCCACCATTGATGACGTACATGCCAGCTTGTCTTCATTTAGAAACAGGTAGCTAGCGTTGCTCAGATTGTGACAGTAGACAGCATACATTCCAATAATAATAAATACTAGTACAATAAATTAATTTAATAAACAGTCCTCACTAACTGCTTGTGTGTCTGTGATGTGGTATCTGTGTGTGCATGCACATGTGCTGTTCTGTGGTCAGTTTTTAAACATAAAGTTTTCTCTCTCAAACTGAAGTTACTTCCCCCATTATGCCAATAAACAAACAGGAAAATATCTTATGTTTAGTTCTCTCTCACTTGTAGAATAAACCAGAAAGTCATAGCTCAGCATGAATTATCTCTCCCCTCCCCTCACCCATGATCTAGCTCTTCTTTACCTTCTAGGCTTTCCTAACTCCTATCAATAGCTTCCCTGCTATTGGTTGAGATATCAGGTATTCTGGTTGCCTTCTCTACTATAGGTAGCTTAAAGCTAATAGTCTAAATTTTCCACCATCAAGTCTTAACTCATATTGTTCTTTCAGCTTTTTGGCTCCCTTTCATCTTAGGTTCTGCAAAATTCAGCTCAAAAATAATCTCTTCTAATGTTTCTTTCTAATTTTTGATTCAAATTAATCTCACATACCTGGGCTCTTAGCACTGGCCTTCCACACCTCTCCTTGGAATGAATTCCACAGAATCTCCAAGCACATTTGCATTTGTGACTCCTCCAATACACTGAGTTCCATGAAGTGAGAAGACAGGGCTTCACTCACCCATGTGTGCACATAGACCAACCATGGCTGCTTGAAGTTAAGCAAATAGAGTATGAATTTTACTTAATAATAAAGAAAAAAAACTAATGTTTACCAAGCACATATATGTGTCAGCACATGTAATGCACTATTTATCTCCAAGTATGAGTTTCTAGTCCTTATTTCTATTTGGAAAATCTAAATGATTTAAGTAGACTTTGAATTCATAGCTAGTCCTTTACCTTCAATTCCATCCTATCGTGTTTTCACCATTAGTATGTTCCTTCCTGGGCTCTGGTTGAGAGAGAACAGTATGATCTCACACCATTGTTGGAAAGGTCCCTACACATCGTTGATCACTCTGGTGCGTGGGCTTTCTGGGGCTCTTCGGCAGACAGCCCTGTCTTTCTGAAGTGTCCATTAGTGCTGCCAGTGACTCATCTGCCACAAAACATCTGACTTCCAGCCAGACAGTGAAGGGCAGAGTGTCAGAGCTGTGACAGTGTTGAAGTGCTGACTCAAGTCCATCAAGAGCAATTCAGCTGAAATCTGAAGCAAGAAGTAGATACATGTGAGAGTAGGAGATTGTGAGCTATGACCAGTTACTGGCAGAACTCACCTTTGTGAGGGGAAGGAAATGGGTCCATGTTCCCCTGGTGGGACGTCTGCACACACCCCAGACAGCGGAACCAGAGGAAGACTGCCTGTTCCTGGAGCCAGTGGCAACTAGTATTACATGCTATCTCCCCTTTGCCCAACAAGAATATCCACCAGAGTCTCAAATTGCAGACATTGTTTATTGTAATATATTTTACCTAAAATAATGATCAACCTGGTACATGCTGATGTTTTCCATAGAAACAGGATAGAGCAAAATACACATGCAGCCCTGTGAAGACGTGTGAGATTGTGTGTCCCTTTTTATGACAGAATGTCAAGTGTAGGTTAGTGAATGGCTCTATGAAAAAACAAAAAACAAACAAACAAACAGGAAAATGGAAAGCCAACGTTGTCATTGCCTGATGCTGCGAAATCCTAACACATTTTCTGTTTTATGATGGAGGGATCGTGTGGCATCAGTACTCGGTGTTCCTGCCAGAAGCATCGATCCAGATGGGAACATTAATTTATTTGACCAGATGTGTGACAATGTCACTCTGAAAGGTGGTTCCAGTATGCTGAACAGACATATATCATCACAGAAATTGCCCTGTAATAGAATATATCGAATTAGCGGCTCTCTAGTGGAACCTCAATCAATTTGCATCATAAAGAGTGTAGGATTTCAGAGTTAAAAGAGACTTTGGGCTTCATGTATTCTAAAAGCCTCATTTTACACAAGAGGAAGTTGAGGCTTGGAGAGTGGACATATGTCACATGAGCTTCTTTAACTATGTATGGCCAGATTGAGAATTGGACCCAGGATCACCTAACCAGGCTTCCATGCTATGTCAAATTGACCTCATTTCCATATATTTCTCGGTTATTCACTCTACAGTGAAGTATTGAGCACCCACTGTATGGCAGGCACTATCCTAGGCATTGGGTGAACAGCGGTGAAAAGACAAACGAAACTTCTGCTTTTGAGGGAGCTTACCTTCCAGTGGCCAGCCTCACACATCAGTGAAATGTAGAAGGTGGCCAGCTTTTGCAAGACCCGGTGAGATGTCTTTTATTCTACGCGCAATGGGAAATCATTGGAGGGATTTACACAAAGGAGCAATAGACACCGATTGTTAAGCGCCTAATTGCACGTAGTCTACCTCAGGACATGTAATTTTTCAGGCTGCAGAGACTCTAGTAGCAGTCACTATCGAGAACAGCTCATCCCCAACCCTGTATTCAGTGAAAATATCACTCACATTCCTATTGGAAGTAATGGTAAAGTCGAGACAGCTTTAGAACAAACATTAGTAAATCCATTTTAAAAAAATAGACTTTATTGTTGGGAGCAGTTTTAATTTTACAAAATTGAGCAAACAGAACAAAGAGTCCTCAATACCCCAATTCTCCTCAGATTTCCCCTATCATTAACATCTTGCATGAGTGTTGTACATTTGTTAGAACTGATGAACCAACATTGATGCACTATAGTTTATAGCTTACATTAAGGTTCACACTCTGCACAGTTCTATGGCTTTTGACAAATATACAATGTCATGTATCCACCCTTAGTGTGTCATACAGAATAGTGCACAGCCCTAAAGATCTCCTGGGCTTCATTTATTCATTCTGTGTCCACTACCCCCAAATCCTTGGACACCTCTAATCTTGCTACTGTCTCCACAGTTTTTCCTTTTCCAGAATGTCATATCCTTGGAATCATATAGTATAGCCTTTTCAGGCTGGTATCTCTAACTACGTAATGTGCATTCAAGGTCCCTCCATGTCTTTTCATGACTTGATGGCTCATTTATTTTATATCGCTGAAATATTATTCCAGTGTATGGATGTACCAACGTTTGTTTTACCATTAATCTTTTAAAGTACATCTTGGTTGCTCACACTTTTGGGCAATTATGAATAAAGGGCTGTAAATATTTGTGTGCAGGATTTATGTGGACATAAATTTTCAACACATTTGGGTAAATACAAAGGAGCTGATTCCTGGATTGCACTGTAAGAACATGCTTAGATTTGCAAGGAACTGCTAAACTGTCTTCCACATGGGCTGTACCATTGGCATCCCCACCAGCAGCGAATGAGAATTTCTGTTCTCTGCATCCTCACCAACATTTGGTATTTTCAGTTGTTTTCTTTTCATTCTAGTAGATGCATTGTGGTATCTCATTGTTTTAATCTGCAATTCCCTAATTACATAGGATGTTGAATACATTTTTATTTATTTGTTTTAAAGAGTAATTTATAAATTAGTCATTCTTATAATAATATCATATGTATACATACATTTGTATATGTGTATATATATTTATATGTAAATATTTATAATACTAGGGTGATTTTTCATTCTTTCCATTCACCTGTTGTGCCCTAGTCTCTGAACCAGGAACTGATGCAGACACCTCCCCTCCGAAGGGTTCATGGTCTAACAGAGGACAGACACACACACAGAGCTGTGGTTAAGGGCAATAAGGGGCTATGAGAGCCCTTAGGGGTGATGCTTAACTCTTACTTAATCAAATCATAGAACTTTCTGAAGTAAGGAATGCTAGAACTGAGTTAAAATAAAGCAGAGGAGTTTACCAGCTGATGGTAGTGGGCTGGAGTCCTGGGTTATCCAGCCTGGTCTTTGAGGAAACTACAGGTATAGCTCAGTGGTGTTCTCATAGCTCTATGAACTGAGATGATGATGGAAGAGTCCACATAGGCAAATATTAAGGAGACCTTATTGATCTCAGAAACCATTGATGGTTATTCAGCTATGAAGGCAATGTCCTTATCTCAGTCAGTTTCCCAATACTGTAAGCGTATTTATTTGTGAAGGCTGGTCATTATAAAAGTTTATAATATTTATAAAATACACATAGTTGGGATGGCAATGACATATGCTTTTAATGATTGTATACCATTTAATAAACACAGCTTGTTGTCTTTATTGGTCTCTTTTAAAATAAGTTGTAAAAATGATTATTTTCTTACATGGTGGAAGCATAAAATACAAATATGTATATAAAAACTAGGTAATTTCATATTCACAAATTATAATAATTAATGTAAAATTTTATAATATTCCATGCTTTCCACATATATGTATAGACATATGTATTAACAAAATTGATCACTAAATGTTATTTTACTTCATTAAGTGGAGGTTTGCAAATAATTTTTAATGACTTCTGAGTGATCATTCTCTGAAATGAACAAAGAATGATTTATTTACCAATTCTCCCTAAAAATTAGTTCAGCCATTTCCATTGTTATATATTGCACATAGATCTGAGATGAAATTATGGTGTTACATATTTGAGGAGCAATTCAATTATTTTACTAAAATATTTTTATGAGGTTAAATTTTTGGGTCAACGTGTATGGAACTGTTTATTAGGGTTTCTATAAATATTTCTAAATAATTATATAAATCTATTAAATGTAATGATAATGTATGCACAAATTCAAACGTTTATAAATATATCCATATATGCATATATATGTATCCCCATTTCACTATCTGTTTGCCAATATCATAGGTAGAAAATGTTAGTGTTACTTTATTATGTCACAGTCATTTTTTGCCTGCTCCAATGTGGTACTTCCTAACTCTTCATCTTCCCTGTGTTCTTGTCCCTGACAATTCCTTTTCCACAGAGCAGCCAAGGGATCTCTTAATACAGTGAATCCATCCTGTCACCTTCCCCATGTAAAACACTTCAGTAAGGTGTTGTTGCTAGTAGAATAACATCTAATTGGCCCTAGTAGATGGGTCCCTTCCTACCTGCCTGGCCTAATTTCATTCTCTGAGCCAGGAGAAGGGGCCAGGCTCTAGAAAAGCGTTCAGGCAGGGGAAGAACGGAGTGTTCAGCTTCTCATGAACTGAAGGCCAGTGTGGGATTGGGGCACAGGGTGAGGGAGTTATATACTGTATATAGTCCCTAAAGATTTCTAGATCAATTTATTCTTAATTAGTCACAGTTTTGTTTCCACTGTATCTAGAATTTACTTATATTTGGTAACAAAGAAATATGTAGCATAGGAAACAAAAGAAATGTAACAAGAGAAGTTTAATTTTTGCTCTAAGTTTAACCATTTCACTATTATTATTTAGTAACTCATATTTTCTTAAAGCTGGATATATTGGGTTTTTCTAATAAACATCCTTATCATTTCCAATAATTAGTATTTATCCAAATCATAAAGATGATCTTTTTTAACCTATAATAAATATACCATGTTGCTTTTTTCTTTATACTTTTCTAACATTTTTAGGAAAAAATGCTGAATAATAGAGTTGATAGATGGCTTTCTTTGCAATTGTTAGCTTACATTTTTATCTCCTTTCTAAAGAACCATTTCTGATAAGAATTATACAGTAACACTTTATTATAGACTCAAGTCCCTGATTATAAACACAGTTTGTTACAATCTTCAGATTTTCTGAGGACTGTAGAATGCCTTGTGCTTGCATTAAATGTCTCCAAATTGCTGTGTGATTTTTCCTCCTCTACGTCTAGCGCTTGTTAGTCTTTCATTCATCTAATATCATCTGTCACAATCCTATTGTGATTTCTTTTTACTGCTTCTAAACCCTTTCAACAACATCCCTAGGTAAAGATGTAAATCCAAGTGCATGAACATTTAAAAGCCACTTACAGCTCAAATCGATTTTTAAAATAAACTTAATTTGCTACTATGCCCTTGGAAGACATGTTTTTTAGATGTGTAACCATCAGACAAGGGAAGGATCCTGTGAGTGGAGATGACTTAGTGGATCCACGTAGATCCTGGTTGAGAAGCATTGCTTTAAAGGCAGGTCTGGTATCAAAAATTTATCCTCTATTATAATAACTGATTCCTGGTCAAGGCATATGCCTGGGTTGCTGGCTGGATCCCTAGTAGGAGGCATGCAGAAGGCAGCTGATGGATGTTTCTTTCTCATCTATGTTTCTCTCTATCTCTCTCCCTTCCTTTCTCTAAAATAACATATATATATATATATATATATATATATATATATATATATATATATAGCATGGTTTATTAATCAGAGTATATGGAAAATAAAAGTTTATAAAGAATGAGCAAATCAATAAAAACAGTAGGTAGGCCAATGAAAGAAGAAAGAGAAACAGAGAGAGGCTAGAGAGAGAGAGTCTAGCCTAGAGAGAGAGAGTCTAGCCTAGACAGAGAGAGAAGGAGGAAGAGGGACCAAGGGAGGGAAGGAGAGGGCAAGAACAAAAGAAGGAAGGAAAAAGTAGGAGAGAATAAAAACACACCATATTTTCATTTGTAGCAAAAAATAAAAAGACCAGTGATTCTATTGAATCACCCTCATAATATTATCTTAAATAATTTTAAAATCATAAAAAAAATAAAATTAAGGCAACGGGAAAAGGAGTATATATCTGCAACGACACACACACACACACACACACACACACACACAGAGGCAGCAACCACTGGAAGTTAAAAAACTGTTCTTATGGAAGAAGCTCTCGGACTCCACTGCCAAACTAATTTATTAAAAATCTTCCATCAGCATCTCTGTTAACCTTCTCTCAGTGGAAGTGTTTCCAGAAAGCTCATGGAAGAGATCGATGCTAAATATGACGACGATTGCATCTTTTTACGTCTCTTTGAAATCAAACAAAATGGGTTTCTAAACAAAGAATGAACAGTAGAAACAATGCCAACAGATTTGAACAGCCATCTGGAGTAATTACTCATGCTCGCTAAAAATAGGCTGTTTGAGAATGTGCAAAGTTCCTTCCCGACAGAACTCAGAGGTCTCCAGCAGCACGCGGGCTGGCTGGCGGACTGAGGAAAGACGCTTTCAAGGGGCAAGTCTGGTTGTGTATTTATATCCCATGTACAAAAGCCATGTTGTACACTCCCGTCTACCACCATCAAAGTTTTTCCACTGTTGCCCTCCCCTCCCCTCCCCTCCCCTCCCCTCCCCTTCCCTTCCCTCCCCTTCCTTTGCTATCACTGCTGCTGATGTAGATGATTATTTCCTTCAAATTATAGCAGAGCAGACAGATCCCTAATCCCTCTCTGACCTCCATCACCTACATCTTCAATCCCCCACAGCGTTTTGTATTCACCTTTTATTTTGTATTCATTAAGCAACTTGCTTTGGATTGTATGAATGATATGAATAATGCCTTTTTTTCACAGGAATGCCAATCCAGCTTTTACCATTGAGACAATTAAATCATCACAAAAAATTTGGCCCATTTCTTAGAGAGATAAAGGTAGAACTTCAACGTCAGGTTTCTTCATAATTGCTGGTATATTTCTAAAGTTGCTTCTTTGGTTATTTCCATCTGGAACTTTGGAGCTGACAGGATCAAAATGACTTCCCATAACCTGGAGAGGCTGGACCCTCCATGAACTGGTTCCAATCAGATGTCTAACATCCTGTTCATCTGCTCATTTGTATCCCTTCTCCATCTCCCGTTTCTCTCACTTGCTTTTCTAGTTTAATGGGTTTGAGCAGAGCAAACTCTATGATAGAAATAAAAGCAGAATCATGTTCTCAGTAAAGGCTAATAATTCTAAGCTCGCTTTCTTCTCTCCAATACAGGCTTGACTTGAAGTTCCAACGGCCTGGGATATAGACGGAAGCACGGTCCACTCTTCTATTATAATCCCCTCTTTCTCTATGTCTCCTGCAGTTTGGAAAGGGAGAGAGAAGTCACAGACTCAAACATGAAGGATGCGACAAGCTGTCTGTGTCTTCCATGATGATCTCTAGCACCTCTAGCTTTTTGCCTATTGATTCAACATAGATGAGTGGGAGCCTTGTTGAGTGATGTAAGCACAACCCGTTCTTCTAGGTATTCATGGTGTTAAATAAAAAATCCTTCATGGCACTTGTTAAAGAATGGTAAGACTGACTTCATTCAAGACAGGGCATCAGGATAAAATGGGGATTTTGATTTCACATAATCTCCACCATTGCAGTCATGGTCAGCATTGCCAGTTCATTGAGTCTTTCTCCTTCTCAGTCAATAGGAATCTTCTGAATCCAACACCCAACAACATGCCAATCAGCCCGTATCTACCTATGAGAATCAGCGTAAGAGTAAAAATTCCCCGGATTCCACTTGGCCTCCAGAAGACATCTGCTTTGCTGTCTAGTAAACAAGCCAAAGTCAACAAATCAAAACACGTGCTACTGATCTCCCCTCAACGCCAGCACCCCAACTTGCTTCCAGAGTCTTTCTAATCTCAACAAATGGCTCCTTTACAACAGGTTCAGATCTGGTCATGTCACTTCTCTGCACATAATTCTCCTGTGGATTCCTATCTCCCCAGTCACCTTACCTGGCCTACCTGGCCTGCAGGGTCTGGGCCCTCCCCATTGTGACCTCAACTACACTTCCTTCCTATGCTCATGTGAGTTCCACTGTCCTGTCCTTTCCTGCTCTCCCCTCTGCCAGGAAAATGTTTTCCCCAAGTTAGCATGGGGCTAACCCTCGCCCTCCCTGACTGGGTCACCACCTCCTGAGACAGCACTTTCCTCATCTCCTCCCCACTTACCCCTCACACTGGCACCACTCATCCTCTTAGCTCCCTTCATACTTTTCCTGCTTATATTACCATCTGACATGTTTTATATTCAGCATGTTCTCTGTTTATTGTCTGTCCTGTCTCCCCTAAAGTATATAATAAATTCAATTCTAAGAAAGTGGAGATTTCAATCAATAGTTGGTTCCCAGCACCTAAAGGAGTCCTTGGCACATGGAAGGTTCTCAAAGAATAAATGAAAGGATAATTGAATTTGCAAACCCTGATCTAAGCAATGTCCTTACCTGAGCACAATCACTTTTGAAAATGC
>NW_005871231.1:564937-586088 GCF_000147115.1 Myotis lucifugus | reverse complement strand
ATTCTCTAACTGGATAATTTATAAACACTATAAGATACTTCCAAACATGTGTGTGTTGATTAATGGGAAATAATTAAGTAATAAAATCAATGTAGCTTTTGAACATGGCTTCATGTCAGTTGTTATTCTGTCCTTGTTTTTGTCAGAATGCTTTTGCGTACACTGGGAAATTCTAATTGAGAAACTCCAGGAATTATTGATATTCAAAAAGAGTAATGAAACAGATTTTTACTTTTATATGAAAATCACTCATTCCCATGTTATTTTAGTTGATCTTCACAAAACTCTGCATGGTAAGCAGGTGGTGCTCATCGTTTTCTCTTTGGTCCGCACAGAAGTCTTTGTGCGCCTTACGTATGACTCCTACCATGCTCTTCCTTAGTTCATAATGTTCAGTGTACTTCTGTTACCCATCTGCTGTTTTAGTCAATACATACGTGCGTTCAATAAAACATTTACTGAGCCCTTCTTAAGTGACCAGCATGGGGGATCTAGAGAGGAATTAGCACAAACTTTGAGGCAGGAAGACTTGGATTCTGGAGAGAGAGATACATAAACAAAGGAAACCAAGATTCTTTAGGTGCTCTTGCCTGTGGGTGCAGTTGGATCAATCCTATATAATAAAGAGCTAATATGCTAATTAGACCGAATAGCTGAACAACTTTCCAGATGACCTTCAGGACAAAGCTGGGGCTGCAAGGGCCAGTCGGGGCTGAGTTTGGGGGTAATTTGTAACACAGCCACAGATAACTGATATAATATTCAATATCACTCTAGAAATCACACTTGTTTTATTTTTTGTAGCACTGCAGTAGAATTAATGATATGTGTCATTTCCCAAGCACTTCATCATCATTATAATATTTACAAAATCCGTGTGAAGGAAGCTCATACTCCTGGTTTACAGACAAAATAAATGAATGTGTTATAAACTGTAGCAATACATGGTGTGATGTACATGAATCATAACACGTTTTAGCACTGCCTTTTAAATTTCCAAATAGAGGTTGTTTACCTACTCCAGTTGTTAATTTTATGTGTCTACCTGAACTGACGAGGCTAGGGGATGCCCAGGTAGCTGGGAAGCTTTATGTCTGGGCATTTGCACTGGTAGGCTGAGTAAAGACTGATGCCCTCACCACTGTGGATTGGCATCATCCAATCCACTGTAGTGGCATCATCCAATCCACTGAGGGTCTAAATAGAACAAAATGGTAGAGGAAGGGAAACGTCACTCTTTCAGCTTGAGGTGGGACACCCAGCTTCTCTGCCCTTGGAATCAGCTTGCCCAGGCTTAGATCGGAGGTCATCACCAGCTCCCCTGGTTCCCCAGCTTGCAGACCTGAGATTGCTGGACTTCCTGGCCTGAACAATCATCTATAATAAATGAGCCAACTCCTATAATAAATATCCTCCTATTTATACATATATATGAGTACCTCTATCTATCTATATACACATATATGTAATTGCTCATTGACTCTGCTTTTCTGGAGAATCCTCAATAAAATTATCACATGGAATTAAAAAGATAAGAATGAATGACAGATTCATTTGAAAATATTTAAAAATTACAAACCTCAAAATATTTAATATGATGCAAAGGTAAGAGTATCCCCAAAAAGAAGAGATTAATTTTTCCAGGTGTCTAGGATCAAAATTTGAACATCCTTCTTTTGTTTTAGTTTTCATTTTTTATAGACTATATGTTTTATTAATTTGTACTAATGCATTTTAGAAACAATTTTTAGCTAGTTATGGTAAAACTTATATAAATAAGCCCTGGCCAGTTTCTCAGTGGTTAGTGTTCTGGCCTGTAGACCAAAGGATGGCGGGTTCAATTCACTATCAAAAGTACATACCTCGGTTGCAGGTTCCCCAGTTGTGGTGGAGGCATGTGCAGGAGGCAACGAATAGATGTGTCTCTTTCACCTCAATGTTTCTCTCTCTCTTCCCTTCCTTCTTCCCTTCCACTCTCTCTAGAAATCAATGGAAAAAATATCCACACAAATGAACAAACAACACATTTACATAAATAAGATGTAACAATCAATAGTGTATGGCCTATTTATTTATTTTTCTAAGTTGTATCTGACTTTATGATTTCTCCCCTCTGTTATTTGTTATCTCTCAGAGAACCTAGAGTTCAAGTATCCTTTTATCTATGTCCTTTCTAAGAACTTAATCATTTTATATACTAGAGGCCTGTTGCACGAAGAGATTCGTGCAATAGGCCTTCGCTTCTCCTGGCTGCGGGCACCGGTTTTCCTCTGGCACCTGGGACCCAGGCCTTCGCTCTGGCCGGAGCCGCCTTCCGTCCTTCGTCTTCGCTGCTCCGGCTCGCCTTCAGTCTTCACTCCGCCGCTTGGAGCCTACATATGCAAATTAACCCCCATCTTTGTTGGTGGTTAATTTGCATATCATGCTGATTAGCCAATGGGAGGTGTAGCGAAGGTACGGTCAATTACCCTGTTTGTCTATTATTAGATTAGATACCCTCAGTCCCTATGAGGGAGGTGACTATGTCGGCTTTACAGATATTATGAGTTTACACATTAAGAAAAAATAACAATTGATGACCCCATTTATGTGGATAAAGACAGGCTTAGCAGCGACTTTTTAATGGCCAATTAGTTTGTAGGATGGATCGTTTATTAATTTTTATCAAACCAGCTATTTGAAGGTCTCCCGAATTATGTTACAGCCTATTTCTCTCTTGGAAATGATTACTTTTCTTCCAAGCTTTGATTCAAGCTGAAGACTTCAAATAAATTAGAACTGAATTGCTGTCTCCTGGCTCCTTGCCATGCAAATTTAGCCAACCGAGGGACAAGTCCAAAATCCTAAAACAACCCCCATGGTAATGATTTTGAAGTAAAGAAACCCCAGGCTGGGACTACGTCTAGACATGGTTACCCAACCAGACTTGGCTGTTTCAGTGATTTCTGCCATCTTGACAGTTGCCCCAATCAAATCAATGTGGAATATCTACTTTAGAAAGCAAAGCAATTTCTATTCTCAGCTCATCCAGGCCTTAGGCTGACATCATTATTTTTAATAGATGTTTTATTGAGGTATAGTTCACATAATACCAACCATTTTGAAGGGTACCGTTCAGCAGCAGTCGCTTATTCACAGTTCGTGTCACCACCACCTCTATCAATTTGCAGAATGTTTTCTTTCCTCCCCAAACCATACTTATCCATTAAGTGAGCTCCCCAGTCCTCCTTGCACCTTGAGCCCCTGGCTACCACCAATATGCCTTCCATTTCTAGGAATTAACCTATCCTGGGCATTTCATATAAGTGAAATGATACAATATATGGCCTTGGGTGTCTGGATTCTTTCACTTATAATGTTGTTTAACTTCATGTCATAGCATGTGTCAGTGCTGAGTTCCTTATTACATATGAATGAGTAATATTCTATTGCAAACCATTTCGTTTGCCCTTTCATTTGTCAATGGACATTTGAGTCAGTACTACCTTTTGAATATTTTGAATAGAGCTACTGTGAACCTTGGTGGACAAGTATTTGAGTAACTGTTTTCAATTTACTAAAATGTCTTACAGGATTCTTTTTAAGGGGCAGAAGGTAATGGGGAAGAAGTAGTAACTGGAAGTATCTAGAGGATTTGGGTTGATTGTACTTTCATACATTACCTAGTTGACTTGTATTTTTATTCAAGTTTTCTCCATTGCATTATCAGGGTCTAGAGAGATCCTGACACATAGTAGGTGTTCTATAAATGTTCTTAGAATAAATGTTACATGCTTTATTTTGCTGCCTAGTGCTGCTACTATCAGTCAATAAATATTTCCCCCCAATATTTTTAAAGATGAGAGGACTAGTACATTTAGAAAAATTATTTTCACTATTTGCTTACAATATTCACTCTCTTCTCTCTCTCTCTCTCTCTCTCTCTCTCTCTCTCTCTCTCTCTCTCTCGCCTACACTCTTTATTAGATTACCTACCATCTACTTCTTTACAATTTGAAGCTTGTTTATTTCAAAACTCTTGGCATTATCACAAGGAGTCTATTAATGCTAAGTAAAGGAGTGTCTCGACAGGCTTAAGAGAGAGATTTCTCTATTTCCTCTTCTGTTAGTGATTTCCCTTATTATCAGCCTGTTTTATATCTCTCTGTCAATTATGTGTCATGTGTTCTAAATTATACAAGTAGGATTTCACAGCAGCACGTAAAACAATAGAAGTATAATGTGCTGCTCTTTTTCTGCAACACATTTTTTATTTAAACTGAGCACAGTGGAAAAAGGTAATTTGTATTTTTTCACTTAGTTTTATATTGTTCATGCATTCTTATAGCACCAAAAGATTTCTTTGGAATGTAAGACTATTACTAAAGAACAAAAATGGCCATAATACTTAAGGTCTTGTAAAAAAATACTCGATTTCAAAGTTGTCTTACAGTAAATATATTTTTTCACAATGGTTAAAAACTGTGCTTGGGAATTCACTTGAGACATAAGGTAGTAATTGATAATCTTTCTACACCTTGAGCCCAAGGATTCTATTTGTCCATTTTTCTCCTCTGATATGAATGTGAAGTCTAAAATTTAGAAGGAAATGGGACTAAATCTTATAACTTACAGACTCAGGACTCAGGGAACAGGTGTTCATTAAGCTGGAAAAAAAAGAAAGATAAATAAGCTTTTTAACATCTGCAGGAAAGTCAAGACTTGCATTTCAGATATCTGTATGAGAACAATGGGTTATGTCCCAAAATGCTTCATTTGTTGGAGGGAGAAAAAAAAAATGGATAGAAGAGTTTAGATCTGTCTTTGTAGATTGCCCCTTTGCTGATGTTGGGATGGGCTACCTATTTCAACTATGGATGAGTCATGATTTCTGTATTTCAATGGCCTTGACAAGTAGACTCTCCATAGACTTTGGTGATGAGTATTTAATTAGAAGAATGAATATGTTCAGATGGTAAATCTTCTGGTCCAAGACCATTCCTATTTTCTCTACTTTTCATGGCAAGTTCAATAAGAGTTTTATGAAGAAACAATTTGTCTCAAAACCACAAAGGGCAAAAAACTAAGCTTCCAACTGTCAGCTTCTCTCTTCCACAGTGAGATGCAATGGTGGGGATGCAAGGGTTTCTTTACCCAAAGCTGCAGGGCCATCCAGGCCCTACACAAACTGGCTCCTGTGTTTGAAGAGTATTCAGAGCATGCGTATGCAAAGAGTGGATCCTGGGGGTTTTGGCCTTTTGACACTCCTTACACCAGTGGTTCTCAACCTTCCTAATGCTGTGACCCTTTAATACAGTTTCTCATGTTGTGGTGACCCCCAACCATAAAATTATTTTCGTTGCTACTTCATAACTGTAATTTTGCTACTGTTATGAATCCTAATGTAAGTATCTGATATGCAGGATGTATTTTCATTGTTACAAATTGAACATAAGTAAAGCATAGTGATTAATCACAAAAACAATATGTAATTATATATGTGTTTTCCTATGGTCTTAGGTGACCCCTGTGAAAGGATCGTTCAACCCCCAAAGGGGTCATGACCCACAGGTTGAGAACCACTGCCTTATACCCTCCTACTTTGGTTTAGAATGCTAATTTGATTTTTGAAAATCCTGGAAGGTGGTGAAATACTGGTCTCATAAAATGAATAAGGATATGATCTTGCTAATTCAATTTTCTGGAAAAGAATATAAAAAAATGGTATATTTTCTTTCTTAAATATTTGGTAAAATTTACTGATGAAAAAGTATGGCCTGATGTGTGTTTTCTTAAGGTTATCAATTATTGATATAATTTCATTAAGATTTTTAGGCTAATTCAGATGATCTCTATTCCTTTTGTGAATTTTGGTAGTTTATGCCTTCCAAGAAACCTATTCATTTCAAATACGTTTTCATATTTTTGAGCATAGACTTTAGACTACAGTGGGGCCTTGACTTACGAGTGTCCTGACTGACGAGTTTTTCAAGATATGAGCCGTCTCTCGGCCGATTTTTTGCTTTGAGTTGCGAGCTAAAATTCGGGTTATGAGCCAGCTTCAGATACCCCACCACTAGTTGGCGCAGCGAACGTCACAGTGAACGCCCCAACATCAGCCCAGCATCACGTGTCTCCCTCACTCACTGTTGATTTGACATACGAGTAATTTGAGTTATGAGCTCCATCACAGAACGTATTAAACTCGTAAGTCAAGGCACCACTGTATTCTTTTAATGTCCCTGAGATCAATAGTGATGATTTCCTCTTTCACTTCTGATACTGGCAACTAGTGTCTTCTCTCTATTTTTTCCCTTGGGGTAGTCTTGCTAAAAAGGTTTATAAATTTTATTGAGATTTTTAAAGAAAGATATTTTGATTATGTTTATTTTCTCTATTGTTTTCTTGTTTTCAATTTTATTGATCTAATTTTTATTTCTTTTCTTACCATTTCTTTAATTGTAAATTGTTGTTTGTATGATTTTGTTTCTAAATTTCAATTACAAATAAATGATATGTGGCACCACAGATTCTATTAGAATGTAGGCCAATGATCAGTTTTCAGCAAATTATTCGTCCTTTGATAGATAACAATCACCACTCCCCACCAGTGACTAAAACCTCTTCTAAATTTCCAGAGAATTAGAATGTAGGCCAATGATCAGTTTTCAGCAAATTATTCGTCCTTTGATAGATAACAATCACCACTCCCCACCAGTGACTAAAACCTCTTCTAAATTTCCAGAGAATGTGTTATCTGTCTTTTCTTGGACATGAATCAAATGTCAAATTCAATTGCAATTTTCTATTTGTATATCATGTCTCTTCAATAAGATGGGTTATATCTTGACTATAAGAAACATTGTTTTAAGGAGGTGGGGGGTATGAAGTGAGGGGGCCTAATATATGGTGACAGAAGATGATTTGACTTTGGGTGGTGAGCACACAGTACAATATACAGATCTTATATCATAGAAATCTACAACTGAAAGTTATATGATCCAGTTAACCAATTCATCCCCACAAATGTAATTTAAAAAAAATATTGTATTAAAATGTGTAGCTTCAACCATACCCAACACTGTGTTTGGAGTATAGGAGGTACTCAATAAATATTTTTTCTCTATTCAGTGCTTCTAGGTTATGTATTCTGGTGACCTCAATATATAGTAAATCATACAGTGAGCTCTTCAAAATAGAAGTAGCATGTCTGGTTAGCTCACTTGCAGTGGTTCTCAACCTTCTTAACACTGCAACCCTTTAATACAGTTCCTCATGTTGTAGTGACCCTCAACCATAAAATTATTTTCGTTGCTACTTCATAACTGTAATTTTGCTACCGTTATGAATTGTAATGTAAATATCTGATATGCAGGATGTATTTTCATTGTTTGCAACCCACAGGTTGAGAACTGCTGTGGGACAAAAAAAAGGGGGGGGGGGGAGGTTAATCATGACAGTTGATTCCATAGCCAGCTTCCTCCTTTAGAGTCATAGGAAACCTGGAATAGGTGATAAAGCCACCATGCCTTCACCCCACTCAGATGGCAATAAATATTTTGATATGTAGCCCAAAGTTTGTTATGTTTCCTCTACCATGGTTAGGTCCACCCTTGATTATCTGAGCTGAATGTGGATCCAAAGTCCACATCCCTTTCCTTTGAAGATAAAAGAGAAAATTCCACCAGGAGGAAAATAAGGCCATGTACAAAGTCAGGGACTTTGGAGGCAGCATTACCTGTTTTGTTGTGTGTGTGTGAGTGTGTGTATTTTAGTAGTGTCTTGAAGATTAAAATAATACTTGTGCTAATCTATGTAAGAGCACATATCTAGTTACAAAAGATTTACAACAATAGACTTCAGCTCCTCTGCAGTAGGGATTCTGAGATAATCATATTTATACTAGAGGCCCTGTGCATGAAATTTGTGCATGGAGTGGGAGGCTCCTCAGCCCAGCCTGCCAGTTCAGGACATCCCTCTTGCAATCCTGGACTGTTGGTTCCTAACCGCTGGCCTGCCTGCCTGCCTGATCACCCAAACCCCTCTGCTTGCCTGCCTGATCGCCCCTAACCACTCTGCATGCCTGCCTGATGCCCCTAACTGCTTGCCTGCCTGCCTGATCACCCCTAACCACTTCTGCCTTGGCCCCCACCACCACAGCTTCGTCTGGAGGGACATCCGGAATGACGTCCAGAAGGTCATTCGGCTGTCTGGTCTAATTAGTATATTACGCTTTGATTATTATAGATGTTTAGTATTCTGGAACATCACTAAAATTCATTTCTTATTTCACTTGTTTCTTTATAGAAGTACTAGAGACACGATGCATGAAGATTTGTGCAAGAATGGGCCTTCCTTCCCCTGGTTGCCGATCCAGAGCTTCCTTTCACCTTTGCTCTGGCCCGGAGCTGCCTTTCTCCCTTTGTTCAGACCCGGAGCTGCCTTTCTGCCTTCCCACGCTGCCCAGAGGTCCGGAGCGGCTGGGGCAGTGTGGAACACCTGCGTCGTCGCCATGGTGATGACGCAAGTGTCCCACCCCTCCCCTGGCCACTTGGCACCTGTGTATGCAAATTAACCCACCATCTTTGTTGGGTTAATTTGCATACTCACTCCTAATTGGCTGGTGGGCATCGTGAAGGTATGGTCGATTTGCATCTTTCTCTTTTATTAGTGTAGATTCCATTTATGAAGACACTCCATACACCTATGTGCCTAGAATGCAGGAAGGAGACCTCAAGATCCCAGAAGCCATACCTTTGAAATGTAATTATCAAGAAGGGTAGTTCCTGTCTCCCAATCTCTGGGGGAAGATAGGATCCTAACTTCATAAGCACTAGTTAGCAAACACAAGTGGTCTGCTCACCTTGACCAAC
Source organism: Myotis lucifugus (assembly GCF_000147115.1). Taxonomy (NCBI): domain Eukaryota; kingdom Metazoa; phylum Chordata; class Mammalia; order Chiroptera; family Vespertilionidae; genus Myotis; species Myotis lucifugus. Next base: position 577,236 of record NW_005871231.1, on the reverse strand, counting down.
CTGCATCCAAATAGCCATCTATATAATATCCCCCACCCTTTTAAACAGTGCTGACATAGAGAAGGAGATCTACAAATACTTATTGAGTCATTTCATAAATAAATTACTTTATTACTGAACACTGCTTCTAGTTACATAAATTGCTTTCTCTTCAAAATTGGCTTTCTTTTGATAATTAAAATTTAGTTTTGCTAATCATTATGTTGCCTCTGGTTGCTCTCACTTGATAGCAGATACAAACATCAGCAGTTCTTGCCAGGCAAAGAGGTCCTGCCTCCTGCCTAGGGGATTCCCTGCACTTATGGAGATCAAACACAACAATTACCACATCAGTCATTGTGAAGGTGCTCATTTGAATCCTGGTTTTTCTCCAGATGTTGGAGGTAATTCCATTAATAGGATACAAAATGCTCTATGAGAATAGGGAACTGAGTTGGAATCAGAAGGTTCCCTTTGATTAAACACACACTGGTTCTTTTTTGTTTGAGTTCATGTGCTTAGATTTTCTCCTGAAGCGCCTGGATCTCTAGGCAGGGACACCAGGTGGCTTGGTCCTGGTGTGCATATGTATTCTAGGCCACATGGTAAGAAGGACTAAGGAGCAGTCTTTACTCACCACAGGGCCCCTCACCACTGAGCCATCTAGTCCACGCTGCAAATGCGTGCCATGCCAAGCACTCAACTGGACATTAGCGATATCAATGACAGGCACAAACCCTGCCCTCCAGGAACCCACAGGTTGGTGAGAAACAAGCTACAGTAGGGAATGATGAGGACTATGAAAGACATAGAATCACAGGAGACCCACAATCATGTCCACCCCAGATGGTCTCCGACCTGCTGAACAATCACTGAAAAATATCAGATCAGCCGGAATCTGCACCTAGAGATCCCTTCAGGTAGAAAGGCGCTGTTTCTAGCCATCCACTCAGAAGGGAAAACAGAGCCTTACTCCAAAACATATCCATTATTTCTATAGAACAGCCTATCTGTTTATTCCGACTCCGGTCCCATAAAAAAAGATGGTTGGGCCACGCTTCCCATTTGCCCTCTGTTAAAAGCTTTCAAAAGGGACCCGTTGAAAAGTCGGGCTGCAGAGTGGAAGAAATCAGTTCTTCAGGATTTATAAATGCACCAAAATAGGCTTTGAACTTTAATTGCAGTGCACTACAGAAGTAGAAACCTAGAATTGAACATAATAGAAATGTGGCACTCAGGCAGCCGTTTGAGCCGTTAGTGGAGGCAATTTAAAAAAATGTATTTTAAAGAAGTGGAGACTGCTCCTATGAAAGCATTGACGATGGGCCCGAGAACAATAGAGAAACAACACTGGCCTGGCTCCAGCACTGGGGTGCGCTGGAGGGTGGGAGGGTTCTTGCCCACCTGTGATAGTTCCCTTCAGGTGTGGGGCTCCATCAGCATAAAATATCTGGCCCCTCATTGACGCCCTCACCTTCCTTTCTTGGGAGATGGGTTGCATATCTATTTGGTGCATGTGTAAGCAAAATCAGGTCACATACAGACAAGATGCCCCTCTTCTTTTCCTCTGGAGCAGGCCTTCTTTTTCTCTGTGCAGAGCATGAGTTTTTACAGCTCTGGGCTGTGTAGTGAACTCATTAGGGAACCCAGCACCCTGGATGGGAATGGGAAGTCTGTGTGCAAAGTTAAGGCTTATGAAGCCCACTTTACTAACACTGTCTCTATCAGTAACAACAGTAATATTTTGGTTTTTAAATAAGGGTGTTCTGGTAAATAATCAACAAGTAACCCGCCAAGGGAAATAAACAAAAAAAGCCCAGATTGAAGCATCTGCAGAGTGCTGTGCATAAATAACCCACCTGAGCTTATTTCAGGCCACCTCATGGATAAATTGAATGAGAAGTTGAGAAGGGATGGATAGAATTGGTTCTTGCAAACTGGCAGGGGATGGGTTGAGCTCAGCACTATCTCTTTTTCACTCTCTTTCTTTTCTCTCAAGGTGGCAGGATTCGGCTGTACAGGATGGGCCTGCTTGTCAGACTTCCTCAAACACCATCATTCAGGTTGCCTGATTTCCAATTAAATGTGTTTCAAAGGGTCACTTGGAAACTAGGCTTTTATTACACATTGTATAACTAAATATGTAATGTAAACAAGTCTTATATGTGGCATACATATACACATTTTATATGTAAAAACAGCTATATATAAATAATATATAATGTATATGTATATTTAAGTAATGATATATGTATATATGTATATAAATACATATATAATGCCTAAATGTATGTGTGTAGCATGTGTATTTAAGTATATGTGTATATGTACTCTGTAATGGTAATGGTTGCACAGGTATATACATCTGTCAAAACATATGGAACACTTAAAATGAGTAAATTTAATTTCATGTACATTTTGCCTCGATAAACTTAAATTTTAAAAAGTCAATTTACGCACTTGAAGTGAACATAACATATTAGTAGTTTAAATCAGGCACAAAAATATAAATGACATGGTAGTGGTTGATTGCTTTATGGCATCCAAATCTTCACCCTCATTAATTCCATGTTTTTGTTACATGCCTTGTTTTTCTTTATGGAAATTGAGTACATATTTTTTAATTATTTATTTTTTTTAAAAAAATAATTTTTTAAAAAGGGAACATTGCTAGTAAAATTGCTATTTGAAAATATAAACCAAATAGCCAAGTTAGGTCCTGTCTATAGGCAGCGATCTTTGCTGGACTATAACATACTCTGATTCCTGAATTGGTATATCTTAATGGGACAAAATTATACACTGCTTGTCCTTGGCAGTAAATATTAAACAGATGAAAGTTGCATTAGGTTCATAATTAAAATATTACTTTGACATTGAAACTCTTAGTAGACTGGATCTCAATTAACGTCTTGAACCTCTGGCACCTTAATTGATCATCTCACTTTCTATTTTAAACAGAAGTTTTAAAATATTTTTCCCCAGAGCTATGGCTTCCATTCATTTCCTACCCTTGGGCTATGGTGTCAAATTAATAGATATCTGATATAATATATCTCCATTGCTGGAATTGTAGGAATTATATCCATTTGGCTCCTAGATACACATACATACACACATTCTCTTCTCTCTCTCTCTCTCTCTCTCTCTCTCTCTCACACACACACAAACACACACACACACACACACACACACACACGACACATTTCAGGTATTCGGCCTAATACATTGTATATGGTAAGATAACTTTATATAATCAGAAATATCTATATTTATCTTCCTATCATTTTTGAAGACATGAGATTTTTAGCATCTATATTCAAATGAACGTGATTCCTTTAGTAACTGTCCCTATAGAAGGAGTTGTACATTCTTATCAACAGAGATGTGATTGCCAAAATTATTTCTGAAGCTGTTCATTTTGAGAACTGCTTTTGGGGCTCACTCCTCCCTATGCAACCAGTGAAAACTCATGGCAAAGTCTGGGTTCTTTAAGAGTTAACTGATTACCTCAAAACTTCCCAAAGCTTTTGCAACCAAGACTAATGAAGATGGCTGGTGGAGAAGCCAGGTACACTGTCTGTGATAGCGTTGTAATTAACTAGTTATTAATAATAGGAAAGGAGCAAAGGGGGAGGCCAGATATTATAGGAGTGTCATTTGGGCAGCTTCAATTTCACACTCCCCAGGGAACCACTGCCAGTTCTCTACAGATCACTGGGGGAAGGTATTCAACAAAAGGAAGATAGATACATGTCCAGTAAAGTTGGGGTGACATAGGGGAAGTACTTGCCTGTCAATCACACAACAGAGATCAGTGGCTACTGCAAGTGTGTTGAAATTCAGGAATACATAATCCCCTTAACAAAGGCTTTCTCTCTTTTGCTGCTCTTGTGACTTGTGGCTGCTCTCTTGGCTTCCTTGAATTCGCCCATATGGCCCGCGGCCACATAGACCCATATACAATGGACTGACGGACCGTGGCAGGGAAACACAAGCTATCCTGATGAGGGAATGGCCCCAGCTCCAACATGGAAAAGAAACTTTGAACACTGGCTCTGATTTTAGCTCTGTTAAAGCCCCAGCTACACTTCTTCTACGCAGGGACAAAGGGAAATGGGACTTTGGAAACCCAAGGGTGTAATTCCACAGAAATAACGCTTTTTTCCATATCCTCCTGTGCAAGCCTTAGAAAATTCATTTTCTCGGGATATCACAAGAAATCCACCCCCACTAGCAACAGGGGAGATAAGGCCTTCTCCTATCCGGTAACACCTGGAATCAGTGACTCAGTGTGACTCGAACATAGGAGGATTTATGCTTCTCTGTGGCTTCTATTCTGTGTCTGAAGTCAGGGCCAAATGGAAAGTTTACAACATGCTTTGAGCAAATGCATAGGAAGTCTTTTTCTGATCACCCTCTTTGGCTACAAAATGACATACCAATATTGCCAGCACATTCACTCTCTTTTTTATATTTATTCCTCTCCTGAGGGCTCTATTTAATGCCCATGGAGACAAATAGTTCCCCAAATTAGCAAAATGTAGTTTAAACTTCCTATACAACTTCTGTAGAATTTCACGTTTAAGGCTTTATTTACCTTATCTGTGAAGTGGGCACATAACTGCTATGTCATGAGGTTTTTGTGAGGATTAAATGACTAAATATGTCAAGTGCCTATTATAGTACCTGGGTAACTTATCTGTACACCAAATGTTAATTATATTTTTTCCATTCTGCTGTTCTCTTTCTAACTAATAAAATTGTGGGGTTATTCTAGCTTGTTAAATGATTTTTGTTAATGCAACAAATGCTAAATGCTGTAAATTTTTTTAAATTAAACACCGCAGCCAATTTCTACCATCTCAAAGCAGAAACGCCATGAGTTTTAGGGATATTTACCTGCTGTACATCACTCTTTTGTTCCAATGCAGGAAACTCTTTAGTCTTGTCTGATAAACTCCAACAAAACATCTCAACTTAAAGCAAAGCATTTTTAAAACAGTTTCATATTTTACATTATCTTAGGTGACAATAAAATACCAAAGATGGGTAGGGGCATTTTAGACTAATGTAAATTTACAAAGACATGTTTTGGACGAATAGGTTGAAAGAAGGTCTTATTTGTTTTCTTCTTTCTTTTAAAGAAGACTGGTAACCAAAATACATGCCAGGCCCTTCACACAGTATTTATGTTTAGCTCCCAGAGAGCTCAGCTTCAAAGGGGAGATGCTGAATTGATAATGGTACGGAGTTTGAACTTAGCATGAGCCTGAGCAGAGGAGGCAGCCCCAAGGAGCCCCTTGTTTCAATGGCCCTCCATTTAGAGGCAATGTGGGCTCACAGCACCTGGCGAAGTGGCTCCCCGCTGGGAACACAGAAGCAGAATGACTGCATTTGGATGTACCTGCCAGTCTAAACTGCATTTTCTCACACGGGTACAAACCAGCCACAGAAAACATCTCCATCCAGACTATTCCACCGACAACAGACTGTACCTCTCTTCTGGAGGTAAACTCATTTGAAGGAATGATTTAATTACATAGTTTTGTATGGGAGTGTGTGTGTGTGTGTGTGTGTGTGTGTGTGTGTGTGTTTAAGTGGAAGGTGTCTTTTTGAGATATTTTTTAGAGAAAGTGGACCAGAACCTGTCATTAACTAGAAAGCATTCAGATAATTTCTTGGCAAATGCAATACTTTTACATTATGATTTGCATTTACTGGGACAACTTAGAATGATCTCATCGGGCTCCTGCAGAGGAGACCTCCACTGCTTATTTTTCACATTGTACCCTTGGCTGTAGGTGTGGGAGGAGTGCCTGTTGTGTTCAGCTGTCACCGGAGCCCTTTATCTGTTGGGAGGAGTCTATCCCTTTATTTTAGTTGGCATTGTACATCACATTTCCTGGAATTATTTCAGAGACAGTTGAAAAGTTTGCAAGTGATAAAATGTGGGCAGGAGAAATGGTTTATGGGTCAAGCACACTACTCCCAGGGGAGTGTATAGCTGTGGCTTAGCAAAGCTCACTGATGAACATTTGGTGTGGAAAGAAAGCCTTTGGGCTGAGACCCAGTTGACCTGGGCTTAGGATAAGGAGAACTTGGCTGCTTTGCATTAAAACAGGCTTTCTACACACAGGCAGGCAAGGAAGAAAGCAGTAAAGATTTCCAGAAATAAAAAAGATGCAAGAGTTTGTGATAGAGTAAAAAGGCCAAGTTCAAGATAAGAGGCAGTGACTTTGGAAGAATAAGGAATCCAAAAGATAATGAGCTCAATTGTGTAATGCAATCTAATACCTAATTATTATAAACTAGAGGCCAGGTGCATGAAATTCATGCACTGGTAGGGTCCCTAATGGCTGCTGGCTGCCGGCTGCAGACTGGGGCCTCCCTTCCTTCCCCTGGCCAGCCCTGCACCCTGTTCGAATGCCCGGACAACTCCTGGACAAGGGGATTATTTGCATACTATGCTTTTATTATATAGGGTTATTTGTTGACTGACTCTTTGCTGTTATATAATTGGCATTACCGCCCCCACCCATTTCAATTAAATTCTACTTAAAACAATGACCTTGTCAGAGGATTGCCTTGAAAAAATAAATACCAAAGGTTTTTAAAAAATATTTGACACAATAAAGGGGAAAGCTACAAGAAACAATGTAGGAGAAATATTAAGAATTGAGTGGAAATAGAATATAAAATTTAAAAGGGATCATAAGAAATTCAAGCTCTTATAAGAATATCCCAAAATATTGGGAAGTTGGTGAATAATACATATTATCCAAAATCTGTATATGAAAATTGTATTCATTTTTATTCAGTTGCCATGATTCAGTAAAAAACCAACAACAACAAAGTCTTGAAGGCTTTGGAAATCAGGATGCTGACACTTGGATTGTAATCTCAATATTTCCTTTCTGGATTTATCACAATGTCTTATTCAGTCAGCTGTACTTATTTGGATGTGAGCTACTCATGAATTCCAGATGCCTAAGTGTAGTGTATAATCCTGTGGCCCAAACTATTTCTCACCACCCACATTGCATGCTTTACCCACCCAGTTGACTCAGCTAATTGTCAGTCAAGAATCCAATGACCTTTCAGAATATTTCTTTTCTTTCTGTATCTAACATGACTATCTGTATTTATAGATAATCCAACAGGGTTACCTGTTCTTTCTTTTGACCTATAAAATATCTAGGAGTAAATCCTTGAACTGGCACATTAATCCTTATTTTTCATCCCTCATGCAAGCTTATAATAAAACTTTAACCCATCTTTATAACTAAGTCGTCTGAAAAGTCCCCTTTAACCCATGCAGGAGAACATTTTGGTTCCCTCAATGCAACCAAATACAACTCTGAAGATGATACTAGTGGTTTGGATAAATATACCTTAGAATTCCCTGTTGGAGTAAATCACAGATCTGTGTTTTCTGATATTGCAGCTACTGTGTGTGTGTGGCTATTGAGCATTTGAAATGTTACTTGTTCAAATTGAGAAGTGTTGCAAGTGTAAAATACACCTTTGATTTTAAAAATTATTTTTAAAAAATAGATGCAAAGTATCTAATAATATTTAAATTCATTATTTAGAAGTAATAACTTTTTATATTTTGTATTAAATTAGATATATTAGTAAAATTAATTTTACCTAGTTCTCTTTATTTTTTCAATGTGACCTGAAGAAAATTTAACAATACATATGCAGCTTCTATTTGTGGTACGTATTTTAGGGCCATGTGATGCATAATGATATCTTGGTCAATGTTGGACTGCATATATGACAGTGGTCCTAAAGGTTATGATGGAGCTGAATGTCCATCAGAAGAAATAGAAGGATTTGTGTTTCAGGAGGAATTTTCCTCTGATGGGAGCAGTGTCTCTGGGGCTTGGCAACAGGTTCCCTCTTGCTCACAGCACCTCTATTCTGAGTGCACAAATTACAGCCCAGTCTGTCAGCCACTGGCCTGTTTCAGCACCCAGGACCCCACCTCTCCAGTGTTACACATTCAGAGGGAGCCAGAGCCTCCCAGACCCAGCTTGAGGCCCGCAGAGCACAGTGCTGCCTGTCCTCCATTGAGGACCTAGGTCCTGTGTGAGGACACAGGTCCACAGGAGTAGTAACAGGTATTAAGGGCCAGCTTTCTGCATCATGGTGCTGGAGGCTAAGACCAACAGTAGTTAGCATATTAATGCAATATTCAGCAGGGCTGAAAATTAGCATTATATTGCCATGCTATTGGCCAAATGGCTCAAGGCAATCCCATAAACTGATAATCCTTTTACTGTTTACCAAACTTTACCTTTGATATGCCTGTATGCATTCCTAAAGGGTAAATGTGTATTCAAGTGAGTAAAAAGCAGACGGGACCCAGTTCCAGCGAGCTTCTCCACTGGAGGGAAGTTTTCTGCCTGGCTCCCCATGCCTTCTAAATTCATATTTCTTATCTAGTGTTTTCATTTGTGGGTGGCCCTTTCTTCAGCTCCTGAACCCTAGCCCCCAAATGGATGCGGCATTCACAGCATGGGGAGCAGCCTGCCCTGCACTTTGGAAATATTTTCAGGTTGTAATGATAGAAAGCACAGATGAGTCTTGTTTCTTCTATCAGTTCAATGCCAGAGAGAGCCCTCTGTGCCTGACAGGGCCAAGGGGACCAAGATCCAATTTCTACAGTCAAAGTAGTGAGTCCTCAGTTCTACACTCTCTCCACATTCAGCACCTCTTTTTTAATGAATACCTCAAAGTTTCTTAATCTGGCACTGCTCCCACACACCTCAGCCAAACCACGTTGCCATGACAACCCCATGTCTCTGTATGTCTCCATCCTGATCTCTGATTCCTACTGACCCCCAGGCCACCTTTCACCCTCTCCTGACAGTCACTGTTACAGTGACTCATGCCTCACCAGCTGGTTTTTCTTGGTTTTTCCAATCAGTCCAGCCTGCATCCCTGTTCATGGAGCAGTACTGACAGCTTCCTTGTTTTAGTTCTGACCTTATCTGAGAAAGCAGGGGGAGGCTTGTGGGACAGTGTTATAAAGTCTACAGCAGTGCGCATTGTTTCCTGTGCCTTCAAATCAATTGCTGCTCACTCACTGACTCGTCCAGAGCAACTTCCTATCCCACAGGCTCCATTCATGGTAACTGCCCTATAGAAGTGTATTATTTTGTATCTTTTGAAATGTATTTTACTGTACCTTTCCCATTTAGGCATGCTGCCTGCAGTAGTCAGTGTAGTAACATGCCATAAAGGCTTGTAGCCTAGAGCAGTGGTTCTCAACCTTCTGGTCCTTTAAATACAGTTCCTCATGTTGTGACCCAACCATAAAATTATTTTTGTTGCTACTTCATAACTGTAATGTTGCTACTGTTATGAGTCGTAATGTAAATGTCTGATATGCAGGATGGTCTTAGGCAACCCCTGTGAAAGGGTCGTTCGACTGCCAAAGGGGTCGCGACCCACAGGTTGAGAACCATTGGCCTAGACCAATAAGCTATCCTATCTAATAATAGACAAACATGGTAATTGACTGTACCTTCACTACGCCTCCCATTGGCTAATCAGCGAGATATGCAAATTAACCGCCATCTTTGCATACGTGGGTGCGAAGCGGTGGAGCGAAGACTGAAGGCGGCTCCGGCCGGAGCAGTGAAGGCTTTGAAGGTGGCTCCGGCTGGAGCGAAGGCCTGGGTCCCGGGTGCCGGAGGAAAACCGGTGCCGGCAGCCAGGGGAAGGGAAGGCCTATTGCATGAATCTCTTTGTGCAACAGGCCTCTAGTATACTATATGTCTTAGGTGTGTGGTAGGCTATATCATCCAGGTTTGTGTTAGGGAGTTCACATATTTCTGTTTTTGCAAATTTTCAAAAGTAAAATATATTATCTATTATTTCATTCCTCTGCAACTCTAACTTTATGGTGAATGGCATTGGTGTGGTCACAGGTGTTTTGGGATCTGACTGTAGGGAAGTTAGAGTAGGGATGTATTACCTTGGATCTTAGCAGAATGTATTTTTGAAATTAATAGTCACTTCCAAGTTTTGTTATTTATTAGCTTTCCAAATACAGAAAGGACTTTCAGGACTTTTAAGCCTGGTGTACATTATGACACAAAGGGGCAGCATCAGGGATCATACAATGACATAAACATGTCTTTTGAAGTCCAGCACCAGAAGCAAGTAGATAGGGTAAGAGAAATAAGGTTTGAAATGTAAGGAACCAGCATCTAATCTGTAGAAAATGATTCTAATAGTTGAATGTATTCAATTGTAAACAAAGGAATCATTTCTCATCAACACCTACTCCAAGCAGAAGGTGCACCTTGTCAAAGATGTACTTGAGCAGGAAATGCCTAGAAGACAGAACTGTTCTGAAGGACACCATTGATGTCCTCTGTGCCCATCACTGATCTCAGCTGAGGAAAGTGGTAGCTAAAAGGGACCTCCCAGAGAGCTTGCCACAGGTGTTTTAGAGTTAGCAGAACACAGAGTTGCACTTGATTCTGGCTGGGAAATGTCTAAAAGTGAAAGACAGCTCAGGACTTGTCCTTCTCTGATATGAGACCAAAGGGGAGAGAAATGCAACAAAGACCCAGCTGGAAGAGAAGCAACACCCAAATAAAGGAAACTGCAGGTGAGTTCCCAGGAGGAGGATCTCTGAGAAACCCACAAAAGTACTCAATGAGAGAAAGAGCCATTATGAGGACATTTGACACCATAAGGTCAATAATGCTCACTGACAACCTTGCTAGCCATGTCCCTCCAATTGCCTGCCCCTCTGATACAATTGGAACAGCAGCTGAAAAGTGTGCGCTGAAAGAGAAGAGAGACAAAGCCAACTTTGACCCTTGCTAACGTCTAAGGCTGAGTCAGATCCAGACTTTCCACTGGCTGAGAGTTCATTAAATGTTTATTGACCTAAACTGGAGTTATTTGATTAAACCAGAGTGTATTTTTAAAGCCAAAAGGGTGGTGGAACAATGAAGAGCTATGGAATCTTTTCTAAACTGTCAAACATACATAGAGAAAGCATGATCCCAGAGAATGGGTGAGAAAGAACCATGGAAGGAAGAATAAAGCTGTTTTTTGGTTTACTTTTCCAAGCCCAGCTTGGACAAAGAAACCAGTTTCACACATCTGATCACACATATGCTTCTCACATTTGGACTCATCCAGATCTGAATGTTTTATCTTTGTGTAGTAAAAACTTAATTCAATGTTGGATACAAACTGGTCACATAATACATGTTTAATAATTGAATACATGCTTTGTGTGTATGTGCCTGTATGTATACAGAATGTAATGTTTTGAGGAGAAAGGTTTTCTCTAAAACATACCCTTCTGAGTCTGCAACAGGTTAACTACATGGATTTACCAGTTGGAAAGTTGGAAAGGTAATTTCTCACAGCTTATCAGCCCTGATGAAGTGCTAACCCCAGGCAGAGTTCAGAGGTCTAAGAGAATGGAATTTCTTACAATTTGTCAACACAGGTGAGTGGATATTTAATGACCATGCTAGTCACAAAGGATCTACATCACCAGGCTTAACGAGGAATTAAACACTTGACTGAATCAAGGGAAATTTTTCAACCTTGTCTGCCACAGGCTATTGATCCCTCAGAAGTTCATTCAACACCTGAAACAAACATTACCTGGGCAGGCAGAGCAGCGGATGGTAGCACAGGTGATTTTCAGCCCCATCAAAGATACCATCCATCAGGTGTCCTCTCTGTCTCTCCTCCTCCACCACACTCATCCCAGGCTTCATGTCCCACTTTTTGTTGTTTATTTCCTAGTCCTTTCTACCTCCTTAGAAGGTCCCCTGGTGATGGGCGAAGTCAAATAAATAGAAGCAGTTTAGAAAGCATACAATTTGATGGCTCCTTTTCTTAAAGCTGTATTCAATTAGGATCACACTGTGCTTTTCAGAAACCAGACAGTGATTATTTTTCTCGATCACCTACCTGCACCCCACATGTCCTCATGTTTAAGAATCAGGGTAAGTCCTGACTCATGTGGAAAATCATTTAAGGCACCATGCCTCATAGCCATATATTAACAGTTGCTAATTGCACAAAATGGGATCCTATTTAAAATACCTGGAGATATGAAAGGAAAGGGAAAAATAACATAAGCAAGAATAGAAGCTAAATGTTATTTTAAAAGTTGATAAAAATCAAAATCTTCTAATAATTTGTCAAATATAAAAGATCTGATAGACATAAGTTTTCTAAATGGAAAAAGGTGGGTAGATGATGATGATAGATAGATAGATAGATAGATAGATGGATAGATAGATAGATACTTATATTTATAATTG
>NW_005871231.1:561279-564811 GCF_000147115.1 Myotis lucifugus | reverse complement strand
AGGACCAATAAAAGATCCTCCATCTTCAGGAGATAATAAGTTTACACAGAAAAACAACACTGGTACACTGAACTTGAGAGAGACATTCATTGCTTGCCAGGTGTCTCAGGAGAAGGGGAGAAGGGACTTCACCAAGGTTGAAAGGTGTTATGGGCTGAAGCGTGCCCCCTCAATCCAGATGTTGAAATCCTAACCCCTAGTACCTCAGAGTGTGACTGTTTTTTTAAAGACAGAATTAAGTTAAAATAAGAGTGTGACCTAGTCCAATGTGACTGGTGTCCATATAGGAAGAGCAGATCAGGACACAGAGACACATAGAAGGAAGATCATGAGAAAATATAGGTGGTGGTGGTGGTGGGGGCATCTACAAGCCAAGGAGAGAGGTCTCAGAAGAGACCAATCCTGATGACACCTTGATTTGGACTTCTGAAACAATACAGTTCTGTTATGTAAGCCCCCAGTCTGTGGTACTTTGTTACAATAGTCCTAGCAAACTAATACATAGGGACTGTCTGTGAAGGCTTGCCAAAGATGTGAGATTTCCAAAGGAGACAGATTTGGGGAGGGGGGGATGTTTCAAGTGCATAGAACAGTACATTAAAAACTCAGGGCAATTAGAAAGCATGGGACACTCAAAAATTTCTACATGTCTCTGACAGAAGGATCAAATGGGAGCAGAATTGTCAGTATAAATGTTGGGTCCGAGCCATGTTCTAATCTTAGCAGGTAGCAAGTGATTGCTTTAACAGGACCCACTGATTTTCTAGCAGAGAAGAAAGAGTCCTACACTATTGAGGATGAGACACAGTCAAAGTTTAATTTGGCCATTTTTATGATTCTCTGCTTTGTGTCTCATAACTACAGTGTATTTTCCTCTGTGATGAGGGTGAACCCAGGAATAAAGCCATCCTTACAAAAGGACATTCAATTATTGGCAGAGATTCTGAGGGATTGATGACAACAGATGGAGACAAGTCGCTGGAGGAAGTGAACAGCTGCATTGGTCTGTTTTTTTTCCATAATTTTAAATTTATTGCAAAATAGATACAACTCAACACCATAGATCGATGGCATTTCAAAAGCAATGAACAACCACATAGATGAAACATTGTATTTTATATATATATATACATATATATATATATATATATATATATATTTATATTTATATGTATATATATACCAGTTATCATATGTAGTAAAATATTTATATGCTTATATATATTAAAATGTTATATATCTATATCTATAAAACATACATCTATATAAAATAGGCATTGGTTAAAATAAGAGATATTCTTAAAAGTATGGGGTAGATGACTGGATAAGTCAGTAGAATTCAGTCATTGACAAATAATCTAATCTAATAATAGACAAACATAGTAATTGACCGTACCTTTGCTACGCCTCCCATTGGCTAATCAGTGTGATATGCAAATTAACCACCAACAAAGATGGCGGCTAATTTGCATCCTGCAGGCAAGGCGGGCCAGCGCAAGCTGCCATCTGGGCTCCCGTGTGCTGCCTAAGCCCCGCCCCCAGCCAGGACCCCTGTGTGAGCGAAGGGGCTTGGTGGAGTGAACGGGCCACCTAAGCCCGCCCCAGCTGGGATCCTGGTCTGCAGCCCTGGGCAGAGGGGCTTGGTGGCGCGATCGGCCCGAGGAATCCCTATTCTTGCAGGAATCCTTCTGCAATGGGCTTCTAGTCTTATATAATAAAAGCCTAATATGCTAAGTGTCCAGTTTTCCAGTAGTCCAGTCATCCATTCAACCAATCAAAGTGTAATATGCTAATGATATGCTAAGGCTGCTCAATGGCTCACTATGACGTGCACTGACCACCAGGGGGCAGTTGACCAGTCAACCAGTCGCTATGATGTGCACTGACCACCATGGGGCAGATGCTCCAACTGGTAGGTTAGATTGCTGCTGGGGCCTGACCTATCAGGACTGAGCGATATGGGCCAGGCATGCCCTTGAGCCCTCCATTGGTCACTCCCCAGCTGGCCAACCTCCCATGTCCCTCCCCAGTCCGGATCATGCACCGGTGGGGTCCCTCAGCTTGGCCAGAGCCCTCTCACAATCCAGGACCACTAGAGGGGGTGTCAGAGAGCCAGTTTTGTCCCAATACCATAGGCTAGGCCAAGGGACCCCGCTGATGGATGAATTCATGCACCGGGCCTCTAGTATTTGATAATATAGTTGAGATTGTCATATTCTGTAAAGCAAGATTTGATCGTAGTAAGGTAGAAACCCAAGTCATACCATGTTTAAAGAGGAAACATTGAATAGTGATTAAATGCATGGTTTACAAAACCATACTTTCTTTGTTCAAATCCGACCTCTACAATTTAGCTGCTTAATCTTGAGAAAGTCACACAACTCTGTGCCTTAGTTTCCTCAGGTTAAAATCATTTTATGAATAATGATAGCTAGCATTATGGGATGTGCCAGCCACTATAATAAGTGCTTTACATACATTGCCTAATTTAATACTCAGAACAAACCTTACTCTGTAAGTGTTATCACTAACCCTGTTTTACTGATCAGAGAGTAATTAAGTAACTGGCCAAAGGTCACAAGGCTAGTAAGTGATAAAGCTGAAATATGAATCCAGACAACATTTATATTGTCAGAAATATTGGACACACAAGCAACAGATGGCAAGGCATATATGATCATGAATTGTTCCTGTGTACAACCTGTAGAGGCTCCTAATTGCCTCCTAAATGGGTTTCCTGCATGAATTGATATCTCCTTATTTAATTCCACAGCCTTCTACTTCTCCTCTCATGCTTTATGTTCCAATTGCAGATTCCTTATTCTTCCTCAGAAAACCCCACGTCTTTCCCCTTACATAGTGTGTTCCTAAATCCTAGCATCCCCCCATCTATTTTCTTACCTAGGATAATCCAGCTAAACCTAAATTCAGCTCAAATGAAGACCCCCCTGCCAGCTTACTCTGTGCACCTCATAGAAGCAGAGTGGACGTTCCTGTGTGCAACCAGCGTACTTTGAAAATGAGACTAGTGGCTTGCTGGTCCTAATAAATGTACATTTATGATATATTTACCATCCTAAGTCTCACTTGGAACCTGAGTTCTTGAACCATTAACTGGTGTGTCCTTAGGACCCAGTAAAACCTCTTACAAGAGTGCAAACCTTGAATGGACATGAAATAAATAACAGTAAATATGAACATTTTTTAAAGCAATCTCTGATAAGTCCCAATAGTTGCTACCAGAGATCTCAGATGGAGGTCTTTCTATGCTCTCAGGAATTTGATATAAAGTTTTTTAGTTAACCCATTTGCATATTGAGTAATATTGTTTATTAAATAATGTTTGCTCATCACATGATTAGCCTAGATTTCCCTTCTATAAAGTGTGGTCATTGGCATGATTTAATACGCAGAGTTTCCCCTCCTAGCATGTTCCAGCTATGTGGAGGCAGTGCCGTTGGAAGCAGAGAGAAAGGTGTACTTTGGCTCCACACTGCTTAACCTGCTGAATGAACTCAAGTTACTCATTTTC
>NW_005871231.1:557474-560961 GCF_000147115.1 Myotis lucifugus | reverse complement strand
TCAGAGAGGTTGGGGAGTCTCCTCCGATATAAGGCACAGACAGGGGCTATCTCAAGGGGTGTGGAGCGCCTCTCCTCTACACAGAACAGAGACAGGGCGTATAGGAGAGTTTTGTGCCCCCGCTCTCTTGTCACACACAGACCATAGGGGTGATACAGGGGTTTGAGACTCTGTCCCCCTGTTCATCTGGATCCCGGTGACCGGAGGGCATATATACCTTTTTACTATATAGAATAAGAGCCCTTGTGCATTGGGTGGGGGCTGGCTGATTTTGCCCTGAAGGGTGTCCCTGGATCAGGGTGGGGGTCCCCCACTGGGGTGCCTCGCCAGCCCGGATGAGGCGAAGATGGTTGCTAGCAGCTGGTCACACCCCCCTCAAAGGGGGGTCCCCTTGGTGTGCCTGGCCAGTCTGGGTGAGGGGCTGAGGGCTGTTTTCAGGCTGGCGGGTGACTGAAGTTCCCAACCGCTCCTTTTTTTCTTTTTTTTTTTTTATTCTGGGCCAAGGCCTCTGCTGCTGAAAGCAGGTATCTGGTTTGTTTGGGTTCTATAATCGAAACACTGTATCATCTCTAGCTCTGAGATCCCGGCCGGCTGAAAGCTGGTTTCTGGGGTTTTGTTTAGCTTCTATATTTGTTACAATGTTTCAAACTGCCAGCTCAGAGGCCGGCAGCAGCAGGCGGCGAACGTTGGAGTCCTCCTTCACTGAAGCAAGCAAGCCTCATGTTCGCTTCCAGCTGCCTGGCTGCCGGCCGCCATCTTGGCTGGCAGTTAATTTGCATATCTCCCTGATTAGCCAATGGGAAGACTAGCGGTCATACGCTAATTACCATGTTTCTCTTTTATTAGATAGGACTAGAGCCCGGTGCACAAAAATCTGTGCACTTGGAGGGGGGGAGGAGGGGAGGGGGGGTCCCTCGGGAGATAACGACCAGCTGGCTTAGGCCTGCTTCCAGGAGGCAGAGGGCATGCCCAATCCCTAGGTACAGCCCCTGGTCAGGCTCAGAGCAGGGCCGATTGGGGAGTTGGGGCACTGTCCCCTGTCATGCACAGAGCAGGGCGGATCGGGAGGTTGTGATGCCACCCTCAGTCACGCTCAGAGTAGGGCTGATTGGGGGGTTGGGGCACCGCCCCCTGTCACACTCAAGGCAGGGTCGATGGGGAGGTTGCGGTGCCACCCCCTGTCATGCACAGAGCAGGGCCAATCAGGGGGGTTGGGGGTGCTGCCCCCTGTCACTCACAGAGCAGGGCCGATCAGGGGGTTGGGGCACTGCCCCCTGTCACTCACAGAGCAGGGCCCATCGGGGGTTGGGGCTCCATACCCTGTCACACACAGAGCAGGGTTGATCAGGGGGTTGGGGAGCTCCCCCCTGTCATGCACAGAGCAGGGCTGATCAGGGGGTTGAGAAGCTCCCCCCTGTCACTCACAGAGTAGGGCCGATAGGGGAGTTGGGGCACTGCCCCCTGTCACACACAGAGCAGGGTGGATCAGGAGGTTGGGGCGCTGCACCCTGTCACACTCAGGGCAGGGCCAATGGGGAGGTTATGGCTCTACCCCATCACACACAGAGCAAGGCCCGTGGAGGGGGGTTGGGGCGCCACCCTCTATCACCCACAGAGCAGGGCCGATCAGGGGGTTGGGGCGCTGCCACTGTCACACACAGAGCTGCAGGGCAATCAGGGGATTTGGGTGATGCCCCCTGTCACGCTGATCCCAGTGCTGGGAGGCCTCACTGCTCCACTGATCCCGGTGCTGGGAGGCATATTACCCTTTTACTATATAGAAGAGAGGCCTGGTGCACGGGTGGGGCTGTCTGGTTTGCCCTGAAGGGTGTCCTGGATCAGGGTGGGAGTCCCCACTGGGTGCCTGGCCAGGCTGGCTGAGGGGCTGAGGGCCGTTTTTCTGGCTGGCGGGTGACTGAAGTTCCCAACCGCTCCTTTTTTTCTTTTTTTTTTTTTTTTATTCTGGGCCAGCTTTAGCTCTGAGGCCTCGCTGCTGAAAGCAGGTTTCTGGCCTTTTGTTTACCTTCTGTATTTGATACAATGTTGCGGTCCGGCTGGCTGAAGCCAGGCTGACTGAAAGCCGGTTTCTGGGGTTTTGTTTAGCTTCTATATTTGCAACATAGTTGCTTAGAGTTGCAGCTGAGAGGCCAGAAAGTCAGGCGGGGAACGTTGGAGTCTGCCGTCACTGGAGCAAGCAAGCCTCCCTGTTCGCTTCAGTGCATGGCTGCCGGCCGCCATCTTGGCTGGCAGTTAATTTGCATATCGCCTTGATTAGCCAATGGAAAGGGTAGTGGTCATATGCTAATTACCATGTTTCTCTTTTATTAGTGTAGATAAGGAATCCTTTGGCTCCTATTCACTATTTCTCAGTTAGTTCATGACCCGGTCATAGCAAAGAGGAATATTATTTATTTAGCTCTTTTCAAGTAAATCTCATGTGAGAACTGTGGACCTTGACAAATAAGCAAGGTAGAAAATTTGGTAAGAGAATTTATGCATGGAATGTCCTGGGCTTTGGGCATGCTTTGAAAAGATGATGTTAGTGAGTTGCAGCCTGTATTGCATAATGCAACTGATTGTTCAGTTGTAAAATTAACTTTATGAATGTATGGCTTGAGTAAGAGGCTTTGATCCTTTGACCCTTTGCAGTAGTTTGACATTAGCAGGTTACTATAGCTTATGGTGACAGAGACTATAACTCCACATGGTTTATCTGAAAGAATGCCCCAACAAATATTCTGGGGGTCTTCCCAAACCCTGACAAATTTGTGGACTACCTCAGAGTGCAGGTTCCAGCACATTGACCTTTCCTTATACTTAGTTTATATGTGTGAAGAGCATGGACCATGTCTCATAGGGGCTTTCCTCAGAAGCTTTGGTAAATGAAAATTGAAAGAATTTGATTGTCCACACTAGTTCATCAACTAGAGAACTTTCAGGCATTGGTGGCTGGAGAATATATGCTGTATTTGGCCTGAAAGGGAGCCAATTTCGATGTATTGCAGAGCACAATGGACATTCTGGCTTTAAGTGGTTGACACCAGCCCGAGGTAGGAGACACGCATGCTTGCCCCCCCCCGCCCCCCGTGCAATAAGGATTTAAAGCCAAGCGGGGGGGGGGGATATTCCAGGGCTAGAACTAGCTTTTCCATGGTATCAGCATCAAGCCACTCACCTCCCAGTCTCTCCACCATTTGGTATCCAGCCAGCTCTGTATTGCTTACTGCTTACTTCTAAGGGAAGAAATCCTAAAAAATAATAACTTTTGTCTTAAAAGTTAAAAAAATATTAGTGAAAGAGGAATAGCTTTAATATTAAGACTGGAATGCCTTTCTCACAGAGAGTGTGGTGGCTTCCATGTTTATTCTAGAGACCCCCATTCAACAAAGCACTATTTGCCTGGAACATGATGGTCAAACCAAGGGGGGGAAGCAAGAAAAGTACCAGTCAGGGCTACCCAGCAGCTTTCCTAAATGGATTTTATTGG
>NW_005871231.1:545190-555986 GCF_000147115.1 Myotis lucifugus | reverse complement strand
AGCCATGTTATAGGTAACAGAGTGTTTATATTCAAACCCGGGGCGTCTCTCTATTAATATGTTGGTTATTGGAGTGTAATTATGGTATCAGTCAAGCTCAAAACAGATTTCGTAACAGGCTTTGTTGGGCAATGTGTTGGGGAGAAAAATGTGGATGGGGAAAATCAATTAGAGGTTAAAATTTCAGGCTTGGAGTTGATTTAACTAATGTGCTCTTCCAACCCATTTCAGAGTCTTTGGGTGGGGATCAGGCAAGACAGGACCACTCATAGCTACTCCTGAAGGGGCCCTCAAGGAGCAGTGTCAGCAGTGGGGAGGGGCCCCATTGGGGTGAAGGAAGAACCGGCTGCTTAAAGGGTTGCTCTCCTCCCTGGGCAGGGAGAAATGCAGTACTAAGAGGACACAATGTGGAGGGAGGAGGTGAAGGGGAAGCACCCCCCCCCCCCGCCACCCCGTTCCTCATGTATCCTTCCTTTCTAAGTGAGACCAGTCAGTGAAACACTACCAGCTTCTCTCTGGTCCATTGCTCACTGCATCATGGAGAAGTTAATGACTAATCTGGGAGTCATTTGGAAAAAATAAATAAACTGTACAGACTTGGCACAACTTCTTTCTGGAACAATCTGAGTTCTCTTCTGTTCTTTTATCTTACATTATGTAGTTTTCTCTTCTGGGGACAGAGGCTCATAGGGGTCTAGTAACACCTGTAGATGAAGGAGTAAGTATTTGTAAAGCAAGGAGGAGGCCAACAGTAAGAAGTGCCTGCCTGCCTGGACAGATGAAATACATCCTCCAGTCTATGATGTGTCCTTAAGAAAGGTGAATTTTGCTTCCACCTAATGATTACCTAGTTCATTTTTGAGAATTATTTCTTCTGTACTAATCTTCATAGATAAAGGGGGGATTTCAGGAACTTTCAGGGAAGGAAAAGGGCCCAAAGTGAGTGGAGCCTTATCATCTGTAATAGATGTCCTTTATTGATGGGGCAGTAAGGAGATGGCTGGGTTGGCATTAGGCCAGCATGGTGTGGGATGTGCTCTTTCCATCTGGAAACAGCTGAGTCAGCATCAATTTTCCCTATGTGTCAGGCTCAATTGAAGCAATGCTGGGAATGAAACTGAATTAATTTAATTTCTATGTTTGACATCAACTCAATCTGCCTTTCAGTGAGAAATAAACCCTGAGTCCATTTCATCAATATTTTCTATATAGGTGGGCTTTCTTTGGCGCATGTCCACACCTGTCTTCCCTCTCAGGCATGCACCTTCACTTTTCTCTCTTAAACTATAAGAAACTCAAAAACAGGGGAGTAGTAGACAGCACCAGCTGGTCCCTGGTTTGCCCTCTGAACTGTCTCCAAGGCCTCCATTTCTCTAATGTTTTAGCGAGTGAACAGCAGCCCTGCTGGGTGACTGACTTCTTTCCTATAAGGTTTCTAGGGAGCCAAAGCAAAGCACCACCTACTCTCCTATTGCTGCTTCTACCTTAAGCTCTTCCTTGTTTCACTGTCCCCAGCTTTAATGAATGTACTCTCAAAAATTAAAAAAAAAATTCCCTATATATGGTTCACTGTAGATCAAGTCCTGGAGGAAGTCAAGCCAGTTCCCATGAGGGTGTTCATGGCAGGATGTATTTGTGACTGTACAACCTCATGCACCATACTCACTAAAAAAGCATAGAACTGCCTGAGCCATCCTCATCAACAACGCCTTTCTGCTCACCCAAGCCTTTGAGCACATTATCCTCGGGCTCCAGGTGATGTATTTTGAGAGTGAAACAAACAAAACTAAATCTTGGCACCTCTCTCTCTGGTCTGATCAATACCAAAGAAAGCAACACTCTCATCTCTTGTAGCGTAAACATATTTTTCTTAATTCTGTCAATATTAATTCCCCATTTTTTTTTACTATAAAAATACTGACACAACCTCTCCATGTAGCAGAAGAAGCCCCGAGCCTTTAGTCTTGTAGTGTCTAGTCCAGGCTTCGATACAGACTAGAGTGCCATCCAATGAGTTTCCTACCATCATTAAGCCTTTATTCTTTTTGTTTGGTTTATCATATATAAAAAGCATCATTTTAGCTTCACATTTGTAATTGCAAGTGGTAAGACTATAGATTCGGAAGCCAGAGTACCAGGGCTGAAGTCCTGGTTCTGCCTCTTCTGAGCTACAAGTCATTATCCAAGTTAAATAATTACTTTACTCCTCAGTTTCCTCATCTGTAAAATGGAGATAACAGATGTATTCCTATGTCCTAAGGTTGCTCCAATAATTAACAACCAGTAAATAAATGTAAAGTCCTTAGAAATGTGGCTGGCATATGATTAGTCTCAAAAAAAGTGTTGTTATTCATTATGACAAGATAATTGTCATCCCTGTTGTATTTCATACCTGATCATGGTGTCTATAGAACATATATATCAACCTTGTTCTCTATCCTTGTCAGAGAATACAGATTCGGTGGTTTTACATCAACAAACACTCTCTGGTGGGCCCAATTCCACTTCTATTCCAAGATAAATTTCACCTTTCCTTCAAGGTCTGTGTCAAAGGTCATCTGTTTCATGAAACTGATAAGGTAACACGATACTTACATTGGAAAAAGCATCATTGTTCTGAAGTGAAAAAAAGAAAATGAGCATCAGAAATATAACAACTCTTTCCAGAAGTTTTGTAGGGATAGAGCCCAGAAATTTGGAGCAGGAGCTGCAGGGAAAAGGGGTCTGTGGTCCTGAAGAAGGCTTTGGGGCTTTAGCCATGCCCCTCAAATCTCCCTTAGGTCACCCAGAAACTTCCTTTGATGTACTTATATTTTGATAGACTTCGTAGAGAAATGATTACAGCACTTTGCTGTATTTTTATCTCTAACTCCCACTCTGAGTTACAACAATGTGCTTGATATGCAAATAGAGCTTCAAGGCAAATTCCCTCAATTTTGGTCCAAAAGCATGCCTCCTCTCTCTGAGCTCCTCCCATAAAGAGGTTTTGGAACCACCTTTGCTTGAGGATGAGCAAAAAAATAAAAATAATTTTAACATAAGAGATCCAGGCTATGTTTATAGAAGCATTAAGACTGAATAAAATGAATGTTGTTCTCATGCTATTCCTTTGACTTAGGTAGGAAAAATATTAAAGCCCTCATTGTATGAATGGGAACATGGCATCACAGAAGTTCAACAAATAAAAAAAAAATGTCACAAGTTGAGTGCAGGGCAAACATGTGAAACCTGTCCTAATTATTTCAAACTTAGTCTTTTATTTGTGCTATCTTACCGTTAATGGAAAGTAATTTGTGTTTTCTTTAATTTCATGGCCAAGATCATTTAGATAAAAAGCATTGCAAATCTCCATAATTAATAACCACTCATGAATATTGTGACAAGAATTAGGGGTTTTTTTGCCCTGTAGTAGAGTTGTGTTTCTACATCCAAGCTGGCCTTTGATTTCTTCAACCTTTTGTTGACTGTGGAGAAAAATATCAGAAAAAAAATACAGCTTTGAAAAAAAAATAATAACTATAGTATGATCTCATTAGAAAGCTTTGGGTTATTAATCTGAAATTGTGCCTTTAGCCCACATACCCATCATATAAATACCTCTTTTATAAGGATGAAAAGTTCAAGGAGCTGAAGTCTGGAAAAGTCAATTGTTCCTAAGGAGTCTCCAAAGGAGCACTGAGCTGATACACCGATGGGGAACTATTGGATGAGCTGGGAATGGGAAACTTTTTTCATTGTTTAAGCCCTAGATAGTATCAGTGTGATGATGTCCCTTTTGAATTCATTCCTATACTGAGTACATATCATGTGCCCGCTACTGTCTCAAATGCATGGTGTAGAATTTTCAATAGCCATGTCCTTTTAATATGATCCACACCCCACTGACCATTCTCAAAAGACCTTTCAGGGATTTTCAAAGTGGAACCAAGGACAGGGAATCAGTAGTGATAGCTGCATGGCATTTGGCATGGGAGTTAGCAACTCTCCTACATCTCAGCAAATCTGGCAAAGGAGAGCATGAGACAGACATGCAAACCCAGCAGAGACCAGAGATACACAGAGAGGCCTCTGGAAGTTCTGGAGTTCCTGGGTCCTCCCAATTGTTTTCCTGTTCTAATAAGACACTTCAAGTTTGAATTCTACCATTTTATTTAAAATATCTATGATTTATGCACTAATCTAGTAGGGCCAGACAAGAAAACATACTTTATGATGTGGTTAGTGTAATCAGAGAGGGAATTCTGGGGTGCGGGGGAGCTTAGGAAAGAATTATTTATTCTGATATTAGGGGAAATAATAATAACCAGAGAGATGGGACAGTTAGTGTGTGTGTGTGTGTGTGTGTGTGTGTGTGTGTGTGTGCGTGTGTGCTTGTAAGTGTTTTGTGTTTAAAATTTATTTGTTTTAAATCTTTTTTTGTGTGGAGTAAGTCTGGGGATGTAGGTGGAAAAGGATGTAGGATAGGAATAATAGGGGTTTCAGGAAGAAAAAGGTTTTAGCACAAGTAGGGATGATAAAACATGAGACACAACGAAGGTAGAAACGATTTACAATGATTAGAGCAGAGATTTGTGTTGAAGATGAGACGAGATAAGCCTTCAGACCTCTGCCACAATTTTATTTGTAAGCAATGGAGCTAGATTTGCATGTTGAATTAAGCAAATGGTTCACTTATTTGAAGTATCAGGAAACATAACCAGGTTAAGCTGTATTAATGGTTGATTTGCGTGGCTTCACACCCATTTTTTTTTTTTCATCACTGAGCCCTGGTAGTTCCATGCTGGTCTAGACTGTCATGGAACATCGTCCACACAGCCAGAGTGATTGCTTTAGGGGATGGGTTCCAAGTCAGGTCAATCTAAGTTCAGCCTGGGGATGTTCTAACAGCACTTCTAAGAGCCTCTTGCCTTGAGGTTCAGGGAGATGGGCAGCTGGGCCCAGGTGATTACCTCACCTCAGCTCATTATGTCAGACAACATTTCACTGTTGAGTAGAACATTTGTGTCTTTACCACATCACCTCACTTTATTTTATTTTAATACATCTTTTTTTTATTGATTTCAGAGAGAAAGGGAGAGAGAGATAGAAACACCAATAAAGAGACAGAATCGAAAATTGGCTGTGTCCTGCACGCCCCACAATGGGGATCAAGCCCACAACCTGGGCATGTGCCCTGAATAGAAATCAAACCACGACCTCCTGGTTCCCAGATTGATGCTTAACCACTGAGCCATACAGGACGGGCACATCCCCTCACTTTAAATAGCAGATTTGGTTTGGATATGGAAGCACTAGGGTTATCCCCTTACATAAGCTTCTCAACATCAGGCAGGCTGGCAAGAACTTGACATTAATAGCATCTGGCAGAGAGAACAGAACTTCTTAATGCTCAGCAGTTAACACCAAAAACATCAGCACTTAACACAGGATCAAAATTTCCTTTGACACTAAGGTTATGATGATAACCTACCTGTTCCTTCTCCCCCAAAGATTCAAGGGACTACTTTTACTGGATCAACTTCGAGGAGAGAACACAAAGAATTCCAAAACCATCTCAGATCCCATGCTTGCACTAGGAAATGTTTTAAAAGGGAAGTTCAACTAAAATTTAGGAATCTCAAACCCAAACAAAGAAATTAGAAAAGTTGCATTTTTTAAAAGTCGTGGAGATTGTGGTGCAAAATTACAAGTGAAAACATGTAATTTTAGCATGAAATAGTCCTAGAATTAAAATATAAATATGCAAAATTTCGGTTTTACTTTTTTTATAATTCATAGAATGTTACTAATTTTCTGAGCAAAGTTCTTCTATTTGTCTTATATCAGGATAATCAGAAATCACTCCTTTAAAGTCTTCTAACTTTCTTCTATAGTATCTTCCATTAAACTAGTTCTTTTAGGAGCTAAAACTCCAACCAGTTACTCACATATCTGCATTTTATTACTGATTCAAAAGGAGACCTTGGGTAAAATTAGGCTCCTTCTTAGTTTGTCCCTCTCTCTGAAACATGAGAGTTCAAAATACCCGCCATCAAGTAATCTGGCTAGAGAAATATCAAGTTTGCCTCTAATTCTATTCCCCAGGATCATAAAGAGAAAGCAAGTTCTTTTTGTACTACTCATTGCTCATGCACATGGAGTTCAATAAGCAGGAGGAATGTTTGATGTGTTAATTGTCTAATTCACAAATTCTGATTTGAAGGTAACATTCACTCCTTACATAGTAGTGTATTTGATGTTTCAGGGGGGAAAGTAAAGAATGGAAAAATTTACCCTGGGAAATCTCTGCTAAAATTTCAGTTACTCTATTTCTAATGATTAATTCTGAAAAACTTTAAGAAAATAAAACATGTAAAAAGAGTTTATAAAAATGAAAAGATGGAAAAATATAAAGGTAGTAAAATATTTGTACTATATCCAGGGGGATATAATTTTACATTTAGAGCAGTGGTTCTCAACCTTCTGGCCCTTTAAATACAGTTCCTCATGTTGTGACCCAACTATAAAATTATTTTCATTGCTACTTCATAACTGTAATGTTGCTAATGTTATGAATCATAATGTAAATATCTGATATGCAGGATGATCTTAGGCGACCTCTGAGAAAGGGTCGTTCGACTGCCAAAGGGGTCACGACCCACAGGTTGAGAACCGATGATTTAGAGAATATAAGAAGATATTTCTGAGTATAGAAGAAAATATTATAATTCCTATTTATATATTTGTTTTCCATCATGTTTATTTCTATTTTGTTTTGGTTTTATTGAAGAACTTACATAATATATTGGCAAAGTAGTATCCTATATAATAAAAGCCTAGGTAGCATCACACACGATGTCATCACAAAATGGCCAACACAAGATGGCCACCACAAGATGGCTGGCAGGGGAGGGCAGCTGGGGGTGACCAGGCCAGCAGAGGAGGCAGTTGGGGGCAATCAGGCCAGCAGGGGAGCAGTTAGGCATCAATCAGGCTGGCAGGGGAGCAGTTAGGGGGTGATCAGGCTGGCAGGCAGAAGCAGTTAGGGGCAATCAGGCAGGCTGACAGGTGAGTGGTTAGGAGCCAGCAGTCCTGAATTGATAGAGGGATGTCCAACTGCCTGTTTAGACCCAATCCCACAGGGGGACATCCCCCAAGGGGTCCCAGATTGGAGAAGGTACAGGCAGGTCTGAGGGGAACCCCCCTTCCCCCCCCACATGTATTTCATGCACCGGGCCTCTAGTATATGTATAAATTATTAAAAATAAAGAAAATACATAGCAAAATGTTTTGGGAATCATGACCTAGATTTAATAATTAAGCATGATTAATGGAAGTTTTGTGACCACTGGGCCACTGGGTTAAATTTAACACATTGTAGAGGAAAATATATATCAATATTTATTGACTTTCACTAAGGATAGGTGATGTTGCCAAGATCCTACCTCAAGGTCTCCATGCTTGCCATTCCAATTGCCTAAAATTTTATTTCTCCCAAAATCCATCTAGCTCATTCCCAGTCCTCTAGATCTCTTCAAATATTACTTGTCTCATAAGTCTTCCCTGAATATCCTACCTAAATTGTAACACCCTTTGTCCCAAGGTTTGATTTAGCCTCCTACTCTGTTTTACTTCTTAGTACTTGTCACTACCTACTGACCTATCTATTTTGCTTATTTAAAAAAAATTTTTTATTGATTTCAGAGAGGAAGAGAGAGGGAGAGAGAGATAGAAATATCAATGATGAAAGAGAATCATTGATTGTCTGCCTCCTGCATGCCCCCTACTAGGGATCAAGCCTGCAACCTGATCATGTGCCTTTGACCAGAATCAGACCTGGGGCTCTTCAGTACACAAGCCGACAGTCTATCCACTGAGCAAAACCAGCCAGGGCTATTTTGCTTATTTTTTTATACCATGCTGTAGGTTTTGTATTCTCTGCCTTCCTATAAGAAAGTAAGTTCATGAAGCAGGACATTTGTGTATTAAGTTTGTTGTTATATCCCTGATTTCAAGACTAATGTCTGACATGCAATAGTTGCTCATATATGTTAAATAGTATATATTATTTTATTTATTCATCACTATCAAGAAAAGTAGATAGACTTTTCTGTACTTTTAGCTGAATAAACTGAGAGTCCAACGGTAGTAAACAACTAGCTCCAAACCTTAGAGCAAAACAATAGGCTTCCCCTGAGAGGTAAAGAGATGAAGGGGGTCAGCAGGCCAGAGGATGTAGGAAGACTGATGTTGGAAGAGATATCAGACTTTTTATGTGGATACCTGAACAGTCAGGGTGGAGCTGGTGGACAGAAACTAAGGGAGAATAATTTCAGATTTTATCAGAGATGAATAGAATTAAAATACACACTCTACAGAAAGAAAGTTCCTGAAAAATAGAGATATTCAAGAAAAATATGTATGATCGGGTTGCAGGGCCTTGGCAATGATGATTAGAGTGCCACAAGGAACATATAATGAGTTGTTTTTCAAGCAATTTGCATGCTTTTAATTTTAATAAAGTGCAGCTGCCAATGACACTGATTATAAAGATTCTATGAAAAAATAAATGCCGGAATGTTCAATAAAAATAACAAAAAAAAATCATTGTTCTACTTTGAATGGATAAATTACAGCTCCAAGAAGGAAAGTCTCAGGGTGACGGAAGTAATCTTCATAGAGCACTGACTGTACCGAACACTGTGAGGCACATTTTCTATTTTTTCTGCACATCGTTTTTTCAAATGAGGACACTAGGACCCTGAGAACTCATATGACTTCTCAAAGTCAACACTGTGAGGAAGTCGCAGACCTAGGACATGAAGCTGAATTTTCAAACTCCCTGCTAGCTCTATATTTTGCCAACTATATTATAGTTAGATATTTTAAAGATAGGAACTAAATTAATTGAAAAAATATATACATTAATAAGGAAAGTCCAAAATTATGTCTATGACTCAAATGAATACATCTGAGACTTCACCGTTTATTTTGGTTATCCTAGAATAATTTAAAGGTACTAAAAAACACCTGTGGTTACGAGTTGTGAAATTCAGGTAAACAAACCTACCCAAAACATAAAATAGAAGAAAAGTCTAAAAAATAATGACTTAAATGTTTCAGAGTTAAATATTTCAGTCAACATATTCTAATATATTCACTAAACATATTCACAGACAACCTACTTTATATGGTACATTTAAGCAAAATAGGTAAGTTATTTAACTAATTTATTCATTAATTTATTACTCAGAACTGTTTAAATATATCACCTGAGTCCAGTTTGGCACAGTGAATAGAGTGTCGACTTGTGGACCAAAGGGTCCCGGGTTTGATTCTGGTCAAGGGTACATACCTTGGTTGCAGGCTCTTCTGGGCCGGACCGTGGTCAGGGCATGTGCAGGAGGCAATCAATCAATGTGTTTCTCTCACATCGATGTTTCTCTCTATCTTTCCCTCTCTCTTCCACTCTCCCTAAAAATCAATGGAAAAATATCCTCAGGCAAGGAATAACAACAAAATGAATAAATAAATCACCTTGATTTATATAGTTTTTATCTTTTGAATTCTTTTCTGATTATTATAAAAATGCCTTTTATGAAATTAGATAAAATCTTTTAAAAAATTAATTAAAATGCTTTTTTTCTCCTGCCAGGAAGTGTGTTCTCAGGCATGTTAGCATGATTTTATTGGTCAGCTAATATAACAACAAACAAATTACATAGTATTTATTCTGTGGCTACACTTTACCTACAGGACTCATTTAATCTTCAGCATAAATACAATATGCTATTGAATTTCCATTTAATAACAGTGTAAACTGAGGCAAAAGGCTATTAAATACCTTGCCCAAATTTACATAATTAGTGTAAGTACTTAGCACAGGACTAGAAATTTAGGACAATTAAAAATTATATGACAGATGCATCACCTATCATTAAAATTAAAACATTGAAATATTTGATAATTAGATAAATGAATGAATGAATTTTTAACATAAAATTTTTGTGAGTTTATTTGAGCCAATCTGTCCACAATAGCCAGGAAGCAGAATCTCAATGGATTGGGATAATGCTCTGGAGAATGGCAGGTTACATTTATATTTATACATTGCAATCAAAGGAAGGGACATGGGTGGGTTACATAAAATCTACTGGTGATAGACCAGAGAAGTGGGAGAAAGCAAAGGGGGGGGGAAATCTCTGGGATTGGATAAAAAGCAAAATGATAGACACATACCAGATACTTAGGTGGGTGCAGGTTGCAGGAACAAGGAACATGACAACAATGAAGGAATTTGTGGTATCTGTCCTGGTGCCCAGGTACATTAGGTTGTGCCCAAGAGGTCCAGAAAAAGGGTAGTTACAAGTTACCCTGACATTTCAAGGGTATCCTGTATAATAAAGAGGTAATATGCAAATTAGCAATCACACCCTCCCAAGATGGCTGCCTACAATCAGGCAGGCAGGGGGTTTAGTGAGGGACGACCAAACAACTGAACTGCAGGCTACAAGGGGCTACCAGGCCGGCAGGGGTGTTAGTGAGGGACGACCAAATGACTGAACAGCAGACTGCGTGGGGTGACCAGGCCAACAGGTGAGGGGCAACCAGGCCGGCAGGGGGTGAAGTTGCGGGGAGACCAGGCCAGCAGGGATGGCAGTTGGGGGCGATTAGACTGGCATGGGGGAAGTGAAGGGAGTCTAGGCCGGTGGGGGGGGGGCAGTTGGGGGCAACCAGACCAGCAGAGGGAGGCAGTTGGGGGTGACCAAGCTGGTGGCAGGGGCAGTTGGGGGCGACCAGATTAGCAGAGGGGGGCA
>NW_005871231.1:541282-545090 GCF_000147115.1 Myotis lucifugus | reverse complement strand
ACTAAAACTGATCGTTCACGGTAGATGTTACACTAGGGCATTTAGGAGTGACCAGGCCAGCAGGAAAGTGGAAGTCGGGGGCAGCCTGGCCATCAGCAGGGGGCATTTAGGGGCAACCAGGCCGGCATGCAGAGGCAGTGAGGGATGATCAGGCTGGCACTCAGAGGCAGTGAGGGGTGATCAGGCTGTCGGGGGGGGGAAGTTAGGGGCAACCAGGCAGGCAGGCAGGCAGGCAGGTGAGCAATTAGGAGCCAGTTTTCCAGGATTGTGAGAGGGATGTCTGACTGCTGGTTTAGGAACAGTCCCACAGGAATCGGTCCTAAACTGGCAGTTGGACGTCCCCCAAGGGGTCCTAGATTGTAGAGGGTGCAGGCTAGGCTGAGGGGTCCTAGACTGTAGAGGGTGCAGGCTAGGCTGAGGGGACAGATTTTGTGCACAGGGCCTCTAGTGTTATTATAGATGCAAAAAGACAAATTGGCTCAGTTAAGGTAAAGGTTGACCTTGTCAGTGAAAATACTGACCTAGTATGTAACTATCCACCATAACTGATTTTGGTTAAAGTTTAATTTCAGACCATCTTTTGTGGTTACTTTAGGTCTCTGAGTTTGTAAAACTGCTATGTAGGCCTTCCCTGAGCTTGTCAGGTTAGCATGCAGCCCCTTTCATCCACAGACTAATCAATTGAATAATTAGTAAAAGAGCTAAAGGACAATGCTATATAATCAAATGCTATTTTTGTGGAAAATGAATTGATATGCTTTGCAACCTGCAGAAAAAGAAAATAAAAAGTTGAATTATTATTTGACCTTTATGAAAGAGAAAGCAATCCAATTAATTCAACACATATATTATTAACATAATGCTTAAAAGCCATTAGACTAGATCCTAAGGATTTAGAAAAAATGTGATATGCTTGCCGTCCTCACATCCTTCTAGTGGGAGAGAAAGATTTATAAACAAATAATTGAAAAAGGTTTTGATTTAGGGAATGATAGAATACAAATAAAATGGACAAATGTTATAGAAGACAAAGAAAAGGCTGAGTGTTTTTCCAAATGTTGATAGAAAATTCATATGGATATCATTTGTAATTCAAGTGAAATTGCCTTTTGGGGGCAAGAGCTCTGGCGCCAAGGGCTCATTCTTTATATTTGTTTGAATTCTTTTTGTAAACTTCAGTGAACATTGCCGCTGAATGCTGTACATTACACCCCATAAATAAGCAATAGACCTTAGCTCAGTTTTCTGTTTTTCTGAAGCCAAGTGGTGTCTATGCCATTAGAGTAAATTAGCACTCTAGGATTATTTCTTTAACTAGAAAAATATGCAGATGCCAAATTATCATGGACATTATCAACAAACACCGCTAATCTCTTTTCACAATGCGTATGCATTTCAGCGAATGGACACTCCCTGCACAAACGGGACGTCTTTTCTCAAGTTTGCATTTTTGTAAATGTCTGCATTTCCCCCTTGCAGACCTGTTCTTACATATTTGAATATCATTCATCCTCTAAGAGGTTGGGAGATTACTTGAAATGTAACATATTAAGTTAAGATGTGTCTAAAGGACCCAGAACAAAAGTTAAGTGTAACACAATCTAAAAGCACAATTACTTGCTTAATGACTCAGAGTTGTGTCCGGCAATGCACGCGGTGATGGATGGAAGTGCTCAGCGCTTACAGTGTAGTTTTCAGATGACACCGTTGCCACAGAAAGTATTAAAACAGGTCCAGCAATCAAAGGATTTTCACAAGCCATCAAAAATTGAAGATTGCTGAAATGAGGATTCTAAAGGCCCAGCAATTAGGGCCAAAGATTCTCAGATAATAGGACTGCCAGGAACAGGCATCGAGTGCTTTAGAATAGAACTCTCCTTGGCAACCTACCACATCAAGTGCTATGCTCGGATTACCATTCTGATTTTAAAATAAGGCGGTCCTCCTTTGAATCCATGATGTTCATTTGGAAATCAATTACATAGTGTGTAGGAAAGGTACAAATACAGAAGGAAAAATGACAAAAAATTCTAGGCTCTTGCCAGTACAATGAGTAAGATGTGGACACTGCTCTCAAGAGAAAGAACACATTTGAAGACATTGTTACTTTATACATATAGAACAAGCATGTCAAACTCAAAGGCTAACTCAGACCAAACAAATAAGGTTCAAGTTTGTGTGGGCCACAAAAAAACAAAAGCTTCAATTTTCATAGAAACGTAGGTTTATTTCAATTCAGTTCTTTGAATACAAAGAACTGAAATAAGTGATTCAATAGAGGCATGCTGAATACAAAGAACTGAAATAAGTGAGTAAGTAATCGTTAACATAAAATAATAGAACATTTTAATAGAAATTAATATTTTTTCTTGAACATTAACTTACCAGACACTGAATAACTGCACAAATTAATAAGCAAATAAACCTATTTTTCTTGTTCTCTGAAAGTGAAACATTTCCTGTTGCGCACACCAAACAAGTCAGTACAAGACTAATGACGTGGCCATCGGCTGCTAAAATATTCACTGCTAGTATTCCTGGAGAGAAATGGTGCACCTGCGCGTAAGAGAAATGAATGCAACACGATTATAGTAATCAGTCAGTATTGAATACTGTAGTTTGTTTTTAATAATTATGTGTAACAGGGTATTGTAAAAAGTTATGAAATTTTTATTAAAACATTTCTTATATTGGCTGGCCCACACAAATATGCATTGTGGGCTGCATGTGGCCCATGGGCCATGAGTTTGACATGTTTGACATAGAGTAACCATGTAAGATACCTATAATACATGCTTATTATGTATATTGACATAATATCTGTAAGTTATATGCCAGACAAATCGTAACTATATTTTATTGCTGGACAAATTCATCCAGGCAACCTTGTTTTCCAGACACACTGAGCTTCTCCTTGGCATGAGAAACAACCCATAAATAAATCAGAGGACAAAATGGTTTGCCTCTCGAGAAAGCAGGACCAGCCAGAAATTGTATTTCAAGTCAAAGGAATGTGCCACATTTTGGAATATATATACTTTTAGAATATGTTGACTTCAGCATTATTTCTTCTAGACAGGATCGGCAACTAAATCATAGCCCACTCATCCTATTTTGGGAAGGGTTTGCTTTCACTACCTCTACCTGGTGACATTCATCAGTTTGCTTAGTTTCGCTGCCTTCAGAAGTGTCTTT
Source organism: Myotis lucifugus (assembly GCF_000147115.1). Classification (NCBI taxonomy): domain Eukaryota; kingdom Metazoa; phylum Chordata; class Mammalia; order Chiroptera; family Vespertilionidae; genus Myotis; species Myotis lucifugus. Next base: position 541,895 of record NW_005871231.1, on the reverse strand, counting down.
AAAAAAATAGAACAAAACAAAAACAAGGGTTCAGAACTATCAACAATATACCCAGAAATAAGGTCAGTTCAACTCTTGGAACACTAGGAAGCTCCCTCAACTACTGATCATCAAACATAAAATGTGACCACGATGCCTTCCCCTATGACTATGGAAAGAGTTGCTCTCTGTACTCTGGAGAAACTCAGAACTCCAGCTTTTCTTCTGCCTCCTCCTCCTCCTCCTCCACCTCCTCCTCAGGGGGATAAGTGAAGGAGCAAGAAGAATCCCATATGTATGAGTTTCTCTGCCTAGATAAGGAAGATAGGTGAGTGTCCAGAGTAATACAGATGCGTATTTGCATGTGTGTGCAAGTGTGTGGGTGGCTGCTAGGGGTGTGTTTTGGATTTAAGGCTGCGTGTTTGTGCATGTGCGTGTGTGCGTGTGTGCGTGTGTGCGTGTGTGTTTGTGTGTGTGTGTGTGTGTGTTTGCTGTGAGCTGGAGGACAGAGCAGTGAATTGTGGTTAGGGAGTCGTTGCGGCTCAGTGCCCACCGACAATGACTTGTCTGGCCTGGCTCAGTAAAAGCGCCCTGGGCCCCGGGAGGGTTTCTGCCCTCCTCCTTGCGCCCATCC
>NW_005871231.1:421710-541182 GCF_000147115.1 Myotis lucifugus | reverse complement strand
ACTGTGTTTGCATGGTAATTATAATCAATATATTTTGCCGGTCATTGATATTTTGTCTTTATCTCAATAGAATTTTAAATAATATATTTTAGTTTTCTTTTATTTTCTAATTATATTTTTATTGTGAGTAGAAGACATGATTCATGAGATTTTTATCTTTAGAACATAAAAGAAGCTTACTTTATAGTGTAACTTGTGACCAATATCTATACTAATAAAAGGGTAATATGCTAATTAGACTGGGAGACCTTTTGGGAGACTGGACATCCTTCCGGACAAAGCCATGGTGGCAGGGCCGAGGCAGAGGTGGTTAGGGGTGAGGAGGCTGGTGGGGGCAGTGCAGTTGGAGACAATCAGGCCGGCAGGAGGGGCAGTTGGGGGCAATCAGGCTGGTGGGGGGGGGCAGTTAGAAGGCAGCAGTCCTGGACTGAGAGAGGGATACCAGATTGGAGAGGGTGCAGGCTGGGCTGAGGGACACCAAACTCCCTCTATGCACAAATTTCATGAACCGGGCCACTAGTTCATAAATATGCCTAAAAACAAATATTCTTTATTCTTTGGGAGAAAGTTTTTTCTCTTTATCTTTCTCATACTCTGTCACTATTATCTCTAACTCTTGGATTTTATTATTCAAATTTCAATATTCTTACTTATGTTTTCTGTTTCATCTAACCATTTATAATAAACTTATATTTTAAAATTGTGATCCAAAACATGTCTTTGTGATCTTGAAAATATTTATTTGTAAATTATTTGTATATATACTTATTTAATTTCTTAAGAATAAAATCTGAAAAAAAGGAAAATATTTTTTATGGCACTAATTTTAAATTTTAACTGTAAAGTATTGTGTGAGTCCAACACCGAATGCCTAGGTCTTCTCTGGTTTGATAAAGAAGATATAAACTTTTTGTGTTTATTTCAAGTTAAAAGAAAGAATGTTGGAGTCCAAAATTCTGGAGTTTCAAAGGCAGCTCATCCATTTACAATGAGACTTGGTCACATTACCTCACCACTGGGCTTCCTAGTGTTTTCATCTGTAAAATAAGTAGAAAACTATTTGCTTCATACATTTGTTATGGAGATTAGTAATTAATTTATGAATAATTCCTAATATATTTCTGACTCACAATAAGTGGTATTTAAATTACGGCTAGTATTGTGATGTTAATAATAGTTATAGTTGAGTAACAAGTTGCCCGCAATTTCCTGTTGTTGCAGATAAGCTGCCAGGCAGTGAGGGAGCATTAATCAGCCAGGCACCCAGAGGATATTCAGAAAAGTAGCCTTCATTTGCAGATGCACTAGTGCCATGACTCAGGGGAATCAGTCTCCAAATCCTGAGTGATGAATATAGATGAAGCTTTCCCTTTATACCCTTAGCTTCTTTGTCCCCCAAATATGGATCAGCCTTTTGGACTTTACCTGGGCTTTGCAGCCCCTGTGAGTTGGGATGGGAGAAGTGAGATTACACTCAGAGGCCTGTCTGGCGCCAACACTGTCATCTCCCTCAGGGGTTGTATATGGTTCATGGCTTATGGCCTCTGTAAAATGGGAGTATTCTGGGAACAGATTTTGCAAGGTAGGACAGGCATCACAGATAAGAATGGAGTATAACGGCGAGCAAGAGTATGTGTCAGAATGCAGGTTACTGGCACAGATTCAGATAGCTAGCCTCCCAAAATGCCTTATTTTCCCCTTCACTGTTTTATTCACACAGGAAATATAGGGAAGTAGAAAGAATCACAGTCCCTATCCTGACTCCCAGATGAGAAGCCTGAGATATTTCTAGATCAAGTAGTCTGCTCAAGGTCGCTTAAATAAACAGTGAAAACTCAGACCTTGAACTGGGATCATTTGACTGCAAACTTAGTGTGTTTACTCCAATTTATCATATTTTAGTGCATGATGGTATTTCATCTTTTGCATCAGTACCGTAAAGGTACTTGTGGAAACACACACACACACACACACACATAAATGAAATGTGTAAGAGCACTAAAAACATAATTGAAAAACTGAGGTCAAGAGGACAAGTTCTAAAGAACAATACACCGACTCAGAGAAATGAAGGGTCAGGTAGAGAGAGACTGCTCATGGCATTGGGCAGAGAAGGACATGAAATACAGGCACAAGAGGTCAAGCTTAAAATAAATGACTGTGTGTCTGAGTCTTCATTGTTATTGTTATTCAAATAAAGACCCAGAGCTGTTGCCTGGACCTTTGGCCCTAACAACATACTTCTCTATATACCTGCTCTGAATTTCACTAAAAGGACTGTTTTTAATTAGCATTTTAAAAGGAGTAAATGGGGGTTGGGGGGAATGACACTGACTAGAGCTCAGATTTCTTCATAAGTTTCTTGGATTAATAACTCAATTTCTTCAGGTCTCTTTTTTTCTCCCAAAGTATTAAAATGAAAAGGAAACAACCTCAAAAATGCTTGTTACAGATATGAAGTATCACCTACATTGTTCCATTTTATAAGGGCCCCCCTGCTGTGTTCATTCAAAAATAATTAGGAAGGAAGACAGAAGAAATGAGTTGTAATTTTTGACAGCAGATCTTTTATCAAAAACTTTACATTCCTTAGTCAATGCAATGCTTAGAACAACCATGTGAAGTAAATATTTTTCCCTGTAAAGGGGCAGTACACTATGTTCCATGGGCCAAATCCAGCCTGCCACCTCTTTTTAGAAATAAAGTTTTATTAAAACACAGCCACCCTCATTCATTTAAATCTGAACTATGACTGCTTGGAGCTACAACAGCTGAGCTGAGCAGTTAGTCACAAAGGACAGAAATGGCCAGCCAAGCCTAACATAGTGAGGTTGGTGAGCCCTGCATGAGGAAACGGAGACTCACGGAGAACAAAGGTTGTGTTCAATGTCAAATAGCTCTAGGTCTTTTGAAGGTCAAAATTGATCTCAGATTTTTCCCAGTTCAACACGAGATGAAACCCATCTCTGGGGCAAGCATCTTCAAAAAGTACCATATCACACACATTTGGGACCATAATTTCATCTGAGAGCACACGGGTGCTCACATGGGGAAAGTTTGCAGTGCAGAAGTAATAGGAGAACCAGTTTCCCTGGTCCTTGTCACCAGTCTCCCTAACTTATGGAGTGAAATTTAAACAAAGGAATGTTAGTAGTTTTGTCCTATGAACCAGGAAAGAAACATAGATACACGTTGGTCATATCTCTCAGTGCCAACTTCAAAATTTTGTTTCCTTGCTGAAAAAAAAAATGTTTCCTCTCATAGGATGTCCTTTTCAATAGGATGCCTCTTTGAGGATTTAAACAATTTTTTCTATTGCCCTATCCAGGCAGAGAGGGTAAAGAAAAGTTGCTGACTTCAGCCTTCAGGCCAATAAGCAGGAAGAGGGCATGGTAGGCAAGAGGAAACATCTGGGCATAGAAATGTGAATTTGTGAACTAAGGGCAGGTCTCTTAAAATGTTCTTATTGGTATTTGCCTTGCTTTGCCAGATGAACTCCCATTGGTTTTGTTTTCAAATTTTTACCCCATGAAATCATAAGTCAAAAAGTCACGAGACTATCAAGTTAACAAAGTAACATGATGCAGTGAGAAAAGCTCACAGTTGGGCACTCAGAAACATGGATTCAAGCCCTGCTTCCCTGCTGAGCATCCATGTGACTGTACAGCTACCAAAAACCCAGTTTCTTTATTTTTAAAGATGGGAGCAGCCTGGCCAGCCTGGCTCAGTGGTTGAGCATCAACCTATGAACCAGGAGGTCACGATTCAATCCCTGGTCAGGGCATATGCCCAAATTGCAGGCTCAATCCCCAGTGTGAGGTGTGCAGGAGGCAGCCAATTAATTATTCTTTCTCATTATTGATGTTTCTTTCTCATCATTGATGTTTCTGTCTCTCTCACTCCCTTTCCCTTCCTCTCTGAAATCAATGAAAATATATTTTAAAAATAAATAAATAAAAATGGGAGCAAAATTTGCTCCAACCTGCCCTACAGGATTACTGTAAGGATCAAAATAAATAAAACATATGAAAATGTTTTTAAACTCTTAGACACTATATAAAGTAAAAAATATCAATGTCACAAAGATGATGATGATGATGATGATGATGATGATGATGATGGCAATGATAAGGGTAAGGATGAACAACCAAGAACAAGTCTTTTATTAAAAGAGAAAGAGGGCTGTTCAAAATAGTGCCGGGACACATATGATGCCAAGGAAACTGGAGACATGGCCACAGCCACCCTTCTTCAGCTCCCAACCTCACAGTGTGTTTCATTTCTGAGTGTCTTACCTCAAAGTGCAATGGGAGAGGAAGAACTGATATCATCTCAGCTATGTGACTAGTGCAAGAAAGTCCTAACTCAGAAAGGGAATGGAAGAAGACAAGAGGAGGGATAAATCCTAAAGCCTTCCAATCAGTGGCTCTCTTACTGGAAATTCATTTCTGATTTTACACGGTAGCTCTACCCAAATGTCCCCCAGGCACCTCAAAATCAATTGTCTCAAAAATCCAGCTTTCCTTTCCCACAAACTCCTTTCTCTTTTAAAAACCTCTTCCTTACTTAGACATTTATATCAAAGTCCACTTTTCCACATTTTATCTGGCAGAAAATGTGTTGGCTTTATCACCAAAAACTCATTCAAATCTGCTCCCATTTTTTTCGGCCCACTTCCACTGATTCTGTCCGTACCCTTATCATATCTTACTTATTACAGTCACCTTTCGTTGGTTTTTCTACTTCCACTCTCTACCCTTTCATCTTCCCTTGATGTCTCCATCACTCACATTTCCCTTAGAGCTTTCAAGCTTAATGACTCCCCATCACCTTGTGTCCTTTCTCTGCATAGGATGGTATAGCAGGTGCTAATATTGAAAGACTTGAACTCCGTGTACTGTCACTGAATCTTTGTTGTACTTTTACACACTACACTAGACACAGAAGCTACCTGAAAATATTGGCTGTGAATTGCATAGTGTGTGGCACAGAATATTAGCTCACCCCTGAACAACAGGTTGGGAGTACACATGTTTATGTGTGTTTATGATATAGCTAGCAACATGGAGACGCTTTGGTGCCCCACCATTTGAAAAAAAGAACATTCTTCAGGGACCACTTTCCCTCCTCTCAAGTTTTGTCATACTACAAACCTTCTGGGTGTCTTTATCCCTTAATGTTTAAAGTTGTGCATATTGGGACTATCATGAGAGACTCATTAGTTAGGACAGCCCTGATTTAGAGTAAGCACACTGCATACTCTAAACCACTACTGCCATGGGGGATTTTAGTTCAGTGAATTACTAAGGCATTCATGAGATTACACTCTTGGTAATTAGGGTCTCCATAGAGTACTGTGATATGATGATTTTATCATATATTTAAGTTCATATGAGTAAGTGTTTACTATCAGAAAATGTGATTATGACACCGAATGCAATGTGAAAAACATAACAGGATCTAGGGAGGAGGTAATGAGAGGGTGTCTTTCCAATGAAGTTTTCTACTATTTTTGTTGTTGATGACGGCTGCTTACTTAACTCTATGTACATTCAATTTTTTGGTATATCTTAAGAGCTAACCTTATTAGAAAAAAGGTTAGGGGGAAATTTTCAAAATTGAGAAAATTTAACTTAGGTTTCTCCATAAATTTGGAAAAGATTTATATGACTGACTGCTTTTATGTTTCCTGGGAATATTATTTATGATTTATTTGGACCAAAATCTTTATTTTAAAAGATAAAGAAATTTTTAAAATATGATTTATTTTATGATTACTTCACACAGTAAGAACTAAGAATTGAATTTTATGATGTTATACTTAGAGCAAAAGTCCTCTAGATCTCAGAGGAACCCCTGTATACCCAGGAGTCTTTCCACCGTTAGCACTGAAAGTCTAGAAAACTGGGAATTTCTCAGTCCCTGGCAAACCAGGTCAGCAGGTCACCCCACCTAGTGCCATCGCTATACCCAGACAGAATCAAAGGTGTATCTTTAATTAGTTGACAAATGACCTGAATAACCACACACAGTGGATTTTTATCAGGCGAAGGGAGCAGAGATGGTGGGGAGGTCGGGGGACCATGCAGGCAGAGGCAGGAGGGCGTGGCCGTGGTTTGGAGTTACCAGTCTTTCCTTGTCAGGGAGAGTACTGCACACACTGGGGCGGGGTGGGAGATCAGATGCTGGAATAGACAAGGGCCAGATGGGAAATATCCTGCTGAGGAAAGTGAACCTGTTTCATCCTTTCTCAATATACAATTATTAATAGGAGGCACTAAGAGAGTTGGATCTAAAATAAATTGAGCACCACAGTGAAGGATCTAGATGGCTTCACACCCTTGTGTATATGGGATCTTACTACTCTTGACAGAATGGTTTGCATCTTTATTCTCAGGACCCAGTGTCTTACAGACAAGGATGCTCAAACACCTGGATTCTCATAGGAGTGGGATGTATATTCCCTCAGGCAAGCATCTAAAATTCACCCAGCCTTGGTACTTCCCTTTTTTTTATTATCACATTTTTATTCTTTACTGTACTCTACCTGGCCTTTGATTTCATATAACACCAGAAATAAAATCAAGTTTATAGTCAAGTAAAATAACAATTCCTCCCCATGCATTTACTTAAAGACAAAGTAAAAGCAAACACATAAACCAAAGACAAATGGAAGAGCTACTTTATTGTGGCTTCCATGTAGTTAGGAAGTCAAATGGCATTGCAGAATCCCATAATTAAAGGTGGTATTGAGACAGGCCAGTAAGCCAGGGCTAGTGGAATAGGGAAACTGAGACAAGAACATTAACCAAGGCCAAACAGTTTGGGCAGCTTGCAGCCAGCTGGTGAATCATAACACTTTATCTTCCCCAATTAAGGACGCTTGAAAGCAAATGGTTAAAAGGTCTCCTCTCTAACCAGAAAATACATAGCTTAAATCACCCTGGAACTGCTAAAGCAGGAGGGGGAAAGGCAGATGGAAAAAAGGGAGAATTGTATCTCACCCACTGAACAAAGAAGCCAGCCATTTTAGGACTTGTCAAACAAGACAACCAGGTATACGTACAAACATCTCAGGGAAAGCCACACGATGTAAAAAGATACTTTGAAATCTAATCTTCTACCCACTATATCTGGTAGAGGAACCTTGAAACCTGCAGGAAGAAAGGTATAAAAGCCCTCAAATCCCCACTGTGTGCACACTCAAATTAGTTGGGTGCACACTTGTGCTTTATGCCGAATGTATTTTTAATACATTTGCTTGCCTTGCTTTCTTAATAAATTCTCGTACGTTGCTCCGCTGTCTATCATGTCTTTGAAATCTTTCTTAGGAGACTGACAAGATCACATGTGGGGAAAACCCCTCTCCCTTCCCCGCCCCCTCTCTAAAATTAATAAGAAACATATCCTTGTATGAGTATTCAAAAAAAAAGCCTGCATCAGCTCAGCATAATAACATCTATTAAAGTAGGTATCAACTCTGGCTGCACATTAGAATCACCCAAGGGAAAGAGAGAGAGAGAGAGAGAGAGAGAGAGAGAGAGAGAGAGAGAGAAACAGTGATACTAATTCTATTGCTTTTGTGGAGAACTGGGGAGAAAGTGCCTGTGGGTGGGTGCAGAGTGCTGGGCTTGGTCTTTCTGACTCTCTCTTAATTCTAGTCTTCATTTTTCCCAAGGCCTCTGGGTTAATAGTGCCAGCTACAGATGTGCTAATTATTAGAGAAATTCTCCTTGGGGCTTGAGATTTTGGGAAGACTGCCCTTTGCCAGAATGCACTTCTAAGAAAGAGGTGAGGGAAATATGTACAAAATAATGACTATTTATCAAAGATTTGCAGGAGCCCCAAAACTGGATTCAGATTGCTCATAGAGTGGAAACAAAGAGGTTGAGAGATTTTTGTGCTCCCAGATATATGTGGTTCTCAGTCACCTCTTGTCTCTTCCATTCTCCCTTCCCTGACATAAAAAAAGCCTGAATTCTGGGCTCTCAAAAGTTGGATTTGAGAAACCACTAAGGTCCCCATTTTCTTGAGCTGGAAATTTCTAGACCAATAAGCCTTTCCTTACTCCAAAGTCTGACATTTTGAATATTGGCCTTTTGAAGCATCAGGCCCGAGAGATTGGAGTCAGTCACAGGTGGGCTCTAGAAAATGTCAGGCAACCAGCAGGTCTAGGTTTGGAATTTGTAGTTGGTATGATCAGATGGCTGATGATAAGAGAAAACTGACTGAAAAGAATAAAAAGAACTGAACTCATTTGCAATTGCAGTTACCCCTAAAATGTCTGCACAACTTTGCAAGGCTACATAAGTCTTAAATGTGAGATAACTGGGCAATAATAATGTAGCCTGGCAGAGTTCATCTTAACTGTATATAATTTGCATATAAAATGGATTAGCTGGTTATCTCAATGCAAAAGAGAGCTATATTTAATCTCACCTAGAAGTGGAAATAATTTACAAAAAAGTTAACTGCCTGTGAGGTTGACATAGCATTTTTAATTAAATGCCACCTATTATGACCTTTCTCAGTTAATTCCAACAAGAGCTTGTACAGCTCCCTGTGTGGTCCAGAATACCCCTGGCTGCCAGCAGTGTGGACACCCCACTGTTGCTATTTGCTATGCAATTCCAATTTGTTTGCCCATTGGGCTGTAAGTGCCATCCTAATCTACCTTTCCTCTCCAACCTTTTCTTCTGGGCCACAAAGACATAAGGATCCACTGAGTTCGACAGCATGTGCCAGGCTCTTTCTAGGCCCTGCAATATTTCATGCTATTTCCTGTTCCTGCAGTGATCCCTATGAAGAAGAAGAAGAAAAAATAAGCACTAATATGTTGAATTTCTCAAATTTTTCTAGCCCTCCAGAGCTTATTTCCTATGCAACTTTGACTCTGGAATTGAATTGGATTTTATCAAGTAGTAATTTGTCATGTGTGTATGATGTGGAGATGGGTAATTGATGTGGAATCTTGGAAAATCACTCTAGGATGTCAGAAGGACAAATGGATTGATGAGAATTATTTTTTATAGTGGCATTAGTCTCGCCAAATCAAAAGCCTTATTTCAAGGGAAGCTACCTCATACCTGACCACTTTCCTAACTAAATATTATTGCCAGTAAAGCCATGTAATCCAAACAGCTCACTAGTGTTGAATTCTAAGCCATTACATCTGCTTCCTTTGGTTAATACTTCAGAACATTTTTATTATACTTGTTTATAGAAATGTGACCCCAAATACCATGAAGTCTTTATATCACTAGAAATAAAAATTCCCAAAGAAAATAAATATAGCTTTTCCAGTCCTATTTTATTAGTTTCTTTTTTAAATATTTTTAGTCTATAAGTTAAAGTTGTGGACTAAATTGCCACCCCTCACCCATTTACATGTTGAAGCACTAACACCCAATGTGACCAGTGTGACTGCTTGGAGATTGGGCCTATAAGGGGGTAATTAAGGTTAAATGAGGGTCCTACCCAATTTGATAGGACCGCTGTCCTTATAAGAAGAGAAAGAGGTACAACAATATCTACATGCACACAGGTCATGAGAAGACACAGCGAGAAGACAGATGTCTACAAACCAGGAAGAGAGCTCTCACCGCAAACCAACTCTGATGGCCCCTTGATCTTGGACTTCTAGCCTCCAGAAATGTGAGACGATAAATATCTGTTGTTTAAGCCACACAGCCTATGGTAATTCTGTTTTGGCAGCCTGAGCTAATACAATTACCTACAGTGACATACACAAGACATAAATGGACATTCTATATATTTTCACATACTCATATGCTCATGTAACCCCCACCCCATCAAGAGAAACATTTGCAACAGTCCAGAAAGGTCTCCAAGAAAGTCCAACCTGTTCCTACCACCATAGATCAAGTTTTGCCTCTAGTAGAATGAAATGTTACAATATGTACTCTTTCTTTTTGTTCTGCCTTTATTGGCTCAACATAATGTGGATTTTTTAATATTCATTCATGTCATTTCAGTAGTTGTTTAATATTCATTCATGTATCAGTAGTTGTTTGTATATATTGATGAGTTATATTTTATCGCATAAACATACTGCAATTTATGTATACACTATACTATTAATAATATTGGAATTAATTTTATGTTTTATTTCTATTCCAAATAAAGATGCTCTAATTATTCTTTTTAAAGTTTTATTGTGGCATCTGTGTTTTATTTCCCTTGGGTATATGCACAGGAGTGGAATGCTTCCATTATTGGATAGTTATATATTTAATTTTGTAAGAAACTATCAGAAAGTTTTGCAAGATGGAGGCAGTGCTATTTTATACTCTCAAAAACCATACCCAAGAATTCTGATTGCTCCTCAGCATGGCCAACACTGGTGTAGTGGTTTAGCTAATCTTATGGACATGTGTGGTATCTTTTTGTAGCTTAAATTTGCATTTCTTTGATGACTAACTATGGTCAGCACTTTAGAAAAAAATTTTAAATGTGTATATAGACCAATTTATATCTCCCTTCTAACTTCTTTTTTTTTTTAGTTGTAGAAATTCTTTATTCTGATAAAAATCCTTTATCAGATATTTATGCAAATGATGTTAACTTTCAGTCTGTGATCTGCCTTTACTTTTTTGTATAAGACAGTCCTTTGATGAAATGAGGAGTTTAATTTTTTATAAAATCCAATTTGTTATTTTTCACTATATTCTGGAGACGACTGTGTAGAGTTGTTACTTTATCTGTCAATAATGGTGAAGTATATTTATTTAGTCATGTTTAACAAATCTTGTTTGATTTGAATAAATCTGCCTTAATCATAATGTATTATCATTTTTATATATTGTAAGAAATAATTATTTTGTTAAATATTTTTGTGTTCATTCATTACTGATATCAGTCTTGAGTTTTTATTCCTTGTCATTTGCCTGGTTTTAGTGCCTTAATAATGATGCCTCATAAAATGAGTTGGAAAAGAATTCCTTCTCAGTTTTCTGCAATATATACAGTGCTTTAAAAATATATTTGTATTGATTTTAGAGAGGAAGGGAGAGGGAGAGAGAGATAGTAACATCAATGATGAGAGAGAATCATAGATCAGCTGCCTCCTGCATGTCCCCTACTGAGGATCGAGTCCTCAACCTTGGCATGTGCCCTGACTAGAAAATGAACCATGACCATCATAGGCCAATGCTCAATAACTGAGCAACATCAGCTGGGCTATATAGTACTTTAAATGCTTGCTAGAGTTCACCAATGAGGCCATTTATGCCTGCAATTTCCTCTGTGGAAAATCAAATACAAGTTAACTTTCTCTAATAAATATAGGGCTATTCATACCTATTTGTTATTGAGACAGTTTTGGTAATATGTATCTTAAAGTAAATCTTCGATTTTATTTTAATTGAAGAATTTATTAGCATAAAGAGTTTTGTAATCATCTCTTATGATTCTTTTCATATTGGTCAGATTCTATTGGTGACATCCTCTCCTTCTTTCCTGGTATTGGTATTTAATTTTTATTTCTTTGTTGTTGTTGTTGTTGTTGTTAATCCTCACTTGAGGATATTTTTCCATTGATTTTTAGAGAGAGAAGAAAAGAGAGGGAAAGACAGAGAGAAAAATTGATGTGAGTTAAACACATTGATTGGTTGTCTGCTGCACGAGCCCTGACCAGGACCTGGACCAGGGAGGAGCCTGCAACCAAGGTACATGGCCTTGACCTGAATTGAACATGGGATCCTTTAGTCCCCAGGCTGATGCTCCATTCGCTGAGCCAAACCAGCTAGGGCTTTCTTTCTTGATCTGTCTAATTAAGCAGGTACTAATCTTACTGCTCAAAGAATCATTTTTTGCTTTTGTTGACTTTATTGTTTATTCTTCTTTTATATGTATCTCTGCTTTATCTGTATTATTTCCTTTCTTTACTTAAGTTTGCTCTTATTTTTTGAGCTTCTTAATGTTTAAGCTTAGATTAGTAACTTTAAACCTATGTTCTTCTCTTATAAAATTACTAGAGGCCCAGTGCACAAAAATTTGTGTATGCGGGGAGGGAGTGTCCCTCAGCCCAGCCTGCATCTCTCCAATCTGGTACCCCTCGGGGGATATCCAACTGCAGGTTTAGGCCCGATCCCACAGGGACATCCCTCTCACAATCCAGGACCACTGGCTCCTAACCACTCACCTGCCTGACTTCCTATTGCCCCCAACTGCCCTACCCTGCTGCCCTGGTCGCCCCTAACCCCCTGCCAACCTGATCTGACCCCTAACTGCTCTCCCCTGCCAGCCTGATCACCCTTAACTGCCTCTGCCTAGGCCCCCACAACCATGGCTTTGTCCAGAAGGAAGTCGGACATCCATAAGATGGCCAGTTGACGTGGTCTAATTAGCATATTATCCTTTTATTAGTATAGATTTGAAGCTAGCTGGGCCAGCATGGCTCAGTAGTTGAGTGTTGACCTATGAACCAGGAGGTCATTGTTTGACTCCTGATCAGGGCATGTGTCTGGGTTGCAGGTTTGATCCCCATTATGGGGCATGCAGGAGGCAGCCAGTCAATGATTCTCTCTCATCATTGATGTTTCTATCTCTCTTCCCCTCTCTTCCTCTCTGAAATCAATAAAAAATATATTAATAATAATAAAATAATTTGAAGTTATAGATTTCCTTCTAACTAGTGCTTAGCTACTTCTGATAAATTTCTCTTTTATTATAAACATCCATTGCATAATATTAGCAACTATTTTGTATGTACTATTTAAAAACTTTATCTTTTATTATTTTGTATTTAGTATTATTTTAATACTAAATAATGCTAAACATTACAAATTATTTCTTTAATCCATGGGTGGTTTAGATTTTTCTAATTACTAAATACTTACCTATATTTTCCAAATATTTTAAATTGTTTTTTTTGTTTGTTTGTTTTATTGCTTAAAGTATTACAAAGAGTATTATGTATGTCTCCTTCCCCGCCCCCCTTGACATTCCCCCAACCTCCCCTACCCCCCAGTGTCTTATGTCCATTGGTTATGCTTATATGTATGCATACAAGTCCTTCAGTTGATCTCTTACCCCCCCCCCCAACCCTCCCCAGCCTTCCCGCTGTAGTTTGACAGTCTGTTCGATGCTGCACCATTTCATATGGACAGACTGGGTATAATTTACTTTGTTAAAATTGCATTGACTTGTTTTATGCTACAGGACATGGACTACCTTGGTGAATATTTGTAACACTTGAAAACACTATGTATTCTACACTTTGGGGGTATTCTGTAAGTATCAATTAGGTTAAATTATTTGATTATGTTTTTCAGTTCTTCTAGATTTTTAGTGATATTTTGTCTACTCTGTCAATTACTGGGAGAGAAATGTTAAAATTTCAAACTGCAATTGTTATTTTTTAATTAGTTTTTTTTAGTTTTATTAGTATTTATTCATGTACTAGAGGCCTGGTGCACAAAAATTTGTGCACTCGGGGCGGGGGGGTCCCTCAGCCCGGCATGTGCCCTCTCGCAGTCCGGGACCCCTCAGGGGATGACCACCTGCTGGCTTAGGCCCTCTCCCCTGGGGATTGGGCCTAAGCTGGTAGTCAGAAATCCCTCTGGTAGCCCAGGATCCCTCAGGGAATGTCCACTTGCAGCAGGGAGCAGGCCTAAGCTGCAGTCGGACATCCTTAGCGCTGCTGAGGAGGCAGGAGAGGCTCCCACTACCACCGCTGTACTGGCAGCCATCAGGCTGGCTTGTGGCTGAGCAGAGCTCCCCCTGTGGGAGCACACTGACCACCAGGGAAGAGCTCCTGCATTGAGCGTCTGCCCCCTGGTGGTCAGTGTGTGTCATAGTGACCCGTCATTCCCAGTCATTCTACTGTTAGGGTCCATTTGCATATTACCCTTTTATTATATAGGATTGTAAAGCTCTGTTATTAGATGCATTTAAAATTTTTTATATCACTACTAACACTCCTTGAATTAAAGTCGATTTTGTCTGATATTACTATAGCCACACCAGTTGTCTTATCATTAGTTTTCAAGGTATCTTTTTCCATTCTTAAGCTATTTATGTCTTTCTATTTAAAGTTTGTTTCATGTAAACAGCACAGTCTTAGGTCTTGTTTATTTATTTAGGCTGATAATGTTTGCCTTTTAGTGGCATATTTAGTCCATTTGCATATAATATAAATATTACTATGACTGGATTCAAGTTTATCATGTTGCTATTTGTTTATTATTGTTCTCATTTGCTTTGTTTTGTGCTTGTGTTTTACTGCACTTATGGACCACAGCCCTGTGAGCTCTGTTTCCAAGGCCTGGAAACATTTTCATAGACTATACCTAGTTTTTGAAATTGTTATTGCTCTTCCAGACAAAGAATACGTCCAATATCCATTATCCATCATAACCAAAATGGAAGTGCTTTCCTATTTGTTTTGACATTTAATACTAAATCATCAGCATTTCCCATGACTAACAAATGCCTCATAATCCTTGGGCTCAGATCCCAGGCAGAGCTGTGCTTCCCATGCTGAGCTCTCAGCAATAGGAGGAGAAGTGGAAGAGAAACTTGGATGATGGACCAGCACTAGAGGAAGCCGCCCTGAGGTAAACCGGTCAGCAGTGAGAACGGGCAGTGTATCTGGAATCCCAATTTCAGGCAAGCTTTCAACCAAAATCATCTGTCACATGTGCTGTAGATAGCTGACTTAGGTACCTAGTGCCAGGAACAAGAAATATGATTAACAATGAAAAAACATACCAGCCAATGCAAGGAAACCTTTATCAGTGAGGGAGGGAGGGAGCCTAGCATGTAAGCAACAGGCGGCTGAGATTAGGATTCCTTAAGTACATGCTTCTAAGGCAGAAATCTTGTCAAGTGTGCTTGGGAATGAATTAGTGATCCATTGTTTTGGAAAAAAATTATGCCAAAACCTTACCATTTCGTGCCAACAAGCATTTATTATCCCATTCTGCTTCAGTGGATCAGGAACCCTGGATCAAACTAGCTGGGTGGTTCTGGCTCAGGATCCCTCATGAGATTGCATCAGGCTGTTGGCTAGGGCTGAAGTTGTTGGAGGTCTCAGAGTCTCCCTCGCTACTGGAGACCTCAGTTCCTTACCCCCTAGGCTTCTCATTAGACTGCCAAATGTTTTCATGACATGGCAGCTGGCTTCCCCCAAAGTGAGAGAGAGTAAGAGAGAGAGAGAGAGAGAGAGAGAGGGTGATGACATGCTATGACCAACTCTCTGCCTCACACACATCACTTTGGCCACATTCTTTTCATTAGGAGTCACCAAGTCCAGCTTATGCTCAATGGGACAGGTTTATACATGACATTACTACCAGGAGGCAAGGGGCCCCGTGATCATCTTTGAGGCGGCATCTGCAAGAACCCTGGTGTTAGTGTTTAGGTTCTCCTGAGTTTTTCTTGGTTGGGGTAGGACTGGCTATGAAAACTGGAATGGCTAAAAGGCTCACTTCTGCTGGGAACAAGCTTTCTAGATGTGTTCAGGTTCTAGCTGTTTAGCTATTTTATGTTTCTCTTTTCATCATTTGCAGTTTCTTCCAACCTCTGAGACTATGGTTTAAGAAATATTCATTTTGTAATTTTATGTAAACTATATTTTTATGCTTTTACTAAAAGGAAAGATATGTATTACTTAAAAAATAAAGGAAATAAGAGTCCTTTTAAGTCACCCCACCCAGAGGTAACCACGATTAATATTTTGATGAGCATTTCAGACATTTTTGTATCCCAATGAACACACAAACTAGGTATGATATAATTTTACTTAATTTGACCATAATGTCACACCTGCTTCTCAGCATCTGCATGTTGTCAGTTGATAATATGTTATGAATAATTTTTCATGTCACTAAACATAGCTGTATACCATCATTTTTTGTGAATGGAGTGTGTCCCATTGAACGGATGCTCTATAATTTACTCCACCAGTCATTATTAGAATATTAAGGTCGTTTCACATGTGTGGTTTTAGAGCAGTGGTTCTCAACCTGTGGGTCGTGGCCCTTTCACAGGGGTCGCCTAAGACCATCGGAAAACACATATATAATTACATATTGTTTCTGTGATTAATCACTATGCTTTAATTATGTTCAATTTGTAACAATGAAATTGGGGGTCACCACAACATGAGGAACTGTATTAAAGGGTGGCGGCATTAGGAAGGTTGAGAACCACTGTTTTAGAGGAACTGAATGTGCAGCTGTGGGGATGCCCAGCTTAACCCAAATCCAAGATACAGGGCATTCATTATCCTGGGAATATTTTCCTTTCCATATGTGCTTTTAGATTTTAGTGGAAATGTCAATGTTTCATAATTATTTATGAAAGATGTAAAAAAGATAAATTTAAGGATTTCAAGAGGCCAGAGTTTGCAAAGACATGTGTGATTCAGGAGGACTTTATTATTTTCTAGACAAAGTTCACTTTAATAATTTTATGAGACGATCCACAATTCATAACCTCTCCATTCATTCTTAATATAGCACATTGAAGACAGAGTGAGACATTGATCAGAGTCATTGGGGAGATGAACCCTAAAGGCAAAGTTTATGTGTAAAACACAGAAAGCGAGAGCCAAGCATCTAAGTCACACTACAGAACAACTGCCCCATGCTCACTTAATTCTCCCCATCAAAATTAAAAAAGAAAAAAGAAGTTTTGCCCTTACATCATATAACTCAGGCTACCATGTAATTTATAACCCAAATGGGCTCTTTAGGGAGCGAAATAAAATGTTATTAACAATTACCTGACAACTAACATAAATCAAAACTGTTCCAGGCAAACCGGGACATATGGTCAATCCAAGTGTACCAGTTAAGGACACTAAGACATAGATTGCTGAAATGACTCATCAGCATCCACAGCAAGTAAATTAGCTGGGAATCAAAATCGGGCCTTTCCTGTTCCAGATCCTTTGCTCTTTTTTTAGATGTCCAGGTCCCTAAATATCTTTGCATGTGTGTTTTCTATCTGGTGCCACTTCTCCTAAGGTGAGATCTTAAAGCTACAGTTTTTGAATTGTTGGAATTTCTTACTTATATTCCTACAGTACCGGTGTATTTATTCTTACAAGATTCAACAGCTATTAAGTGCTTGTTTAAGTAATGGGTACTTTCATGTGCACAATCTTACTCATGTCCTTACAATTTAGGAAAGTGCAGAGGGGTAATTTGTAGATTCACTACTAGAGAGAGTGCTGCCCCAGATTTTTGTTCTACAGTCTGCAAGTTACATTGCTTTGTGATGAAGAAACCAGAGGTGGGAGGTTGATCCTTTATCTCTCCAAGACAGTGATTTTCAACCAGTGTGCTGCAAGAATTTTAAAACATGCAATACTTAACTATTTAGTCAGGGGCACCGATATCTTTTTCCTTATTGCCGCAACCTTTGCAGCGGGGTTCCATTTCTGAAGGAGGGGCCAACACACAAATGAAAATGCTATACAAGAAATATGAATTTAGAAGGAATGGGGGGGGCAGGTGGAGACCTTCTTTCTTGAAGAGGTACACAGATTTCTGGCCCTCCACTTTTTATTTACTTGAATACACATTTGCCCTTTAGCAATGCATACAGGCAGATCAAAGGTAAAGTTTGGTAAACAGCATGTGGATTATCAGGTTAGGAAATTGCTGAGTCATTGAGCCCACAGCAGGGCACTATTATGCTGATTTTCAGCCCTGATGAATATCAAAGTCCATTGGCCTTCCAACAGGTCTTTTTACATTAATATGCTAACTTCTGTTTGCTTTAGCCTCCAGTACTTATATTGTCAGATAAAAAAAAAAGACAAGATCAAACACAATAGCTATCCTGTGAGAATGAGTCAAAATTATACCTATTTTTTGTCAGATACACAAAAAATATGATATTTTTGGTGTGCTACAGAATTTTAGTAATTAGTTTACATGTACCATGAAATGAGAAAGGTAGAAAATCACTGCTGCAAGAGAATGAGATGCTTTTTAATGCAATCACAAAATTCTTTTCCCCGATTCTACCTCTTTTACAGTTTTGTTCTGTTTTTTAATTTTTTAATTTAATTTTTAACTTGTATCAAAAATTTTGCTGCTCCATTTGTGGTTTTTTTCCCTGAGACCTTTCTGTTCCCTCCTTTTCCCAATAACTCCCATGTTTATCTCTATTATTTAACTCATCATATTGTATTATAATTCTTTACTGTTTCTGAGTGCCCACCCTTATCAATTATTATTTTATAAAGGACAAAAACTACCTTATTAATTTTACTCTTCCCAACACAAAGTTGGTACTTGGTTAATCATCAAAGAAATGAATAAATGAGTAAAATAAAGGCATATAATCTCACCCAAGATAAATCTATATTTTAAGATGGCAGTCTTGAGATGGGGATGCTTCTAATTGACATATTATATTTGGATTTAATACATCAAGGAAGGAAGGCTTTGTCAGAGAAAATATAGCAAATAGCTGACTTAAACTTATCTTCAACTTTTAATCACAAAAGGAGAGAAGGGGCTATGCTAACATGTTCCTTTAGAAGAGAAATTATCAGTGAGCCACACACACACAAAAAAAGTAAATTGGGGCAGATCATATTATTTTTAAAAAATAATGAAAAGTATACATAAGTCTAATTGTCATTTATGTTCATGGTGATGTATTTCTCAGACACCTGAAAGAGATAATTAAGATGCAAGGGAGTGAGGGAGCCCAACAAGACCTCATGAATTACTCTTTATAATTAAAAATAAAAAGATTTTTTCCTTCCTTTCTCCCTTCCTTCTTCCCTTCCTTCCTTCCTTCCTTCCTTCCTTCCTTCCTTCCTTCCAACTATCAGACATTGTCAGGATCTTGGAGAATCTTGATTCTATCATCATCTACAACTATTCATGTATCTGTAATCAGATCAGCATTTAATTAAAATGTGGAATAAACAAGGTTAAAAACAAGACCCTTAGCTGCACCACTAAGAACCTCTATTGAGTTTGACATTGATTCATTCATTTTTTATTTATGAGTTATGCAATCACCTATGAATTAAATTATTGTACTGCTATATATCTCACATTTCTGTATCTTAAACATAATGGGACCATGAGATTTTTGCCAATGATAAATTCAGATAAGAAATATGTACTTATTTCTAAGTCTGACAACCTTGTCAAAAGTAGTAATAACTTTAGTTTGCCCTGAATCAACTTTTATGAACTAGTATTTATTTGTGTGTTTTTAAATTAATCCTTGCCTTTTACTTAAGTGCCAATTTATGTAGTTATTCAACAATTTTTTTCTGATTAATTCTCTGCAATAAGCATGGCCCTAAATACTTGTGTCAAATTACAAGCTTTTAATATTTTACATTTAGCTTTGGTCTTTTCTTTTTTTTTTTTAATTAAACAATAGTTGCTTCACTGCAGTCCTCAGGGATCTAGTTTCTTACTTTAGAACTTTAAGCTAATCACCAACAATGTATGTTATTTATTTTTCTGATATAAACTTCAAGATTTTTTTAAAAAAAAATCAGTATCAATTCCTGGTTGGTGTGGTTTAGTGGTTGAGTGTCAACCTATGAATGAAGAGGTCATGGTTTGAATCCAGGTAAAAGCACATGCCCGGGTTGTGGACTCACTCCCTATTGGGGGCGTGCAGGAGGCAGCAATCAGTGATTCTCTCTCATCATTGATGTTTCTATCTCTATCTCCCTCTCCCTTCCTCTTTGAAATCAATTAAAATATATATATTTTAAAATCAGTATCAAATATGTAATTTTCCTGGCACAGGCTAGACAACCACACTCAAGATCATCTAAAGCATTTTTTTGTTGTTTTTAATTACTATCTGATGAGTTTCTCTTCCTTGAGACCTTGTTTTCATACTTCCTCCATTGAGGACCATCTACAACTTCCTTGAGCCCTTCTATGACCTGCCTAGTTCCTTCTATAGTAGGTTCTCAGCTCTATGTTCTAGGTTGTTTCTTTCACCCTATAACCTATGCTTGACATTTGGCATTTTTGAAAATGGGAACAGAGAAGAAAACTGTAAACCCTTTGGGATTGTCATATTTCTATCCGCCTCATAGTCAGTGACATTATGCCCCTTTCTCTGAATTTTTATGGGAAGAGTCACCTTTGTTCATTGTCTCATTTGGGGAACAATATTTCCAATGAGCTACGGATATTGGTTCTTCTGTATCTCGACCCTATGTCTTATTCCCAGGGACAGTTGTCTTCCCTACCTGTGGCATTTTATATCTAGTGTGCTAATGTTGATGGTCCTGCTGGAAGAGAAGATAATAGCATCATAAAAAGGTTTAGGGATTAGACTAAGTATATGAATCTTCAAAATTATTGGGTTATTTAGTCTTAATTAGGACCAAATTATGACCAGAAATGACATGTATTCTCCAATGCCAAATGCCATGATTTAGAATTCTTTCTGAATTATTTTTGTCATTATTCCCTGCTTAAATTATCTATTTGACTCCCAAATTTTGCCTTTAGTTACATGACAATGGCTTATTTCTAAAAAAAAAATTGCAAAATTACTGTGAAAGAAAGCTTAGAGCCACATGCTCTCTAGTGAATATTGATTGAGTGCCTGCATTGTAAAAAGCTGTGTCTTTTCCCAGAAAACTTGTTGTGTGAAAAAAGAAATAAAACCAACTACAATTAAGATATAAAACAGAGTCAAGAATGAGGATATATCTCAGAGCCTTAAGGTTATTTTGTTTTCTGTTGTTTTCTTCTTTTAGTTTATTTTTCTCTTCATGTTCCCTGTTAGGAACCTGTCTCCCAGGAGAAAAAGTCTTCATTGTTGCAAGATCACTGAAAGATTTACAGAAGAAATGGGCTCTTTTGTTTTCACTCTTCATTCATTTTCTTTCCTTTTGTCCAAACAAGCACTTTTGCATTCTGAAATCCATAGCCTCAGTCTACTGTACTCACCATAGACTCACCTCTATAAAACCTTCTTTGAACCTTTTGGTGGCTTTGATTGGAAACTGAAAAATCCAAGCTATCTTCCTTTATCCTTCTTGGAACTGCTTGAGAAATTGTGTTCCTGGAGTTAATGAGTGTCAGTTAGTCTTTTTTGGCTTATTGGCTTCATGTCAACTTCATCAGTGGTTGAATTTGTCTTAGTCTTTTAAGGGAGACCTGCTCCATTACAGGAAGGAACATTTCCTGTGCTAAGCATGTCAGTGTAATCAACTGCCCATGGCAATAATTCCAAGATTGGGTAAAAGCCCTAAGTCAAGTCAATCAAGGTGAGAATTTTTCATTCTCAAATTATTTTTATTTGAGCTCTATGGCAAGTAGACTCATTTTTTTTAATTCCCATTTCCCAGATGCTTCACTAGCAAATATACCAAACACTTAGAGAATTAATATTTTCAATTCTATTCTGATAAAAGTCATCTAAAAAAACCTCTATAACTAATATAATTTTTAATGGTGAAAAACTGAATGTTTTCCCCATAAGACTGAAACAAGGCAAAGGTGTCTGCTTTCTCAATCCTATTCAACCTCTTATGGGTGTTTTAACCAAATTCATTAAATCAGAAATATAAAATAAAAAGACATACCAATTGGAAAACAAAAATAAACCTATCTCTTTTGGCATACAACATAAATGTCTACATAGAAAACCCAAAGAGTTTCCAAAAAGCAAGGTCATAGAATACAAAATAAATATAGAAAAATCAATCTTATTTCTCTGTATAGACAGTTCTTGACTGACGCTGACGATTTTTCAACTTTACAATGGTGATAAAGCAATATATATAATCAGTATAAGTCATAATTTGAATTTAGAATTTTGATCTTTTCCTGGGCTAGTGATAAGCATCAAAGGATAAGAAAATATTATGTTAAAATTAATCAAAATATGTGCAGGAGTCATGTGCTAAGAACTACAAATATTGATGAGAATAACCAATATATATCTAAGAATTAGAGAAATACACCATGATCATGGGTTAGAAGACTCAATATTGTAATATGTCAATTCTACCCAAATTGAACACTAGACAGTAACTATCTTAGGCTTGTGGGCCACTTGACTTGTTTTGAGATCCTTATCAAAACAGACTGTGCTGGCTTGCACATAGAGACCTTTTAACCCCTCCCCCCTGATTTCTTTATTCTATTTTCCCTCTCCCCCCTTTTAAAAACTTCTGCCTGCACTGAGGTGGGAAGATGGGCTTTGAACAAGAGTCCCCCAACTTCTCAGGTGACTGGGACTCTAGTTAATAAGGCTGTGGTTGGCAGCAGCATTAAGAAAAAATATCTATTGGTTGTATTTGCATTGATGGATATTTAAAATATGTGCAAAGTTCAAGTAGTTTGATTTTTAATTTAATTAATTCTTTATAAAAAGTTAAGGCACTGAGAGAGAATAACAGACATAGAAACTATGGAACCATAGCAAATAATTTCCAATCCAGAATCAAACCATTCCTAAATGTTATTCTTACTCCATGTTTAAGTCAAGACTTTTTGTTTTTCTCCATGTGAGCACTTTATTGAAGTGGTGGAACTTATTGGAGGGGAAAAATGTGATCCAATAAGCAAAAGTAAGTCTGCCCTTTTAGGAATACTAACCGATATCATTTGCACTTTATCACAGGCTGTGAAACACTTTCAGAAATTTGATCTCATGCTATCCTTATGACCAAATGATTTTTTGGTTCTCTTTTTACAAATCCAGATGCAAGACCTGGAGAGATGAACCATCTCCCTTCAAAACATATACATAGCTAATGACAGAGCCAGAGCAAAAATCCTGGCTTTCTGGCTTTGAGTCTACTGATCCTTCTGTAGTCAGTGTATCACCTCCTGAGCCATCCATCTTCTTTGGTATGTGGGCAGAAAACCCCATCCTCAGCCCTCTTCCCCATAAATCCTGATTTGGTTGAGTGGGGCTGGGATGTCTATTTTAACCTTCTCAGGGGCCCTGAAGATTCCACTCATTGAGTGTGTTTACTCAGCTCTGCCCTTCAGCTGGCAGGCACACCAGGTCTCTGAATGCAGAGAGTCCAGAACCACGAGTCCCATGAAGCAGCACCAGCCTGGAAGCAAAGAAGCATGGGTCCTGATGTCCCATTCTGCCAGTGGCCATCAGTGAAGGAAGTCCCTTCTGTGAGCCTCTGTTTTCTAATCTCTCTGACATTGAGCTAACCTCCAGAATTGCCACAGAGACGGGAATGTATCATGCTCAATCAACGCGTCTTTTACAATGACTAAAAATAAAGCTTTAGAAAGTCAAGTTTGGCAAAAACATAACCCCAAAAATCTATAGGGTAAACAGACATCACAATTAAAAAAATCACCGGTAGAAAGAATGGAGTGAAAAGCGAATGAGCGCAGCTGTTTGTCTCTAAGTTCTTCCTGGTTTAAAGTTCCATTTTAATTCTGGCATAAAAGTAACAATCCATTGAACAATTTTCTGAAATACCTCACATTCAGAGTTATTATGAAGGTTGGTGAGTCTCTCTCTCTCTCTCTCTCTCTCTCTCTCTCTCTCTCTCTTCCTCTCTCTCTCTCTCTCTCTCTCTCTCTCTCTCTCTCTCTCTCTCTTCCTCTCAGACCTAAATGTAAACTTCTGGTACCCAAAATAACTCCAAGTTGCTACTATCTAAAATTAGCCCCAGTATGCAACTGTCTGCAAAAGAAAACTGTGAGAGTCTGTTCTGAAGATAATGATAGTGCCTCCAATCCAACTTGGAAGCAAGGCCTTCTGAGGGAGACAGAAGCTGACAGTATTACGGGGTGCTTTCCTGGCAATACCAAGCTGGGGTGTCACTCCAACTGAAGCTCATTCATTCTCTCCACCCCCACTCCTAAACCTGATTGATGTCTCTCTCACTTGCAGCTTTACTGGAGGCACCATGCCGCGTCCCCGCTGTGAGTTCCTACTTGCCCAAGACACTTGTGTTCTGCAAGCAGATAGAACACCTGCTAATGAATGATTCAATGTACACAGGTGGCCCTGGTTGGGCCTGGCAGGTGGATTCTTGGATCGGAACCCTGGTGAGGGCCCTATATGCAGAGGGGAGAGCATGCCAGCAGCCAGGTTCATGCTTAGTCAATTATGCATAATTGCTGCCAGTCTAGTTCTCCTGCGTGGGTCCTCATGATGCCATGGGTGGGAATAAACAAGGCCGCTCTTTCGTTTAAGGGTAGCCTTGTACTCTGGTGGAGGAGGTGGCACCAGCATAGGACTCGTAGCTTTCTCCTTGTCCTGCAGAGACAAGCTCTCCACAATACAGCCTTATCTGTCTCTCAAAACACAGTTATTTCCTACACATTCTCCCCGTGCATTACATGCCTCAATGATTCTCGATGACTGTTATAGATTGAATTGTGTCCTCACAACATTCACAAGTTGAAGTGCTGAGCCCACACCTCTGACTGCGACTGCAATTGGAATTAGGATCAGTACAGATGTACTTAGTCACGAGGTCACACTGGAGTAAGGGGGGCTCTAAGACAATATGATTGGTCCTTGAAAAAAGGGAAATTTGGACACCAAGATAAACACACAGGGAGAATGGCATGTGAAGAAGGAAAAGAGATCGGGGGGATGCCTCTACAAACCAGAAAATGCCAAAACGTGCCAGCCAACCACCAGAAGATGGGGTAGGGCCTTGGCCCAGATTTTTCCTCAGAGCTCTCCAAAGGAACAGACCCTGCCAGCGCCCTGGCCTCAGAGGTCCTGCCGCCAGGACTGTGAGACAATGCATGTCTGTGTTAAAGCCACCCGGTGTGTAGTACTTTGTTATGACAGATCTAGCAAAATAGTAACATGATCTCCAGAGGATGGCTCTTAGATCATGGCATTTGCAGATGTGTTTCCAGAGCCGCGGAGGAATTACGGGCAGGAGGTTTGGAAGCAGACAGAATTCAGTGTGATTTTCAGCTTGAACATTTTCTGTTTGCTTCTAAACAAAACACTACTGGAGGCTCTGCTTGGACATATAGGATCATAATAGTCATTACATGCACTTGGACTTCAGATAGACCAGGTTACACATCCTGGCATTTCACCAGCTGAGTGATCAGGCAAAATCACTTTACCTGAAGGGGTCTCTGTTCTGTTTCCTATAAACTGTGGACACTTCCTGGTGAGAATCCAGTATCATCATGCACAGAAAATGCCTACCTGTTGATGAAGCATATTCACTAATCATAAAGAGACAGCAGGAATTTGTTCTCCTGTGAATATTTTCCCTTGTTCTGTCTGGACTATATTATTTTGTCTGCAGATCCAACAGGTGGGTGGGTTTTTCAGGAAAGCCTTGCCAATTTGGTTAGTTTTGTCCTATCATCTCCTAAGAGCCTGTTCTTAAGAAGTGCACGCACCCACACCCACCCACAAATGTACATATTAAACTGTCCTGAAAGTGCTTATTTATATGCAGACTCTATCCCTACTAGATTCCATCCTTTGAAGCAGAGACCTGTTTATTAATCCTATATCTATAATTTTTAAGAAAATAGATTGTCATTAAATGTATGCTCAAAACTCGGAGGGAAAGCAGGGGAGGGTGGGGGTGAGGGGGAAAGATCAACCAAAGGACTTGTATGCATGCATATAAGCATAAGTGATGGATGTGGACAACAGGGGGTGAGGGTGAGGGCAGGATTGAGGGGATGAGGGGACATTGGGGGGTAAGGACACATTTGTAATATCTTATTCAATAAAGGGAAAAAATGTATGATGGATGAATGATATATGATGGATGAAATGAATGAATGGCAAGGTAGGTTCCAGAAGGGAGTTATGTCCTTCCTCCCTGGTGGCCATGGGGACATAGCTGTGAATTCTTCTTTCTGATGCTGGGACATGGAACTCTGTGGAAGGGAACTGGGGAAGAGTCCCCGTCCAGGGTATAAGATGCTGTGTGGTTGTCGTTTACTTGTGCCTAGATCTTTCCCTTTATGACACCTCACACTCACAAACAAGTTCACACATGCTTCCTCATTTAGATAGCACATCAATTTATGAGCTGGGACAGGAGACTTTATTTTTCCTTGTACCAGGGAGGAACTGAGAGACAGATGAATTTCCCAAGACCCCACAAGCTAATCAGAGAGAGATCCTGGGACATGAGCACCATCTTAGCTCTTTTACTATTATTTTACTGGTATTGAGCTCTTTTACTATTAACCCTGGACACTCTGGCTTCATGGAGTACGTTTCTGAAATAAGGATGTAAGTTTCTAACTGAGAACTCTTCAATACCCATTCTGGTAAGTCAGCATGTATGGGACCCAGGGGCTGGTTTTCCTGGGAATAGCATGCCCCTGGGAGGTGGAAACCTAAGCACAATCATGCAAGTGGGGAAAAAACCTCCAGGACCGAGAAACAAGATTCTACAAGATTCTGGAGCAAAGCCTCAGGCAGGGAGAGAAAGTACTTCCATGAAATCCTGGTCTTGGCCTCAGTTCTGATGAGTACCAATTGGTTGAAAATTCCCTTACCTCCCTGAGTCTCATTGTTCTCAAAATGGAAATAGTATTATCTGCTCTAACTCAGACTTCATGAGAATCTGCGGTATTACAAAACATGAAAGGCACCCTAGTAGTAGATATGGAGAAGGCTACTAATCAGGTTTTAATAACAGTTAGTTCTGAAGTCAACACTTAAAATTGCATCTAAATCATTCTCCAAAATCCTTTGGGCAAGTCCTCTGTTAAAGACTAACATTATTATCTCATTCACTTAACACACCCAGCTTTCCCTCCCATGTGCAGGCAGATTGCTTCTTCTTTTCTTGAGCACAGAAGACATTGTTGACTTGCTCCTAAGGAACATGTGTTGGGGAAAGTATGAATATGTAATGTAAGAATCAGACCCACCTGGGCAAAGGCACATTTCTGTCTCCCACGTCATCATGTGCAATAAAGAAAATAGTCAGGGGAGTGGAGAAACGGGGGCAGAGCCACCTGCACTCTCCTTGTTATGTTTTCCCTCCTTCTTCATTATTATTAGTAGCAACACCATTATTATTATAATGTCATTATTTGCCAACATGCATGGCTGAAACATGTAAGTCAAATATACGTATGATGCAAGACCTTCATGTTTACAAATAAAAGATTCAAAGCTTTTGGTTGTAATCAAAGTAGCAAACCATGGGATGAGCCTTCCAGTCATTATTTGGAATCAAGTCACTCAGGCACTTTCCACCTTTGGATTACAACCCTCTTTCTGAGCTGAGTCCTCAGGTCCTTTACATCCATCTGCATGCCCACTTCCTTGAGAAATGGGGCTCAGTTTCTTCCCTGCCCTTGTCCCATTCTGTTGCAGACCTCCAATGACTGTCAGGGGAAAGGAGGCGTAGGACCCTAAAAGGGTGGGTTAAATTTAGGACTTGGCAGAAGTGCCCAGCGCCAACCTTGGCTCCACTTGTCCTCCCAGCAGGTGCCATATTTAACTCACAGTGTAAGAAGACTTGCATGCTGAGAGGATGTGAGCCTCTGTGATTCCCTTGCATACTGTGAGTCTCACTAGTAATGATTAGCCAGGGCATATCTAACTGAGGTCTTCTGGACAAGCCAAGACTCAAGACAATTTACATTTTTGTGATATCAGACTTAGATTATGATCTGTTTGGCTTTTGCTATACGTCTTCCCACCTTGGGGTGCTAGAGCTTTGGTGGGTAGGGATAAAAGTGGGGAACATAATAACCAGAGGTCAGACCAAGAAAGGCACCAAACCCTGCTCAAAGTCACCTCTAAAAGGTCTACCCAGAACCTCATCTCTCTTCTCACCCTCCTTCACAAAACCCCTGTTCCCTATTTCAGTTACTATGGCTCTTAGAGATAGAAGCAGCAGGTTTTGGAATCTTTTCCTTGTTTTTCATCTCAGCACACTCCAATTCATCTCCCACACTATAGCCAGAAGTTGCTTTTCAATTGTAAATTTGACAAAGTAATTTACTGCCTAAAATAGGTCACTGATTACCAGTCACCCTTCAAGACATCATTCAAAATCCTTAGGAAGGTTTTAAAATCTTGTCAAGGCCAGACCAAACAAACTCTCACACTTTGTCTCTTACAGAGAGTGTTGCCAGATTAATTCAGGGACAAAGAGGAGGAGGAAAATAGCACATAGAAAATAGACACAATAATTTTTGTTGCATTCTCTAACCCTATGGTGCTCACGGATCATCAATGTTAAACTTAGTGCCTTTCCACCATAGTTATTAAATACTAGTGGCCTGGTGCATGAAATTCGTGCATGGGAGGGTGTTGTCCCTCAGCCCAACTTGCACCCTCTCCAATCTGGGACCCCTAGGGGGATGTCTGATTGCCGGTTTAGGCCCAATATCACAAGGATCAAGCCTAAACCAGCAGTAGGACATTCCTCTCGCAATTCGTGACTGCTGGCTCCTAACCGCTCGTCTGCCTGCCTGCCTGATCACCCCTAACCACCTCTGCCTCAGCCACGCCACCATGGCTTTGTCCAGAAGGATGCCCGGAAGGTCTCCAGGAAGGTCTCCCTGTCTAATTAGAATATTACCCTTTTATTAGTATAGATGAGGCCCTAAAGGGTTGACTTTGATCTGGATCATCTACATTTAAAGATGGAGAAGACACGAAGGGGATTTTCTCCATATTTGCTGAAGCTCTGTACCTAATCAGCCTTTAGGAATCCAGCTTTTAAAAGAATTGGCCCTGAAACTGCCCCTTGTCACTATTCTTCAGTGTCCTTCAAAAAATAAAATACACCTGTGTTAGGTTCAGTAAGAATGTAATGAATGCTGGGATTTTGGTACCTGCATATTCCTGGTGCCAAAATGCATTCTGAGTAAAATTCTGACCTGCTTTTAGCCAGAATGAGTGTTTGAGAGGGTTGTGCCAAGCTGAGGGGGCCTATGTTTCTCTGAAAAAGGCAATCTGCTTTCAATTTGGCAAGTGTGTGTCCAAGAAAAAAGAGTGCCATTGAACCTCAGTCCTATTCCTAAGCAGCATCATGAACACAGAGGGGGGAACACAGATTGATAACCACAATACACCAAGCCATTGGCAAAGACCGTGTTGGTGGACAATCTCTGCAGACATGCACCTGACCAAGCGTGCTCTTGTAAAAGTGAACTATAATAACCAAAGAAGCAGAAATGGGACACTTTCTGTAAATAGACTAATTTAAGGCCTGAAATAAGCAGGCGACCATCTCTAGTATAGAGAAGCCCAGAGCACATGGACATGAATAAACATACCTGGAATGATGAAAGGAGAAATGTTTATTCAGACAAGAGGAAATGCAATTTCCAAAATCACACTCAGCTAAGGAAGAAAATGCAAGTGAATATTGAAATTCTACAATATTTTACATAAAATGTGTTGTGAATGATTATGCTCAAATTAAATGTGTGGTATGCAGTCCTCACTCAATAGTTAAATTAATTAACTTCTTCCAATGTCTTCATAAAATCTTACTTATTGTAATAGATATCTGTACTTTGTTGAATGATATAAAAGTTAAATTTCTAATCCAGATCCTGAACACTATAGTGGTCAGACTGGGCACACAGCACTTTGACATTTGCACATAACGTGAGATAATACTGTGCATTTCATTCATTCAAAAAATGTGCATTGAACTTATTATATAGAGCAAGTGTATTGGCCCTGAAAGATATTTTAAAAAAGACAAGATAATTTTAGTTTGTGATAAGTATCATAAAGAAGATATATCATAGCTGGTATGGCTCAATGGTTGAACATTGACCCGTGAACCAGGAGGTCACAGTTCAATTCCAGTTAGGGCACATGCCTGGTTGCAGGCTTGATTCCTCATAGAGGGTGTGCAGGAGGCAGCCAATCAGTGATTCTTATCATTGATGTCTCTATTTCTCTCTCTCTCTCTCTCTCTCTCTCTCTCTCTCTCTCTCTCTCTCCATTTATCTCTCTGAAATCAATAAAAAAAGCAAAAAAAGAAGAAGCATGATATATTGAAGACAGTGGTGACAGCTAACTTAGATAGTAGGGTCAAGGAAGGACAACTTATAAAATACCATGAGCCACAGAGTGAAGATGACTGTTCTATATATTGAGACCAACAGGACCCCAACACACTTCTCTCCAGCTCCAGTGAGAAGGAATAACTACAGCTTCTCAGGAAAATTCCAGAATAGAGCTAAGAGAACAGAGCCAGGAGACTTAGAAAACAATATAATCATGGCACCTAACTTAACATCTCTCTGCACATTAGAGATTTCAATGAAAGCCCATAGGTGTTTTCTTTAGCTTCTCCTCACACTGGTCAGGTCAGGGAGACTGCTATTATCATTCCCATTTTATAGAAAATCAAAAGGAAGCTCAGAGCTTCCACATGAGTAATCCGTGGATCCCACAACTAACCAATCACAACTCAAGGTCTAGAACAAGAGTCAACAGATGACAACTGGCAGACAGAATCCAGTGGGCCCCCTGCTTTTGTTCATGAAGTTTGAATGGAACATGGCACATTTATTCATGTTCATATTGTCTAGGCAGCTTTCACACTACAACATCAGAGCTGAGCACAACAGAGATTATATAGCCTGTGAAGTTTAAATTAATTGCTATCTGTGTTATTACAGAAACTAAATGTGCCAACCTATGACCTAGAATAACAGTTTCCTACTTCTGCCTTCCAATATACCTTCCTGTGAATGGCACTGAATGAACCTATAGCATGCTTGTTTGTTTGATCCCTAAATATAAGACTGAGTCCTTTAAGGATGCACCATATTTTAAGTGTTACAGCCTGGAAAAAGAAATGAAAAAGACATTGATTGTCCTGACTTGGTTTAAACTAAAAAGAGAAAAATGATAATGAGCTATATAAATTATTTTTGTATCTATTAACCTAATGGTTATTCTACAAGTCTAGCTATTCACTCATGTTATTTGTTTCCTACTGCATCCAAATTACATTATCAACATTGAAAATGGAAAGGCAGTCTATATTGCTACAGTGATAATGACAGATAAATTCTGAATCAGTGCTTTATTTCATGATGAGTGCTACTTAATGATATAGTAGAAAGAAGATTGAAATGGAAAATCAAAGAAAGTAACTTAACTCTGTGTCCTAGAAAAATACTTTGTTGAACCCTTGAGTACTCACATTCCTCACTAGGTCATTACTTCAAATATCAAAATACTTCATACTGGTAAAATATGATTAGTAATCAAACTTTTCCCAAGTTTATCATTAATTATTTCTCCATTCATCAACCATTGTTAAATGTTATTTCAGCTATCTACGGTAATGTCTTGCCAGAACTTAAGGCTTAAAACAATAATCATTTTTTTAATTATCTATCAGAATTCTGGGGGCTTAACTAGGCTTAGCTTTGTGATTTTTGATTCTTATGTGGTTACAACTAGACAGTGGGTAGGAAAAGAATTATGCCAAAGGTGTCCTCACTCATTTGTCTGGTGGTTGATGCTGGCCATTGTCTGGGAGCCTGGCTGGCCTGTTGACTAGAACACCTACCCATGACTTTGCTGTGTCATCTGGGCTCCCTCCCATGTTGCCTGGGTTATGGGAGCAATCCTCTCAAAAGCAGGAAGTGAAAGTGGCCTGTTTCTTACAGCCTGGACCTGAAAACTGGCAAAATATCCTTTTTCCTGTAAACTATTAGAACAGGCACAGAGCTTAGTTTATGGGAAGAGTCGTTGACCCCACCTGTCAATGAGAAGAGCATTAAAGAATGTTGGGGTCTTCTTCAAAGACCTCTACAGTCTGGTATTGAACCTCAATTGTGAGAACTACTACAAAATTAAAAAACACATTTATTTACTACCAAGTTTCCACAAGAATGTTTTCTCATTGTCCCTCAGAACTTGCTGGGGTCCAGCCCCAGCGGGTCCAGAGGTTCCCAAAGGTGTGGATGGAGTTAGCGAGGAAGGAAAGACACGGAGGCAGCATTCAGGTGATCATCATGGCCAGGTTCCTCCTAGCCAGGTTCCTCCTAGCCAGGTTCCTCTCTTTATTGTCCTCTTACATTTGTATTTATACCTTTTGATCTTAACCCTATCCATTCTATTCCAAAGGTCAGGGTGTTTCTTATCTCCATTCCAAGGTTACTCTATTGTTCTATTAAGCTACAAGGAAGTAACTGAAGGAGGTTATTCTAAGTAAAGATTATGTAGCTTAAGCATGATTGTTCGTAGTTAAAGTGATTAACTACCCCTCTGGCACTTAGTTAAAGGGTTTACTGATAAAAATCCTCACCTGGGGAAACAACCTTTCTTGGAGAGGTGACCTTGGTTAAAACACATAGCGCTTAAGAAGGGGAGCAAACATATTAAGAACAGTATGCCATATACGCCTTGAAACATCCCTGCAGCGACTGCGTCAAGCAGCCAGGGTGGATCGGCTTCCAGCAAGAACTATTTTATTATAATCCCTCAGAATTCTGTATCATTGCAAAGGCCTCCACACTCACATGTGTGACAGCTGATGCTGGCTGCAGCTGATAGCTGGATCAACTATACTTGGTCCCACCAGATAACTTGGGCTTCCTCATGGCATGGCTGGGCCCTAAGAGCAAATGTTCTAATAAGTAGGACTTGGAAGGTGCCTTTTCCTTAGGCCCTGAACCCAGAAACTGGCACAGGGTTGCTTATGTCATCCTCTATTGATCAAGCATAAATAGATCCCAGATTCAAGCAGGGGTATTTAGGCACCACTATATGTCAAAGAATTTGGAGGCTGATAATTCTTTTAACATTTACAAGTTCTCACTCTATTACAGACACAAGATTATACACTTTAAGGTCTTACAAAAAAAAGTGAATAAGTCCTGCAGGATCTCCAACAGGGGATGAGGGTGGGGCAGTCTAAGATGGCTTTTGGCCTTATAGCTATGGAGTTAAGTTGGGCCTTTCCAGAATTCCCTTCCTGTATGAGTCCAGGTTAGGGTTTTATACAAGAAAAATGGAGCATGATTTGGAATGTGGAAGTGAAACCTCAGTTATTATTTTTCCAATATTGGTTTAAGGTTACAAACACCAGTGCAACTTTTGCATATTGTTGCTGATATGCTGATGAATCACTAGCATTGGGACAAAAGCAGAGCCTTAATTTTGTATTACAATTACAGCTCTTCTGCCTCCAGTTGGATTTTCTCTTTTAGCTTCTCCAAGTCTTGAACCAGGTGAGCCTCTAACCTTGTGGCAAAGACATCGGTTTCTTTTGTAGGCCACCTGCCTTGTTGAGGCTGCAGCTAGTGACAGGGGTAGCTTTCAGGGTGTCCTCGTGTATTCTGACTTTTTAAAAAATATATTTTATTGATTTTTTTACAGAGAGGAAGGGAGAGGGACAGAGAGTTAGAAACATCGCTGAGAGAGAAACATCAATCAGCTGCCTCCTGCACACTCCCTACTGGGGATGTGCCCATAACCAAGGTACATGCCCTTGACCAGAATGGAACCTGGGACCCTTGAGTCTGCAGGCTGACACTCCATCCACTGAGCCAAACCGGTTAGGGCATATTCTGACTTTCTTTACAGATTCCAGTTTCTTTTTCTGCTGCTCTCAGTTTTACTTCTAGCTCTTTAATTCAGCTCCTGGTTTCGCTGACCTTCAGCAACTTTAGATCTACTTCCAATACTGAGGCAACAATCTTCCTAGATTTCTTCACCATTTCCCACATTTATGTATGGTTTCACTCCTATAGTAAATCCTTTTCCTCACATTACTCAGAGTGGGCCTGCTTCCCTGGCATAATCCAAATACAGAGCATGAGAAGTTAAGTATTGTACTTCTATTACAGAATGATATGCATTATTATGCAAAGATATGCAAAGAAGTAGCTAACTAGGGAATGAGTAAAGCTTCACATTTTACTTGGGTGGGTCCTTTAATTAATAAATCTATTTTCTGCACTCCAGATAGAAGAAGCAGTGTGGATTCCACTGACTTTAAAGTAATGGACTTGGAATACATCACCCTTATTGACCACAGCTGGTACTTCCTCCAGTCACACCACTTGGTAGCCCTTGGGCTTCCTCTACTACCCTGCTCATGAACTTCCCATCTGATCAGCTTTGGGATTCAGGACACCTTCCTCACAGCCCCTCCTTCTGATTGTTTTCTCAGGTCACTAGAGAAAGCTGCTACTACTTATTCCAGGCCATAGCAAGGTCAGGATGGAGAATCTAAACCATTTCCTTCTTTCCCCTGAGTTGGCTCCTCGAGGCTCCACTTAATGACCCTATTTCTAGCGCATTCCCAGAACTGCACGCACACACGGGAACAAACGTGTGTATCTTTAAAAAGCATTTTCTCAAAGGGAACATCAATCATTTCTCAAGCCAAATATAGAGCCTTGCTGTTATGGGAAGACCCATATCGGAAATTGCCATCCCTGAGGTTTAGACTCCACTATGTCAGGAGTAACCTTTTGGCCTCTGAGCACCTCATATCATTTCCATGGACCTCAATTTCCACAACTGAAAATAAGTAATGCCATCTTTATGAGTTTTTATTGGGGTTGTCATTGGTGGTGATGGTTAAATGATAAATAAAATTTATTATTTTGTTCAAAGCCAGCCTTTATTCTCATTTATTAATGTCAGGAAGTAAGAAGACTTGAGAGTCTAATGACCTAGGATTTCACTCTTTAATATCAGGCTTTATGTGCTTGCAGGGTTATTGAAGATTAGGATGATTGTATATAGCACAGCTCAAATAGTGTCTGGTACATTATGTTTTCCTTATTGGGGATCCTTTTTGGGGATTCAATGTAAGCTTGGCATCCTGTTAACATGGTGGAAAATTTTGTCCACAGGGTTTAGGAATATAATTTTCTGACTTGTTGACCACTTCTGTTCTCTGCAGGGAGAATAAGAAGGCAAATAAAAGGCAGCATGACCCTTTACCAACACCTGAGTCTGTCTCAAGCAGCAGGTAGGGTAGAGTGAGTTCAGAAGAACCTGTGAAGTCCTAGACTTGTCTGGTTTGGTTAGAGCAGCCTTCCTCTCTCTAACTTCAAATGTAAGTCTTAGAATGCGCATTCAAATGATGGTAAAAAGTGTCACTTAGCAGTGATGGGCAAAAAAGAATACAGAGAGGGATACAGCCTGAGAGTGTATTTGCGGCATTGATACATCCAGACTGGTCCACGCCTTCCCATATAGTGCAAGCAGAAAACCAAGTCCAGCAGAAGAACAGAGAATGTCTATAAAGATAGAACTACCTGACATGGCTGGAACCCATGTACTATTACTTCCTTGTCCAAATGGAAACAAAATTTCAAAGCAACACTAATATGTATTCCAACTTATATCTACTTTATAACAGACTACTGTACCTGGGTGTTCACCTCAGTTCTGATTTTAGGTAGCTGTCTGACCTTGAGCATTGGTTCTCTCTGTAGTCAGTCTCCAGGTCTTTTGATAGAGGAGTTGGATGAGCTCATTTGTTAAGTTCCACTCCCAGATCGAACATTCCAGTAGATACCTACTTGTCTAAGTTCTTTTAAACCATTTTAGGAACAATTAAAAATGCAAGGTTCTATTCTTCATAAAATATTTTTGCATTTCATTTTTAGTCCAAAAAAAAAATCTCTGCCACATAAGTTTATTATAACAGATACAAAATTTTGGTGATATTGCTAAAGCTAATAATAGAGTCTCTTTGGAAAAAAGGAAAGTCACGTTGTTTATAAATAGCAAGCCTTCCACTCTGGGGCTTGTTCCTTTAGAAAGAGAAGCTTAAACTGAGATGCAGAATCAAAATAAACCTATTTAACTGGTTTGGCAAGAACTCGGGTGCAAGATTTGAAGCTCTTAGATCAGCTAAAAGAAGGGTACAGAGATAAAGAACTAAGAATGACCCAATGTGCTGTGAGCAGGATGACATGTCTGCTTTAATAATTACCCATTTTATCGAAGAGGAGACTGAGGCTCATGGGAGTTAATTGTCTGACTCTCAGTCACAGAGAGAGGAGGAGAGACTGGGTGACATTCTACTTGACTTGCTCTTTCTGCTCTACTCTCCCCACTTTTCACAGCCATTCTGAGACAATCACAAAGCTTTCTTTATCCAAACACTTCCTTTTTACTCAGCTGATCCGAAGCACAAGTAGTGGGTCTGAAAGGAAGTGAGCACAGAAGCATGCCTAGATAAAGGCACCCCATTGATTAATGAACCAATTAATAGAATAATATGTATAACAAAGACTCACTACATGCAGGATATTCTGAAATGAACTGTAGGAAAAACATAGTTCTTGGTTTTAGGATACCTATATTTTAATAAATAAGACAAGGTCATATCTAATTAAATGTTAGAAATGAATAGTGGCCTGAGAAATATACAATATTTATTTCTTGGGCACTTACCAAAAGCAACGTTACTTATGTATAGAGACCAGTATTTCATGAGAATTTTAATTCCTTCTTCACTTTCCTAAACATGTAAGACTTTAACACATGATATGAGAATTCTCCAAGGACCATTCAAACTTCAGACCATAATGGCATGCATGATTTATTTGTCTGTTGTGTTTTTGGGTTTTTTTTGGTGAATTATTTGGTAGGGTTTGGTGAACATAACTGGTTTTCTTAGAGCAATTTCAGACACAGAAAAATTGAAGGAAAGTACAGCATTCTATAACCCCTCACCTCTATCACTGCAAATAGAGAGTTTTTCCTATTATTAACACACTAGAGGCCCAGTGCACGAAATTTGTGCACAGGTGTGTGTGTGTGTGTGTGTGTGTGGGGGGGGGGGGGTCCCTAGCCTGACCTGCACACTTTCGCAATCCAGGACTCCTCAGAGGATGTTCCACTGCCAGACATCTAGTCAGACATCCCTCTTACAATCCGGGACTGCTGGCTCCTAACTGCTCACTTGCCTGCCTGCCTGATTGTCCCTAACCCCCCTGCTTGCCTGCCTGATCACCCTTAACTACCTCTGCCTGCCTGATCACCCCGAACTGCTCTCCCCTGCTGGCCTGATCACCTCTAACTGCCTCTGCCTCAGCCCCCACAACCATGGCTTTGTCTGGAAGGAAGTCAGATGTTTGGAAGATGGCTGGTCGACCTGGTCTAATTAGCATATTACCCTTTTATTAGTATAGATAAATTACATAGGATAAGATTGCTTAAATGGCAGGGGGGAGCCGTTTTCAGCAGGAGGAGATGCTCTTGGCAGACAAAAATGCATAATCTCTATATCTGGACTGATAGCCAGCCATATGCACTGTACTGCCAAACCGGTCATTAAAAAATTAAACCACTTTCTTACACCTTACACCAAACAGCTGTTGCCCTTAAAACCCCTCCTCAGCCCCCACCTTAGGTTCTGCCTTTGCAGTTCACCCAGATTAGGTTCTGATTGATCAGTTTTAATGCCAGTCAACGTCAAAAGCTCTGCCTCCTAGGCAGCAATTGGCACCTCACAGTTCATCCAGATTTGGTTCTGATTGGTCAGTTTCTATTCCAGTCAGCATCTCCGGGCCTATCTCGGGGCCTGATAAGAGAGGCGGGGCTGATCAGCAGCCCCTGCAGAGACCCGGAGAGAAATAGAGGCGCAGCTGCTGGCGAAGCCCAGAGAGAAAGAGAGAGGCAATGGTTGATCAACAGCTGCCACAGAGGCTGCGGAGCAGACCTTGCCTCTCTCTCTGGACTTCTCTCTGGGCCTGATCTACAGATCCACAGCCCCCTCAGCAGTCAGTGCTGGGTTGCTGTGCCTTCAGCGGCAGCAGTCAGTACTGAGTCACCATGGTAACTCAGCACTGACTGCAGGACTGACATCAGGTGTTTGGTCAAGCCTTTGGTCGGTTGTTACAGACCCTGGGTTTTTATATATATATATATACCCTTATAGTAACCCATAGAGTAGTTTTACTGCCTTGAAAATGCCCTGTGATCCACCTATTTATCCCTCTTACCCTCCCTCCAACCCATGGTAACTACTGGTTTTATTTTTTCTATAATTTTGCCTTTTCTAGAATATCATATTATTGGAATTTTGTAGACTGGAACCTTTTATGATTGGCTTTCTTCACTTAGAAATATGCATTTAAAGGTTTCTTCACTTAGAAATATGCATTTAGAACATATATAGCAGATGTTTTATGAAGGTCATCGAGAGGGAAACCTAAGAAAAACTATGAACTCTGGGTGATCATGATGTATCAATACATGTACATTTTTGGTACATGTATAGGTACCAAAGGTCTCACTCTGGTGACAGGTGTTGATAATGGAGGAGTCTGTGCATGTGAGGGGGGCAGCAGGTATATGGGAAATCATACCTTCTGCTCAATTTTTTTATAAACCTCAAATTGCTCTCAAAAATGTCTTAAAAATTGTATGCAACATTGCAGACAATAAAAGGCAGTCCTCGCATCATCATGCACAATAACTGTTCTAGGAGAATTCAATAAAATCTTGCTTCAATACGTTGATAAAAAGATTCAATTATTGGCTTATACACAAAATACTCCGAGTAACGAGTTTTAGAAATCCCCGGCTGTGAAAGCAATCATTGTTTTGCTCAGAATTCATGAATGCACACACTTAACTGTGTTAGACAAAACCTTCTGCCCCATCGTGCTGATCACTGTAGGTGGGATTCATTTGGTTGAAGAGGCACAGTCTCATGTAAGGGAAAAATGTCTCATTCAAAAAAACTGCATAATTTGACAAAGTGCTTTTTAGTAACGGGTGGAGACCTGGGTTTGGCTGTAGCGCTTCAGATTTATAAAGAGAAAGTTACCAGAAGAGCAAACCTGCAGTTTGCAGATGGACTCACAAGGGGCTTGATGGAGTACAGGTACTCTGCAGACACACCTCGGTCAGGAGGACTCAGTTCATCTCTCTGAAGATGGGGCCCAGCACAGGTGTGCTGCCTCCCTCAAATGATGGCATCAGTGAGTGACATGCATTCCTCCCTTGCTGCTTCTTTTCAGTCTTGTGTCAGCACCAGGTAGCTGGTAAAGTTCCTCATTGTGTTGCCTAATTTCAATAAGAATGCATTTAGTTCAACTCTTGAGAGCTTCTAAATTCTTTACATGTTTGCGAAATTACAAGTCTCAATCTTTCTGTATTTATTTTCCTAAAAATGAAGCATGCAGCTAGAAGTCCTTGTTTTCCCCCTCTGGCAAAAAAAAAAATGATTTTATAAATATAACTCACAGCTGAAATGACTAAAAGAATGGGGATCTATAATTAGTTTTCCAACGCAATGGTTGTTACTAAGAATATAACACCTTTCCCAAAAATACGGTGATTACAAAAATAATTGTATGAGAAATAAAGGAGCCTGTTGCAGGTAAGGACATGCCTCTTTCACTGAATGCCAACCACGTCATTTGCTTCTTTTCTGGAAAGAGAAAAAAAAGAAAAAGGAAAGAAAGAAAAAGGCAAAAGAAAAGCTATTCTATGACACACCATGGTGAAAAGGCCTTCAGGAAGGCTCTCAACTGCAGTTCATTGAAAGTTTAATTGAAGTTATTAAATTACTGCTTTTGGGGGAAAAAAGGCTTAGCAGTAATTTTTCAGTAGTGTGTACAGGCAAAATTATTTTCTCTCTCTTTTACTAGCTTTATGATCTTTGTTGCCAGACTCATAAAATAGTATAGAGCTGCTAGTTTGAAAATAAGGGATAGATTTTTGTTTGTTCACTAGTTTGTTTTTAAAAAGGTACACAGAGGATCATATTAACCAAAGTTATTAAGATGTTTTTAAAAAGGTACACAGAGGATCATATTAACCAAAGTTATTAAGATGTATAAAAATGTGCTCTCTCTCTCTCTCTATATATGTATATAGATATATAGATATATATAGATATATATAGATATATATATATTCTAGAGGCCCAGTGCATGAAATTAATGCACTGGGGGGGAGGGGTGTCCCTCAGCCCAGCCTGCACCCTCTCCAATCTGGGACTCCTCAGGGGATGCCTGACTGCCGGTTTAGGCCTGATCCTAAACTCGCAGTCGGACATCCCTCTCACAATCTGGGACTGCTGGCTCCTAACTGCTCACCTGCCTGCCTGCCTGATTGCCCCTTACCACTTCTGCCTGTCAGCCTGATCACCCCCTAACCACTTCCCTGCCAGCCTGATCGACACCTAACTGCTCCCCTGCTGGCCCGATTGCCCCCAACTGCCCTCCGCTGCTGGTCCGGTCACCCCAACTGCCCTCCCCTGCAGGCCTGGTTGCCCCTAACTGCCCTCCCCTGCAGGCCTGATCACCCCCCAACTGCCCTCCCCTGCAGGCCTGGTTGCCCCTAACTGCCATCCCCTGCAGGCCTGATCACCCACAACTGCCCTCCCCTGTAGGCCATCTTGTGGTGGCCATCTTTTGCGAGGGTGTGATGGTTAATTTGCATATTACCTCTTTATTATATAGGATATATATAATACATATATAGATCAGCTACTATGGGAAATAATAATTTTATATTCTTGAAAATGAGGCAAAGATGCCATATTTAGTCATTGATAGCAGAAACCTAAACTCCTTTTCTTCTTCCACAGATGATGTTTTAGGTTTGAAATGTATTTTAACTTTGATTCTTGAACTGCCAGAGTGTACCTCCTTATCAGACCATGCTAAACATTCACAGTCACCAAGTTACTGAACATGTACTTGCATGTGAATAATTCAAGTTATCTTTGGAGAGATGCTCATGAATGGTTAATGTGAAAGAACATGCTTGTGCTGGGTACATGCTGGGGTGGAGGATTACCTGTTCATGCCCAGGCTCAGATCCAATGTAAATGAGAAATCAGTGTGAAGAAAACCATGTGGTCTATCTGTGAGGTAATCTTCATTCATTCACCCCCTTTGGTCTGTGGGGTAAAAAAAAAAAAAAAAGGTATGTGATTAAACATGAACATGTGTATATTTCCCAGTTTAGTTCTTCATCCATGATCAAGTGTCTGGATATAAATCTTGCCTCAAAGTGATACCATTGTAATAATCTAGTTATTATTGAAGGGGAAAGGAGTAAAGGGAAGACTAGGTAATATAGGCATGTCATTTATACAGCTTTGCTAATTTAACACTCTTTAAGTCTGTTCTCCACTGACTGATGGGGGAAGGGACTGGATAAAGGCATTTTGGACACATGCTCAGTAAGATCTAAGTGACATGGGAAGGAGGTTACTTGTCAGTTACACCTGGGAACAAGTCAGTGACCATCATAGGCGTGGTCACTGCAAGGGCGCAATATTTAAACTTCTGGACAATGGAGCTTTTCTCTCTCTCTTTCTCTCTCTTTCTCACTCTCTCATGCTGCCTGACACCTGGCTCTCCAGTTGCAGGGGCCACATTCCCTTTCATTCACCCACATGGCTCATGGCTACGTGGACTCCACACAATGGATTACTGGACTAAATCTGGACTAAACGTACTGAACCCGGTTGCAACATGGAATGGAAGCTCTGGACACTGGCCCCCTTTTGGCTCTGCTGAAACCCCAACTGCACCTCTTTCAGGCTGGTTTAAGGGACATGGGACTTTGCAACCGAGAAATGTAACTCCACACAAATAAAGTCTTTTACCACATCTCATTCTCCTGTGGGGGTTTCTGAAAATGCTTGTTTCAATGGTACCCCCACACCCCACTGGTGCTGGGGAAATTTGACCCACTAATTTCTCCAGCCACAAAAGGAATGCAGAATTAGAAACCTACCGTGAAGACATTTAATGGAAAGTACTCTAGTCCAAGGACTAAAAAATTGATGTTTCATTTTATTGAAAAAACACTTAAAAAATAGAAGTTCCATTAATTTCAGAGATAACTTCCATAGCATGTAAATTATTGGTGTCCCCAGTGTATGGTAGGCTTTATGTGCCCAAAAGGTTTATTCAGTTAATCTTGGAGATAAAAATGAGTAGCACATTTCTTTTTGTTGTTGCTTTTTTCCTCCCTGTTTCACTCGAATAAGAAAGTTGCTGGGCTGATTATAAACTCTACAGATAATAAACTCTAGAGGTCTCCACAGTTCTGAGGCACACTGACTCTCAGGACTGCGAATGTTCTTATACATGCATAACCTCACAAAGCTTTCCCATACACATGATGTCATTTCACGTTTACAGTAATAATTGAGATGTTAACATAACGGCATTCATTTAGAG
Source organism: Myotis lucifugus (assembly GCF_000147115.1). Taxonomy (NCBI): domain Eukaryota; kingdom Metazoa; phylum Chordata; class Mammalia; order Chiroptera; family Vespertilionidae; genus Myotis; species Myotis lucifugus. The sequence continues at coordinate 499,087 of NW_005871231.1, read as the reverse complement.
AGTAAATGTGTGAAGCTCACATATGTTTGTGTAGACATTAATTGGCAAGGTTGAATTTGAAACCCTAACTTTGGTTTTAAAACAAATGATATATCTTCTTAGATGTAGCTTCCTTGTAAGTGAACATACTAAGGATAAAGCACACATAAATTTCCTGGCATTTATAAAATATACAGCATATGTTGTTGATGTCTTATAGCAATACAGAATGAGGTTCTGGTTAATGAGGACTTGCATAAATGAGAATTCCAGAATAATCAAGAAAGTATCATAATTCAAAATATAACCCATGTTGCCCTAACTGGTTTTGCTCAGTGGATAGAGCGTCTGCCTGTGGACTGAAGGGTCCCAGGTTCGATTCCGGTCAAGAGCACATGCCTGGGTTGCAGGCTCGATCCCCAGTAGGGGTTGTGCAGGAGGCTTTTACTTTAACACTATTATTAGAGAAGGTATTTAACTAAAACTCTAAGGCTGTACCTAAATGAGCCTAAGTCAGCAAAATCACAGAAACACAGTGAGACAGGAAGCAGACATATTTTAATCCCTGTTGTGATATTTGGCAGGGAATGGGATGAAAGGATGGAGACATTTGAGGTGACACAGGACACAAATGGTTTCTGGATAATGAGGGCAAGATTTCCCATCAGCACTAAGCCCTGAAAGTGCTTTTTGTCTAAGTAAAGCCAGAAAGGTTGGCAACACCCCCACAGAAGACGTTCTGAAGAAAGCCATCTCCACATTTCTGACATGTGATAAAGGATTATCACAACTGCATTATTTCTAGAATGTGTGAAATGGCAAATGAAACACAAATAGCAAACCTAATTGTGATGGATTGCAAGACTCACCACCACATTTCCCTGTGCCAGAATACAGTCCATTTTGCCATGTGGCCGAGTGCAGTGTGCTTCTCCACCCCATGGAATTGACTTGGCCACATGACTTGCTTTACTAAATGCGGTATTGGCCAAATAACTCAAGCGGAAGTTTAAAGCATCCATGAGTTGGGGTTAACCCACTTATTGTTCTTGGAATCCTAAGTTTGCCATAAGAAAGAGCCCAAGCCAGCTTCCGGAGCAGGGGAAGCCATGTGGAAGAGAACCAAGGCATCCCAGCTGCCAGCCAACCAGCTGCCAGGACTGCAACTGAGACCATCCCAGCTCCAGACTCCAGCGTGAGAGTTCAGCAGAGATCTGACAAGAAGCATCTATCCAGCCCACAATACTATAAGATCAATCAAATCCCTGTTGTGTCACACCTCTAGTTCTGCGGTGGTTGCAGCATCAGCTAACTGAGAACACTGTAAGTACAATTTGTGAAAACTGAGCCAGCAAAGCAGAATCCATCCATCCTTTAAATCACATCTCAGAAATTGCAGGCAGAATGACTGAGAAAGTGTCGTGTTTGACTAGAAAACTATAGCAATGGGGTCCTGAAGATCTGCTCCTCCTGGTGAGTAATAGCATATAGAACATTGGAAAAGGCTGAAAGCAAACCCAGACTGTCTCATTGTATGGTAGGCTGTCTGACCTTTCTGGGAGGAAAGTTTTAATTTTTTTAAAAAAATTATGTTTTTATTGATTTTAGAGAAAGAGGAAGGGAGAGGGATAGAGAGAAAGAAACATCAATGAGAGAGATACATCGATCAGCTGCCTCCCACAACCCCCTACTGGGGATCGAGTTTACTTTCTGGGCATGTGCCCTGACCAGGAATCTAACAGGGGATCTCTTGGTTCATAGGTCTATGCTCAACCACTGAGCCACACTGACTGGGCAGAAAGTTTTAATTCTTAAGTGGTGATAATACGCACCTACATTTTGATATTATCCTTCAGAAAGATTTCATATTATGAAATATTGCATAGTTGTTTTGCTTTAAATGGACTTGAAAGGTACACAGGAGTATACTAAATTCTTACTAGTCGTTAAACCTGGGAAAAGGAAAGGAGACTCCGTTTGGTGCTAGTAAGGAAAGAAAAATGTCTTGGTTTTCTTTAAATAAAAGGCCTTGGTTCCCAGCTCTGTCTTTTCTCATCCACACACCCTGTCTCAGTGGTGTCATCCACCTCACAGGCCATCTACGTCACAGGGAATTCCAAAGCTGCATTCTTGCCTAGTGTGCCCATGACATTCCAGCTTCATGTCTGATTGTTTATTCTTCTCCTCCCCTCAGATTTCTAATAGGTGTCTTAATTTCAGCACTCCCAGAGGAGAGCACGTGACTATACCCCCCTCCCCAATCTTCTCCACTCATGACAGCCCTATCCTCCGTCATGCTCTCCTAATGGACATTAACTTTTTTTTTTGAACTGAACATTTCTTCTGTGCCTTGTATTGACTAAGTTCTGGTGGATGAGAAAGGAGTAAAGAAAATAAATTTGTGAGGTCTCTGTCTTCTCTAAAATCTTAAAAATATGTGAGAATCCACCTTGCATACCTTGTGTTTCCATATCATTTTACCTACATATCTGGGGATCATAATTTGAAATGTTTTTCAAGTCATTCATTTTAAATAGTCAAGTATGTTATTGCCAATTAAGTTTGATTTATAATTATATGCATTTAGAGATTGTTTTCAGAGAGGACAGCATTTAATACACTGATGAAAATAGAAATGGTGCTCCATGTCTTTGAGATTTCTTTTAAGGAGAGAGCCTATCTCTGTCTCATTTGCCATCTCCCCATTGCACTTAAATAACGGGAAATCCAGGGGCTCAGATTTAGAACTATATTTATATGTGGCAAAGAAGAACATTTTCTCTGCTTTAAACCCAAAAATAGAATGCATCTAGAGCCTTAGACTTTCCCATGTCTACTCTTCCACAGAACCTTACATAGCGATTTCTGTGTTGCACAAAGCTCCTCTCAACTCTGGAAGGAGAAAAATACTCAACTGTGGGCCAAGTCCCCATCCCTGATATTTCTGTCTCTGAATCAGGATTCTTTTGGTGTGACAGAACAGAAACACAGCTCAGACTGGTTAAAGTCGCCCAGGAAAATGTTGTCCCGTGTAACTGAAAAGCCCAGTGGTGCCTCTGGCTCAGAGGTGGCTGCATCCAGGCGCTCCAATGATGACACCAAGGGAATCAATCATTTCTCTCTCTTCCTGTGGACATACGAGTCTAAAACAACTCCAGTGTGTTTGCTTTGGCTTTGTTCTCATGCAGCCTAAGTCTAGAAATGACAATTCCTCAGCTCTGGGGCTTATATTACTGTTACCAGGATCATTCAGGAAAGAAAACAGCAACTTCAATAACTGCAGGTACTTAGGTGGGACAGGGTCCTTCCAATGGAGGGCCCATTTGAAATCGTACCCTGATGGGACAAGTCAACCTCTCACTGAATATTTATCCTGTTGTTTCTTTACTCAACACACATCCTGGAGGACCTAGTGTGTTCAGGAATTCCATCACAAAGATTCATACATGTGGCTCCTGCATTCAAGTCTGCAGGTCCAGAAAAATGCATGAGTGTTGTGTGAAATTATATTGTACTAGAGGCCCGGTGCATGAAATTCATGCACTCAGGGAGGGGGGAGTCCCTCAGCCCGGCCTGCAACCTCTCGCAGTTCAGGAGCCCTTGGGGGATGTCCAACTGATGGCTTGGGCTCACTGCCCTCGCCAGCTGTGGGAGTGCACTGACCACCAGGGGGCAGCTCCTGCATTGAGCGTCTACCCCCTGGTGGTCAGTGCGAATCATAGCGACTGGTCATTCCACTGTTTGATAGATTTAGATTTGCATATTAGCCTTTTATTATATAGGACTAGAGGTCTGTTGCACAAAAAGATTCGTGCAATAGGCCTTCCCTTCCCCTGGCTGCCGGCACCAGTTTTCCTCTGGCACCGGGGACCCAGGCCTTTGCTCCGGCCGGAGCCGCCTTCAAGCCCTCATTGCTCCGGCCAGAGCCGCCTTCACTCTTTGCTCCACCGCATCGTGCCTACGTATGCAAATTAACCGCCATCTTTGTTGGCGGTTAATTTGCATATCACTCTGATTAGCCAATAGTGGGTGTAGCGAAGGTAAGGTCAATTTGAATCTTTGCCTATTATTAGATAAGATTATATTGCATTATATCTGAAGAGGCATGAAGGTCAAAGTCAATTTCAGGAGGTCAGTAAAAACTGAAGGATGGGTTGGAGTAACCTGGATAGAGGAACTTTAGACTGTGACCCATCTTTATAATGATCATGTGCTGTTTGTCCCCAGTGCTGCCATGCTGGTTTTACTGAAATCTTTGGAGGGAGGGGTGTCTGTGGACAACTCTTATATGGGGGAGGCATGGGTCTGCCTAACTGGTTCATTTGTCATTTCACCTGTGGAAACCGGCATTTGGAACTGAAATCATTTTCCCAAACACTTCTGTAATATATGTGAATTTGTTTTAGGTTGTATTCATTATTTATTTTCTGTTAATGAATCATCTGATTATTTCCCTTGGTGAGCAGAATTTCCCAGCAGTTGAAGAGCTGAATAATGCAGAGGTCGTTAATTAGGTTACTTTTCTTCAGTAGGCACATTTCGGATGCAGAAAGATTTTTACCAAGGAAAAGTAAAAACTAAGCATTTTAAACTGTCATCATCTAGAAAATACAATGAGAAAGTGCTCTTGATTCATGTGAAAATTAATGACCAGGGGAAAAAATACAACAAAGACAGCTCTCTCTGTTAAGCCAGCAGAGGTTTGTGACCCGGCCTCCAGGACTGGACTCCCACCAGTTAGTGGGTGAACTGGAAACTCAGACTCCTAATTTCTCTGTCCCATCCTTTATATTAAATAAGGCCCTTTCAGTGCTGACAATTGAGAGATCTATGAATCCATGAAATTAATTTCAAAGTAAGAACAGACAGATTGTGTTTCATTAGAATAAATACCTCTGTGGCTTTTAATCTCTAATCCCAGGACACATAATGAAATCAACCAAGGAACACACTCTGAGTCCAAAAGCCACTCAGAAAATCGATTTATATCCCATTGGAACAGAGGATAAAAATAAGGACTGAAAGGAAGGGAAACTAGGAATAACAATCCTTGGAACATGGCAGGATGTTTTTTCCACTTGCATGCATGTTTCCATATTTTATAAATCCCGGTTTAGATAAAGGGTTTCTGTCTGAGGCCGATGCTCTGCCAAGTCTGCAAATGTCAGTGTCACCATGGCAGGGAAAAGTTGTAGGACTTCCTTTTTAACCTGAACAACTAAGAAGATTGATGACCTCCTATACCAGTGATGGCGAACCTTTTGAGCTCGGTGTGTCAGCATTTTGAAAAACCCTAACTTAACTCTGGTGCCATGTCACATATAGAAATTTTTTGATATTTGCAACCATAGTAAAACAAAGATTTATATTTTTGATATTTATTTTATATATTTAAATGCCATTTAACAAAGAAAAATCAACCAAAACAATGAGTTCGCGTGTCAGAGGTGTCAGAGGTTCGCCATCACTGTCCTATACCCTGGCCTTGGAGTCCCTAACTCTTACTGTATTTGTTAATTTATGACAATGTAAAATATATGCATATAGAGAAACTAGAGGCCCGGTGCACAAAAATTTGTGCACTTGGGGGGTCCCTCAGCCTGGCCTGTGCCTTCTCGCAGTCTGGGACCCCTCGGGGGATGTCCACCCGCTGGCTTAGGCCCGCTCCCTGGGGGATCGGGCCTAAGCTGAAAGTCAGACATCCCTCTGGCAGCCCAGGAGCCCTCAGGGGATGTCCATTTGCCAGGGGAGCAAGCCTAAGCTGCAGTTGGACATCCTTAGCATTATTTATCTTCTATAATTGAAACTTTGTAGCCTTGAATGTAGCCCAGGGCCAGCCAGGGCAGGCGGGAAGCTTGGTTTCCTCCATCGCCGGGGGCAACCCAAGCCTGCTCACTCCAGCTCCATGGCCACCACCATCTTAGTTGGGTTAATTTGCATATTCGCTCCTGATTGGCTTGTGGGCTTGGCTTGTGTGTGTAGCAGAGATATGGTCAATTTGCATGTTTCTCTTTTATTAGATTAGATAGCATAAAATAAGTATGCAGTTTGATCAACATATAGAAAGTGAACATCCATGCAACTAGGTAAGTATTACCCAGCACACCATGGCCAGCATTCCAAAGCTTTAGGGACCTTCTCTCCCATCACTTTCTTTCTCTCCTCAGAAGTAAGCACCATTCTAATACTATGATAATCCCATTTGCTTTCTTAATAATTTTACTACCTATCTGCTCCCTAAAAGTATAGTTTAGTTGGGTCTTGTTCCTAACTTTATAGAAATAGAATAGCACCATGATATCATTATGTCTTTTCTGTCTTGCCTTTATTTCTCAAAATTGTAGGTTAGGAGGACACACTGTGGCATGTACAGGCCATGGAACAGATGCTGTAACTGTTCAGGGATGGCACTTTCAGGGGCAGAGGGGCTTCCCAACTCTCTTAGCTCATCAGGGTCCTGCTTCTCCTTGAGGTGATGCCAGAAGAGCTGTAATATCTCATCAGCTTGTAGGTGGCTTTAAGGAGCTCATTAAATACTTATTCAGCTTTATTAGTTGTGTGGGTGGTAGGTTCATTTCAATAACAAGAAATCTACTCCTTGTATTTTAACTTACTTCATAATAGCATTTTCCCCCAAGTGTGCCTTTATTCAGAAACAGGTGCAGCTGCTGTCATAACAGAGTAGAATAAAAAATAATGCATATGTAACATATACGTGTCTGTATGCATATATTAAATAATGACATCATCGTTGTAGCATTCTGCCTTCTTTTCTTAAAGTAGCATTATTTCTACATGCTCATTACTCATGTTGGGCATGTAAAATATCATAGATCATTTTTGTAGCCTGGATGGGCTCAACAGGACCACCCATCTCTGTGTGTGAGCACCCTGTACCACACATACAGTAATTCAAGAAGCTTAAAACAAATATTTTATAATGCATCCTGATTTAGTTTCTACGTAAGTACCGCCATGGCAAATAGAAACAATAAAATCAAATAGTTTTTCTAAAAGAAAACATTCAATGATATTCTGCCATCACCTTTTAAAACCGAGGTGAGTTTTCAGGCTGTTAGCAGTACTCCAATGAACACACTAGCCAACGGAAAAGACCAGTCCTTACTATGCTCAACATGAAAGCTGGCTTTAGCCAGATGCAAAGTGTTCAGGACTATAAAGTGATCACCATTAATCTCAGCAAATAGCTCCATGGACCGAATGCATGTGCTCTTTGACAATGAATGCTGCACCTACTCCCCACCTCTAATGTTGACATTTCAGGACCCCTGAAAGCAACAATGTTATGCACCAGAATAAGTCAGCCAATTGCCTTGTGAGATGGATTTCACCAGGACAGGGTAGATTTTTTTTATTCTGCATTATCATTTGTAGACTCTGTAAGCCAGAATATTAGAACTTTACCATTTGTCTTCTTCCATATTGAATACCACTATGCTCTGAGAACCTTATCTTTTCCTTAATTATTAATTTCCTGAATTATTAATTAATTTACATTGTGCTGTGATTACAAGAAAAGGTATAGTGGACAGGCTGTGTGGCATATCTGAGTTCACCTGCTTTGGTCACAAGCCCTTAGCACTACTCACCATTGGCCTTTGTGATTATTGAGTGAATTCAAATTTAAGAATTTTTATTGAAGTAGCCTATTGACCACATTTGACAGCCTGACACTCAACCTCCCAAACACCAGCCTGAAATGTATGTTATCTTAGGGAACTGTGAGGTAGTGAAATGAATATTGAATGTGGGGTCCAGACTGGATTCAAGTTTTAAGTAATATTACAGATTAGATGAGTAACCTTGATCAAAGATACCTATATTCTCAGCATTCCTATTAAAAATGTGGTGTTGCCTGTCCAATTGGCTCAGTCTAGTAGAGCGAGATCATTGCAAATGACAGTGTACTGAAATAAACCCAGATACCAGGCATTTGTTTCCTGCCACTTCCTAGCAATGTGCTAATTTTTATGTCATCCTTACTCTTCACGCAGCCTGGAGGGAGATACTGGTGTCACCTCACAGCCACTTTTCACCTTTCTCAGAGCAGTGCAGGAAAATAATATTGTCCATGCTGTCATCACCTCTCACCTGGACAACAATGAAAGCCTTACACCTGGGCTCTCTTCGTCCACAGTTATTCCCAACAGTGCATTCTCTATGGAGCCATCGCAGCAGTATTCTAAAAATGTTCATGTTACCTCCCTGCTTCAGGCACCCCAAGGCTCATCATCCCACACTCAAACCCGAAGTCCTTACTGAGTTCACCAGGTCTGCAAAAGCTCACCACCTCCTGCCCCTCTCTCTCTACCTTCACTGTTCAAACTTGCTTGTCTTCTTTCTCTCGCATACACCATCCATGGCCTTTGTATTTGTGAATGAATTATAATGCAAAATATGATGCATTACATTGTAAAATATTCCCTCTTCCAGGCATGTTCTTTCCTTGGTTCTTCACAGGGATGGTTCCTCTTTACCCTTCAGGTTTCATGTCACATCTCCAGAGAAATGGTCCCCACAGTGCCTGCTCTAAAGTACTCGTAACCCAGCATCTATCACTTTCTTGGTATTGCCCTGTTTATTCCTTTATAGTATGAATCACAATTTCAAAAGAATCCCAATGTCTAGATTTACCTTTCACTGTCTTTCTCCTCCCATTCTAGCATAAGTTCTAAGACAGAGCTTATCCACCACACTCACTGCTGGGTCCTCGATTCCTTAAAGAATGTCTGGCACATAACAGGAACCCAATACACAAGGGCCCTTACAATCCAGTCTAGACTACCTCTTCCATATCACTAGCCAACTGATTCTTACCAACTGTCCCTCTCAGCAATTCTAAGGGCACTATCTTTTCATCCCCTGAATTCAGAGTAGGTTGGTTGTATAAATAGTGAGAACTAAGTGGTTAAAAACACCATAGGCCAATACAATGTCTAAGTGTGAGTAGCTTGGGTCTCTGAAAGGCTCTACCTTATGACTCTAGGTAACTGAGTTTGTATAACTAAAGACCAAACCCAAGAACAAAAATGCATTCCGTTATTTACTCAGAAGTTTATCCAACCAGCCATTTTGTCCATCCATTCATTCACTCATTCAACAAAAATGTATTCATTACCATGTTTGGGCACAGTGTCAATAAATATTTTGAGTTGTTAACATGTACATTTTATAAAATGAGGCCCCTTCCAGGAAAAGGAAAGTAGGGGAGATAAAATATATAATAGGTATGTGTAAGATATTTAGAGGGTGCTATGGGATCATAGAAAGGAAAGATTAGCTGGAATACCAGAAAAGAGGCCATATAGGAGGGAACATTTAAAATGAACCCCAAAGAAAAGTTTTGCTAAACAGTGAAAGCCGTACCAGTCATAGCATGAGCTAAGGCACAGAGACATGAAAGAGATGACCCTTTGTATTGAAATGTTCTATTTCTTGCAGTTGCTCACAATAGCCAATATCAGGGGGTTGCTTTATACTGCAATTTACTATTCAAAGCCAATAAATGGCATATTGTGATGGGAATAAGGAGTGGATTATGTGACAGAAGTCCTGAGTTCACTTGCTTGTTGTGCCATTGATTGGTTATAACCTTGGGTCAGTTAGCCCCTCTGAGAGTATTTTCCTCAGATAAATATAAAGGTTTCAAAGCCTAAGGGAGGAAGCAATAATGACAATAACAAGGGTTACTATTAACACGTGTTCTAAGTTACTGACATGTATTTTTAAACACTTGATCCTCACAACAATGTTATCATGTAAATACTCTTATTTTCTTATCTTAGAAATAATCAAGGGCAGTCAGTTTCATATATATTGGAAATATGAAATACGTGGGGGTGGGGGATGCTTGCTTAAAATGATCCCCTGCGATACACTGTCTGTCCCCACCCACTTGTAAGAAATGTGATTCACTCTCTCAGTGGCTAGCCATCTTGCCTGCTATGAGAATTACCTGGAAAGCTTTTCAATTACTAAGGATGCCTACCACCCAGTTAAATCCAATCAGCGTATCTGGGCATCGGTAGTCCCAGATTATTTATCTCCCCAAGGTGTCTGAATGTGCAACCCTGACGGAGAAGCCCTCATTTAAATCAGTTCATCCAGGTCCCCAGGTGTTTCTGACCCATGTTGAAAATGTCTGAGTGGGAAGTGAAGGTGGGAGAGGATGAACTGTGGAGGGAAAGACCATGAAGGCTGAGGATCAAAGAGGGAAACAGATCGTGGAGAGAGAAATAGAAATAGGCTGCGTGTTCAGCAGATGAAGGCAATTTAAGGGATGACGCAGTTCTAGGTTATTTACGTCGGCAATTTTGAGCCAATGTTGCAAATTTAGTACAGATTTCTTTTCCCATTTACCACAAATAAAATTCTAGTCTTTGGAACCATGACCTGACAAAGAGGTTAAACAAAATCCTTGATAAAAATGAGAAGTTCCATCACCTTTAGCTACAGGCAGTGGTGCCTGGAGGGGACAGAGGGAGAAGCTTAGCATGCTGAGTAATAAAGCAACATGAGGTCAGCTTTGGATGGGATCTTAATTAACATTTTTATTAAAAATCATGGAGAAGAATTTAAGCAGAAATGAAAACAGAGGAAGAGAAACCTGCTGTTGATACTGAACTATAAAGTGCTAAACCCACAGATTTAGGGAGCAGAAATAATGCAAATGTGACTAAAAAGGTTAAAATGCAAAAATGGTATGATTAGTCATTTCATCAACTGGCAAAAATACAAAACAATGGCCTCCTTCTGTAGAGTGAACGATCTTAGTAATAAAGAGAAGTCCATATTTGCTTTGGAAATGCAAAATCCAAGAATATTAGCATCTTCTCCTAAATTATCTTCATTTCCGCTTGCCTTGGGCTGCTTTGAAAATGGAGGGAACAGATACACTCTCGGTTTTAATGTAGTATGTAGCTTACCTCGATTTACATAGATTATCCTGTTTCATATTCACAGGCAACCTTATGAGACAGGCATTGTTCGACCTTATGACAGATGAGAACACAGAAGCTCAGAGCATAGAAGATGTCACTGTTGATCATACAGACAGTATAAATATGGAATTGGACCTTAGCCGGTTTTGCTCAATGGATAGAGCATCAGCAGGAAGACTGAAGGGTCACGGGTTCAGTTCCAGTCAATGACATGTACCTGGAAGGCAGGTTTGAACCTCAGCCCTGCTTGGGGCACATGGAGGAGGCAACCAGTAGATGTGTCTCTCTCACATGGATGCTTGTCTCTCTTTGTCTCTTCCCTTCCCTTCCACTCTCCAAAAATCAATGGAGCCATAGCCAGTTTGGCTCAGTGAATAGAGCATCAGCCTGTGGACTGAAGGGTTTTGGGTTCAGTTCTGGTCAAGGGCACATGCCCAGGTTGCGGGCTTGATCCCCAGAAAGGGGTGTGCAGGAGGCAATCAATGATTCTCTCTCATCATTGATGTTTCTATCTCTCTCTCCCTCTCCCTTCCTCTCTGAAATCTATAAAAAAATAAATAAATTAAATAAATAAAAATCAATGGAAAAAATATCCTCAGGTGAGGACTAAAAACAACAAACATAAAAAAAATAATAATAAAGATGGGAATGAGACATAGACCAGTTCCAAAGCCGGAACTGACTCCACTCAAGCAACCCAACTATTTGGACCTTGTGCTGGGAACCAGAGTTGGAATTTCACTTCTTCAACCCAAACGCCAGGTCCCAATAGATTAGACACACCTTCTATCACATGCATCACTTATTTGAGCCTCAATTTTCTCTGGAAGGAAATGAAGAATATAATGGCCAGGTCTCAAGAGGGCAGAGGTAGTTGCACTGGTCAAGTCTGTGACATCACTTTTTTCTAACATTTTAATTGTGAAAATTTAAACCATGTAGCAAAGCTGAAAGAAATTTATGGTAGACAGCCATATACCTGTATAGTGGAAGTCTGTGATTAGTATGTGAACTACACTCGCTTAATTATATACACCATCTATCCATCACTCTATTCACCAATCCATTTTACTTTATTTATTTATTCATTCATTCATTCATTCATTCATTTATTCAGGATTTTGAAAGAACATTTATTAAAGCTAGGAAGAGTAAAACTAAAGCTAGGAAGAGTGAAACAAGAAAGGGCCTCGGATAGAAGAAGAAACAGGAGAGGGACTAGGTGGGAAATGGGCCTAGGCTGGGCTGCTTTGGCTCACTAAGAAGTCAGAGAACAGGGAGCCTTGGGCACATCTTATTTTTAGATAGATTTTCAAGCAATTTACATATGAATTTGGTTTTAAATAGCCAAAGAACTTTACAAATGCATGGATTCTTATTATTAAAGTTATGCTTCTTATTTTCATAGCTTCCCCCCATTGCCTCTGTCACACTGATGGTAACCTAGATCAGCTGCCTGTTTTCAATTGTGATGGGATTTAGTCATCATGCTCTGCTATTAACTGTACTTCTTAGTAGTTAAAAACAACAAAAGCTGCAGTTCACCCTGCTCCCTTCTCTGGACCTGCTCCGGGGCCATCGCTCTTTGGAGGACATCTCTACTTTTCGTCTCAGCACCTCCAATCCAGGCTGCCTTTCCTTTTATCAAAAATGACCATTTCCCCAAATTGGATGAAAAAATATGTGCCCCATGTGGGGAATTTATTAAAACACGCTTATAAAAGGTTGGGAGAGAAAGGAGAGCCAAACATTTGCCATGTACTGGGTCAGTGTTTTATGTTTTATACTATAACATATAAGTAAATAATACATTTATATTATATAATTTTATTATCTATTTATATTGTAGAATAGATATAATTATATGTATCTATATATTGCAAAATATAAATATTGCATGTAATGTTTATACATTATAGAAAAAATAAGTAATTATATATAATAAATATTCAATAAATAAATGTATCTATTTACCACTGACTTATATATAAATGTATTTATTTATATGATAGTTAATAAATCCAGAGAATGCCTTTACCTCAGTGAAATGTTGAAAGATTAAAAAACAAAAAAGGCCCTAGCCAGTTTGGCTCAGTGGACAGAGCATGGGTGCTAGGACCAAAGGGTCCTGGGTTTGATTCTTGTCAAGAGCACATACCGTGGTTTCAGGCTTGATCCCCATCTGGGAGGCAACCCATCAATGTGTCTCTATCACATCGATGTTTCTCTTTCTGTCTCTCCCCCTCCCTTTCACTCTGTCTAAAAAATCAATGGAAAAAATATCCTACTGTGAGGATTAACAAAACAGACAAGTAAACAAATAAACAAAAAAGAAAAGAATAAAGAGAGAATTGCCAAATCTCTAAAACAGCAGGACAGAATAGATCAGTGCCTCTGGACTCACTGGGAAATTTTAAAGTACTTATTTTGGGAAGGCGAGGGAAGCTACTGGATGTGAAGGAGATACTTGGCATGGTGTGGGGTCTCCCTGCAGTTAGGGAGAGAAACTAATCATTGACTACCCTCCACATCCATGTGCCCTGTAATATCATCTGACTGAGGACAAAAACACAACCATCATTCTTCCAAATATACATGTTTGAGCTTTTGTGGAACAGCTAAAGAATCAAGTGAACAGTCACGAATTCTGGAGAAGCTCTCTGATTCACACATTGACATCTGGCCCAGCTCCATGCAGATTTCACAAAATGTACAGCAAACTCCCCCAAAACTCTCTCAGTGTTGGCAGTGGCACCCGGCGCCAAGCACGAAGCAAAATATTAACATTGCACACAGCGAGTGGGTCACACCATGTGAGCTGTGGGAACAAAGTGCCTCTGTTTCCCCAGAGTGTATGCCGATGACAGAGCTTCTTGCACAGCTCATTACCAATGCTCTGATGGCTTCTCCCAGAAGAAGGTATTGACTTTTGTTGGCATTGAAAAGACACTCAACGGATCAAAATAACGAAGTCTAGTGACAACAGTCTCTGCAGGCATGAAGTGCAGCTGCTCAATGACGCCTGACCTGGTTGCATAGAGAAGAGGGAGGTCTCTGTGTGTGAGCGCTGCCTTTGGCTGGGGGGTGGGAGGGCATGACATCTGAGAGGGAGGAGGTGTTGGTGCAACATATGCGAGATCTCAAGAATGGCTACATCTCTCGAAGGAAGGCTTCTTCTCAAGGACATTGACACATTCACAGTGAGCATCAAATCTCTCTAGCTCCCCAGGTCATATAGTACCTCGCTCTGGAGGAAATTTACAAATAAAAATCCTTGGCACCTTTGAGATCCCTGACCCTCCTGGAAAATCTGATTTCTTGCTCTACAGTGATTAAATAATCAGAAATGTAGGACCAGAACGGGCACTTGTTAGCAATGCAGAATCCCAGACATTTTTTTGAGTCCCTGATATGTGCCTATTGGTTTGCATGCATTATCTCTAGTCTTCTTCTAGAACCATGCAATTAAATGCTATCATCTCTCTGTTACAGGCTAGGAGACTGAGGTGTCATGTACTTTGGGGTCATGTCATGGGATTAAAAATAAGATCTGTCAAATTCTAAAGCTTGGGGTTTCCCAATATTGCATGTCATGGTTGACGGAAAGCTTAGCAGTTACTGCATTGCTTTATGTTCTTAGGAAGATGAATTACATACAACATGGATTTTAGAGCAGTTCTCAAATTCTGGCAGACATATAAATCACCTGAACACCTTGTTAAGTCCACACTCTGATGCAGCATGTCTGGGCTGGGGCCTGGGATTCTGCGTTTCCAGCAAGTACCCTAAGGACACAGATGCTGCTAATCAAAGGGCCATACTTACTGGTACAGTATCAACATTGAGATCATGCAGTATCTCTCTCTCTATATATAAAAGCCTAAGTGACCATTACAACCAAAGGACCGGAACTACCATAATGACCACTCGCTATGATGTGCACTGACCACCCAGGGGCAGATGCTCAATGCAGGAGCTGCCCCCTGGTGGTCAGTGCACTCCTACAGCCAACCTCCCGTGGTCCCTCCCCCAGGCTAGCTGGCCCCTATTATGCCAGTTGGAACCTCCTGAGGCCTCTCCCCCCAGCTGGCCAACCTCCTGCAGCCCTTTCCTCTGGCCGGCCAGCTCTGATCACCCTGATAGGAACCTCCTGTGCCTCCATCACCACCCCGCCACCACTGGCCAGCAAACCTCCCGCGGCCCCTCACCCTGGCAAGCAGGTACCCATTGGCCCCCGATCACCAGCCAGGCTGAGGGACCCCACTCATGCATGAATTTGTGCACCAGGTCTCTAGGAAACAAATAAGACTCGAAGCCTTTTAGACACACTACTTATGAGTAGTTGCATAAAATAGCCTTCTCTAAATGGGGATTTTTTTTCAGGATCTGTGTGTTTTCAGTCATCGTTAATGATAGTACCAGGCACATTTAATTTCCTTTTATTCAATCCATCAACAAAGATTTGTGAGGTGTCTACAAAAATGGTCATAGCAAACACTTGTCAGATGCTTTACAACTTAAAAGTCTTTTATGTGTGATCTTATTCAATTTGGAAAAAAAAGAAAAACAAAATATGCACTGTTCTGTTACAATTTTAAGGTGATAATATTAAGGTTCAGAGAGACAGGGTGACAATAGCTGGCTTGTGTCACAGATTTTACTAGAATATGCCCTTTTCCTGAATTCCAATATAATACCAATGCATAATTTGCAAGATTTTGATGGTAAGTGTGTTAGTTTTTGAGGGTTGCAGCCATAAGTACTGCAAACTGAAGGCCTTAAACAATAGAAGTGTATTGTCCTTCAGTTCTGGGGACCAAAGACTTGAGACCAGGGTAGGTTGATTCCTTTTGCAGACTGTGAGGGAGAAATTGCTCCAACTCCCTCTCCTAAGGTTCTGATGGTTTGCTGAGAACCTTTGGTGTTGCTTAGCTCATAGATGCATCACCCTAATCTCTGACTTCATGTTCAAATGGCATTCTTCTTGTGTGCATGTTAGTTTCCAGATTTCCTCTTTTTATAAGGACACCAATCAGTCTACTTAATTAGGGACTCATCTTACTCCCAGCACAACCTCATCTTCACTTAGCTTCTGACTGCAACAACCCTATTTCCAAATAAGATTGTATTCTGAGGTACTGGAGGTGAAGACTTCACCATTAGAATTTGGAGGAGGGTGTAGGATGCAGTTCAATCCTTAACAGTAGGTGTAGCTTGGTCTTTATTTGGACAGACAACAGCTATGCACATGTCCAAGTCACTATACATACATTGTAGGAAGTGACAGGTTTCTAGTACATCTCCAAGAATCCAAAGATGAAGGAGAGCATGTTCCCCTGGGTAGACAGAGGCAACTTTTGTAAGGTGACAACCCAGCTTACCCTTGGCATATGAGTGAGTTCAGAAAGACAGAGAAAAGGATTTCAGGCATCAAAAACAGTGTTTGTGCAAGGCCAGTGTTGCTCAATGGTTAAGCATTGACCTCTGAACCAGGAGACCACAGTTCAATTCCAAGTCTGGGCACATACCTGGGTTGCTGGC
Organism: Myotis lucifugus; assembly: GCF_000147115.1. Taxonomy (NCBI): domain Eukaryota; kingdom Metazoa; phylum Chordata; class Mammalia; order Chiroptera; family Vespertilionidae; genus Myotis; species Myotis lucifugus. The sequence goes on along the minus strand of NW_005871231.1, from coordinate 482,606 downwards.
TCAATCCCTAGTAGGGGGCTTGATTTTTCTCTCTCTCCATTTCTCTCTGAAATAAATAAAAATATATATGTTTTTTTAAAAAAGAACAGTGTTTGCTAAAGAGAGAATGAAAGTCAGTCCCCAAATGTGTTCTGAGAACAGAAAGAAAAGTATTTGTTCTGAACTATAATAAAGTTAGCATTAAGTAGCATTGATTTTATATTTATTTCTGAAGATACAAATAAAACAATTTCAGAGGTCCAGTCTTAGTCTAAAAAGTGGGAATATTAACTCCAATATCATAGGGGTTGGCCTTTTTCACTTTTTTTAAACATAAAAAGTATGTTTGTCAAAGCATGAATGTTAAGGCCTCAATAGATGCCAGTGGTATGTTGCTAAAAAAGGAACCAGCTCCTGTCTGAAGCAAAAAAAAAAACCCAAAATAAAGCAAGCAAACAAACAAACAAAAAACCCTCACAATTAATATAACTGCATTCTAGAATTTAAGTGACTTTTACACTAGGAAGATAGCTAATATTGTGTGTGTGTGTGTGTGTGTGTGTGTGTGTGTGTGTGTGTTTAATTAACACAAACCCGGTGCTTGTTTATGGGCTCATGGATTTAAGAGGACAGGTCGTCATTTTAATTGACAGTGGATTCTGATTTACTTAAACCCTTCTGGACAGTCTCTGAACTTTCAGTCCTGTGTGTGAAAACAACTCTTTCTCAGTTCAGAGAATGACATCTTTGGGGAGTTGTCTCTGAAAGGATGTAGTCACCAACATTCACAAATAAAGAAATGTCCACACCCGGGCTAGAGATTACCTCACAAGATAAACAGCCATGCCCTGATCCAGACAGAAATACATTGTGACAAGGTCAGAGACTCTTCTCATTCCTCAGGACTCAGTGCCCTGGACACATAAGGATCCTTGCCTGAGTTGAAGAGAAAAGGGACTGGAGGGGAGAGAACTCATTAATCCTGTCAATACCCACTCCTCCCTTTTTAGCTTTTATAGACTGTCTAAGGTAAACGATGAGCTTCTCTCCATCTCCTTATTCCATTCACAGAGCGATTTAAAAATGGACATTTCTATTTTCAGCCCATATCACCCTCTTTATCTAATATTCACAGGCCCCATAAGTCTATGCTTCCCCACTCCTCCCAAAGTATAATCAATTTCTCCCCAGCATACAGTCTCATCATGTAATCAACTTGGTTTTAGACCTCTCATTACTTTAAATACAATATGCTTTTTTGACTTTTCACAATTGTTTTTAAATTCTCCTCAATGAACCTCTCTTCATGACCCCACTTCCCTTTACATTTGTCTCACCCTAGTCTAGGTTGGCCAAAGTCTTGCCCAAGCTCCACTGGGACCTGTACCAGGCCAGTGACAGTCATCACCAAAGCATCTCAGCAATCTATCCCTCTAAGCTGGGATAGGTGTCACCAGGAATTTTTTTTTTTCATTAACACAACTCTCTGGCACACTAGCTAACGACCCTAAAAGGGGAAGATTTTTTTTTAAATATATTTTATTGATTTTTTACAGAGAGGAAGGGAGAGAGATAGAGTTAGAAACATCGATGAGAGAGAAACATCGATCAGCTGCCTCCTGCACATCTCCCACTGGGGATGTTCCCGAAACCCAGGTACATGCCCTTGACCGGAATCGAACCTGGGACCTTTCAGTCTGCAGGCCGACGCTCTATTCACTGAGCCAAACCAGTTTAGGCGGAAAGGGAAGATTTTTAAGTTGACACAAAGATACAGCTGTAAGGATGCTGAGGCTGGGATTCAGATCAGGATGATTAATGGGAATGTGAGTTTGTAGAACATTGAGGGAGAAGAGGAGAAGACATCCCAGGTAGAGCAAGCACATGTGTCAGATTCTTGGAAACACAATGAGTTCCGGAGGCATTTCACAACATCTTTGCAGCTCTTTGCTGCACAGACCTGGGCAAACCTTTCTTTGTAGGTCACCTAAGTGTGCAGGTCCAAACATTTATATTTGGGCTGAGAATACGGAGTGATATTTTTATCTCATGAGCCATGTTATCCATTCTAGTGTTTACCAACATTTGTCTGAAGGGGTGCAAATATCTAGTCATTGCATTTGTTAGAATTACCTCTTTGTTCCCACAGATTGACTTTACAATACGCATGCATTATGAATTTTATTGAATTAATGTTACTAGTAAGATAGTAGTTCTCTCCATTTTATTCATTGGGTTCCACTTCTCATTCAAAAAGAAAGGGGTTCTGCTGCTTTGCTTTGAACATCACTAGCACTACCTCCTCATTTTACTATTAAAAAATGGAAAACTAAAACCCCCAGAGCTGAAATGACTTCGACAATGTCACACAAGATATACTTCAAATTGGTTCCCAGGGGAAGTTGTTTTTGTTTTACCCACCACCACCCCTTTTTTTAATTTCTTTTTTTGTGTGTGTAAAAAAATAAGTAAATCTGTGCTTATTTACACTTCATGGGAAAAGCATCATTAGCATTTTGCATTTTTGTAGGCTTTTCTTCTTCCCTGGGGATTATTCTACATCTGAAAGGGCATTATTCATCAATGAATAATGAAAAAGTTTCCAGGGAACCTTTCTACTACAGCTGTTCCCAGCCCATCCTCTTCCCCAACCCACATACACACGGAGTGTGCGATCCAGGCCAAGGAGTAACTGTGGGCTTTGTAGGCTCTTTATTAATGGCCTCAAAGTCACATATGCCCAATAATGACAGCCCTTCCTGCCTGCCATGGCTACAAGAGATGGGTGTCTGTCGTCAAGGACTCCCAAAACGAACATGGCAGCCTACGTTAAACAATGCCCTTTGAATCGATGTCATTGAACATGTAAATTGGTTTTACACACTCTGATTCCAAGAACAGTGACTCTAAACACAGCCTAAGACTCCCATTCACAAAAGTATACTGGACTGTACATATCAATCAGCCACCATTGAGTCTCTGACAATGAGATCCCATTTCTTCTGGGTTTGCCACACCCCCCATCCTGGATTACTGGAGCTCAGCCGTGAAAATATGGAATGCCCACGATGGGTACTTCCTCTCCCTCCTCCTGAGGGGCTTTGCAGGTAATGTGCTGACAGGTCCCTGGCTTTCCTCCCTGGTGTCTTCTGAATAAATCACACTCTTTGGCATTTGCATTGAAACAAGAACATACCATGTAGCACAAATAACCTCATTTCCATAAAACGGCCTTTTAAAATTAGAAAATGTAGAACTCATTTTGGCTACTCATTACCACTTTTGGACAGGAGGGATTTAGACTTGTATTTAAATGCAAATAACTACTCCCCCCTCACCCCCCACCCTGCCAAGTTATTCAGAGGAAACCACAAAACTTAGGAACTCTGAGATATGTCCTTATCCTGAATGATAAATTCAGGATAATGACAGTGATAACCAAAGATATTTGCGTGGCCCATCCCAGTTTGCACCAAGCTTTCACATCTCAAATGTGTCCTATCTCACACCATGAGAGAGACTCCCAATTTATACCTCAGGAAACTGAGACCGGAGAGTTGGTGACTTCTGGTGATCACACAGAAAGTGGCAGGGCCAGTGCTTAAACCCTGATAGGACATAAGAATGGAGGAAGAGACACCCAGAGAGATTCAGGAGTGGAAACAAAATAGTCAGAAAAAGGACCAAGGTAAGAGAGAGAGCAGAGGAAGAGAAACAATTTTAAAAGAGCAAAAAAAATGCCCAGATAAGAAGGGGTCAAATTAGGGGAATGGAATGCCCTGCTTTGACCACTTCCATGGCCTCTTTGTGAGATGTTCTAGCTCCCAGATGTTCAAAGAGCAAAGGGAAGCCTAACACCTTAGTGATTCACAACAAAGCTGCCCGACCCTGGAGCCCTGGGTCCTTCCATACCACCATGCCGCTGTCTCTCCTTTCTCCCCGAAGGCTGTTGATCCTGCAGTCACCTGGACAGGGCAAAATATCTTAAGTCCCCTCCAGAAACACTCAGCTCCCACTTTAGGCATTAAAACTGTCTGTTTTCTGGCTTCTGGGCCTTTGCACATCCTAAGAAGTTCTTACTTGTTACCTGTACCATGATCTCACTGTCCTAATTCCCTTATCCTCCAAGAAATGTCAACTTATTCTTCAAGTCTAAGCTAGTTTAGGAGTCTTCTAAGAAAACGCCCCTGAAGTCTCCTTCCACCACAAAACAATTTGGATGACACCTCTCCTTTCTCAGCGCTAATTTAGTGAGAGCCCTCAATCTACTCTCAAAATATCTGCTTCATAGTATCCTTCCCCGTGGGTCTGAGGGCCTCAAAATCAAGTGTCTTTCTTATTTATCTGCATATCCCCAATATGTGTCACAGAGAGTGACATAAAAAAAATTCTGTATGTATTTGCTGAATCCAATTCTGCTGGCATCATCTGGGTGACTGCAGACAATTACTAAACTTCCCGGAACCTTGGTTTACTCATAAAAATGGTGCTGTAAAATGGATAGAGTGAGAACACACAGACTAGGAAAGGCTTTGTGCCTGGTGCACAGTAAGGTACCCACAAATGACAGCTACCATAGCTACTATTGCTAATATTAAGTCAATGGACGTATGTTTGATTGCCAGAGACCCTGCTTCAACTTCTGAAAGGACATTATTCATCAATGAATAATGAGAAAGTTTCCAGGGAACCTTTCCCTGGATGTGATGAGGCTTTGATGGAGGCAAATAAGGGAAAGTAACAGGAAATAGAGGTGTATATCAATTTTGGGATTTGGATATCAATTTGGTACCAGCTCTACTTTCTCTGCAAAACCCCCCCTATGCCAACCACATCCCCAACCTGTCCTCCAGAATAAAGTCATGCAGTCACCCAGGACCTCTCTTTCTCTGACCTCAATGTCAATTCCAACATTAACACTCTGTAATGAATCAACCTCACGGAGGTATCCACTCACAGGTAACAGTGTGAGTTATCATGATTCCCCCAGAGCCTGCATTTCAGCCACCAAGTCATTCTTTTCTCTGTGCTTCATTTCTTCATTGGCCGAATGAGGAGGTTGGACCAGATGGACTCTGAACGAGTTTCTTTCTGCCAAGTTTTTAGCTTCTGATTCTCACAGAGAGCAGTTGGGTTTGCTAGAAGGACTTAATAATTCAAGGTACTTACTAATAGGGAATGTAGCCGTGAAATTGAAAAGCTCCCTGGTTGAAGAATTAAGAGCAAGAGGAAATACCTGTAAGACACTTGCCTTTTCTGAAACTTCTTCTCTTATCTGAAAAATAAGGATCAGAGAGATCACCATCCTCAAATGGGTATGCTCCTGAGTCCCAGGGGGCACATAGGAAGTGAGGAGGCATTTTTATTGTTATAGTGACATTTAGTGGGTGGAGATAAGGAAGTTAACCATCCTACAATGTGAGGAACATTTTAAGATAATGAAGAATTATTTCACCCAAATTGTCAGGAGTGGCCCAAATGAGGACACCTTAGCAATATTTTGATGATCTTTTACAGGACCTTCCATTTTTACCATCCTATGAAGGCTAATTGAAATATGCGCTCAATAAATTTGTGTTTAGAGAGTTTTTAGTTTTCCAGTGCCCTGACTTTCAGGATATAACTCTAATTAACCTTGAATTTCTTCTCTTTTAAGCAAGCGATTTCCAGAAAACATTATACACCTCCATTTCCCATTACTTTCCCTCATTTGCCTCCATCAAAGCCTCCTCACATCTCAGAGCTCCAACTATTAGAATCACAAGAAGTGTAGCAGCATCTACGCAGGACTCATTCGGGGTTTTCATTCTACTATTAGGCTGCTTGTGGCCTCAGTTTTGGAATAAAAACTGAAAATGAATCATTCCGCCTCTGGAATTACTGATTCTCAGATTTGTACAATTGGCTTTTTTAAAAATGGGTTTGTGTTTCCCGGGTGAAAACTCTGTGCCAGACCTGCACTAGTAGCTTCGTAAACATGATTGTTAATACAATGCCACTTAGTTATAGGTTATTTCACCATTTCCAGGATGGGGAAAATAAGTTTTACCGAGGCTTGCATATGCTCCCACGGTTACACAGATACTAGTAGTGGATCTGAGTTTGAATACATCTGTCCAATTCAAAATCTGTGATTTCTGACTGCATGCCATTCTTCTCTATAATTGGGATAGATGGTACAAGGGCTCTCTGCTGGAAGGGGCATGGTGTCTACCTGAAATAACCACAGAAAACATTGATGGCCATGGAGAGTGGGCTGAAGCTGGTGCAGAGGAGCTGGACAGAGGAGTTGGGCTGCATATGTGCTACATGTATGCTGCCTATTCATTTATTATCACCAGCCCATTTGTACCTTCAGGAATTCTCTGCTCCTAAGTTAAGAATATAGTCTCTCATTCTGGAAAAAAAAATGCCTCCTGTCAGGGGAGAGGGGGAAAAAAAAGAAAAAAATATTTTAAGAAGTGAGAGATTTTCAGCTTTTAGGTCAATATGAGGAACAACTTTCTGACAGTCCAAGCTGGTGTCCTGGAGCGGAAACAGCTGGACAAATGGAAACACAAAGATCGTCGCTGTTGTTCTGTTGATGGCAGAGGTAAATGCCAGGTCTATTCGCTCTATGACCCTGGGAAAGCCCCATGAGATTTCAGAGGCAATATTTTCTTATCTATAAATTGGTTCATGACACTGCTTCCAAAGCATGCTGTGACTAAATAACATCTAGAGAAGGCACCGAATGCCTGGATCACTTCCCATGTGATGCTTCTCCTCTCCCTGCTCTTGAAGGTTTCATAGGTCTCAGAATTCTACTTCCTCACATTTATTCTTTTCTTTACACATGCTCCCTCTGAGGAAACCCATTGCTTTCTGGTATTCCTTATAGCCAACCTTGAACTTGAGAATTATATATCCAATTGCCAACTAAACCTTTCCATTTGGTTACCCAAAAGGACCTCCAACCTGAAATGTCATTGCATGAGACATCATCTTCACCCTTTGTCTACCCCTCAAACCTCAGTCTCAAGGATGGCAAAGCCACCAGCCCAGTGCTGACTCTAGAATCACAGGGTCACTTTCTATTCCCAATTTTTATTCTTTACAAACACAGACATCTAAACAAGGCATCCAGTCTAGGTAAGCCTGACGACCTCCAACGACAGAGAATCCTGTCAGACAGGCTCGATGATCATCTCAAAGGGACACATAAAAGTGTAATAAGGTGCCCTGACCTGGGGTGGACAAAAGTGTACAAAGGAGGCTTGATCAAGATGAGGAAAAAAGGGCTCACATTTTGTGAAAATCACATCTTCTATCTTCATGCCATGCGTGATCTTACGCACTCAACATGCATTGTCTCATCTCATTCTTACTCTAAAGATGAGGAAAGTATAGCAAGGGCAAACAACTTGTGCAGTTAGTGTAAGAAGTGGCACACAACTAATGACATCCCAGGTCTGCCCCCAGATTCAGTTTTTCCATGACTCCAGGCTTCCCCCAAACCACATGATGGAGGCAGAGTTTTGTGCCAGTGATCGCAATGCAGCTGAGGGCGAGGCAGGAGGGGACGCACAAGGCATTTGTGGGACAAGTGGGACCCGGACTCATTCTGTGTCAAGGGATTCAAAAAGGATTCACGATGAATGTGGCTTGGAGCTGGGCTGCCCAGTGAAAGTTCACTCTGATACAGAATGGGAAAGGGTATTTCCATGAGTCCTAACACAGAGACGGCCCCGTGCGGGTGCCCTCAGGGAACATTCAGCAGCCAGTAGGCCTGGTTGGAACAACTGAGTGGGAGTCAATGGAGTGAGGTGGCAAAAAATGTGAAGATTCTCTTGCCTCACCTTCTCCTTTGCCTAAGCACCTACCGTTATCCTGTCCTGTGATCAAGCTGAGCAGGATTTAAAGCCTGTTATTACTTCGCCCTGCCAAGTGACTTTGCTTGTTGATGTTGCACCTCTGGTCTTTACCTGGGGACCTGTGCCTGGTGACTTGCATTCAGGCCTCCCCAGTGAGTACCTTAATTTCTGTTGGGAGTCTCCATCTACTTCCAAGTGCTCTGACCCAGAGGTCTGTATTGAGCTATAGTCCCCTTTCACAGCAAAATGTGCCCTATAGTCATTTTGACAAGGCCATTGTGATGCAAGGGATAATTTCCAGTGATTTTTATAATGTTGCCCTGAGGTTCCCTGCCACCCTGGTGAGGCTCACGGGTGGGATTAAGAATGGGAGAACTGGCCCTGGCCAGGGGCTCAGTTGGCTGGAGCCTCATTCTTTACACACACAAAAAAAGTTGCATATTTAATTCTGGTTCAGGGCACATACACAGGTTGCAAATTATATCTCTGGTCAGGGCACCTATGGGAGGCAACTGATCAATTAAAAAATTAATTAATTAAAAACATGTCCTCAGTGAGGGTTAGACAGCAAAAAGAAAAAAAAAGAATGGGAGAAATGAAGAAAGCTGCCAGAGATGGGTGATGGGTCTAGGGCAGCCGTGGGCAAACTACGGCCTGCGGGCCGGATCCGGCCCGTTTGAAATGAATAAAACTAAAAAAAAAAAAGACCGTACCCTTTTATGTAATGATGTTTACTTTGAATTTATATTAGTTCACACAAACACTCCATCCATGCTTTTGTTCCGGCCCTCTGGTCCAGTTTAAGAACCCATTGTGGCCCTCGAGTCAAAAAGTTTGCCCACCCCTGGTCTAGGGTCAATTACGTATTGGGGATAGATTGGCTACAAGATGTCTACTGAGTATAATAGTAATTATTATTTTTGAAACTCCAAATGTTTAATGGTTTGTTTTTTTAGGCTAAATCACAATGTTTTTTATTATGGTGGTAATACTAGAACCCTCTTTTGTTCTCATTATCTCTGTTTGGGCATTTGGTGACTACTTGCTTTAATAATCCTATTTTTTTCACTCATACTCTGGTTATAGTACTATCAAGTTCATTACCAATTTATGAAACTCATCTTTAAAATGTCATTTTAAAGTCTTTCTTTCAGCAGACATCTGAGGCCAAAAGTCTTCCCATGAGTAGTGACTGATAGGTCTTGAGCTCCTTTTCTCACACACACCCTTGGGCGGGAAGAGGGCTCACTGAAACCAGGGTGTTGTCTTGGGCTTTAGGAAGAAAGCCATGACTAACTAACTAACCAGATACTTCCCTCCAATGAAAGCACTTCCTGGTTCACTGCAGCCCTCGAACCCCTGCAGAAAATGCTACTTGCACCAATGAGAAGGGATGAGCTCCTCACCTTCAGGATTTCTGGAATAAACATAATCCTATTAAACAGAATTGGCTTGTCTCATCTGTCCCATAACCACATTGCATATCTCTTCTTGCCTCTCCCATATCTGCCCTACAATCATTTGATTTGAGGTCAGCCTGAAACAATGTCAAAAGCCAGGTTTCCGGACAGACCTGGGATGTTACCAAGTTGAGGTTGATGACTAGCTGTAGGATTTGGGCACACCCCAGAGGCTTTCTAAGTATCACTTACCTCTTCTGTAAAATGATACGAATTTTACACACTACACAGGTGATTGAAGTGTTACATGAGATAACGCAGGTCTAGGACTTAGGTAATGTTCTCTGAACAGATAACTATGGCTCCAATATGAGAAATATGAGCTCTCAGCCTAAAATGACTACCAAGAGACTGAATGTAACATTAGGCCACATTAATGGAAATGCAGAGACCAGGGAAAAAGCAATGAGAGTTATGTTTAATGCAAGATGCTCAGATTAAGACTGGAACCTCCTGTCATCTCCAAGAATCACACATCAAAAATGATGTTGGCAGGCAGGCAAATGGTCAGAGAGGATGTCCAAATTTGTGGAGAGTCTCAAAATGAAAATAAATAAAAAATATTTGAGAAAATGCAGATGGTTCATCTGAAGCAGACAATACTTGAGAGCACATGACAGTTGTCATAAATCATGGGAAGTGCCATCATGAGGCCTATGAAGGAAGATCTGAGCTCAGTGGGTAATTAATACAGATAAACAGATTACAGTTCAAAATGTAAAAAAAAGTTTCCTAAATTCATGGTCCTAGTTAACTGAGAACAAAGCCTCCCAGCCCTAGAGTTTCCCGATGAGTCATGGATCTGCATATTTAATTTGTATCCTCTTAGACAAATGAATGCATACATCTTTTTACTCAGCAGAAATATTCCTGAATAGCTGTATGTACATCATAAGTGGATATGAATCATCTTTTATCATTGACCTATATTAATCTGCTGAGAAGGCTTTAAATAATTCAATTCTGTTTTTCCTAGGACCAGGTTCAATGATCCAGGTGCTCTCTTGCCTACTGTTAATGTCTACTCTTTTTGTCTACTCAAGAAGATAACTGGGAATTGTTTCCTTTCTTTTCTGCATTATTAATTTTCCCTTTAGTCTAGATCAGTCTGAGTAAAATTATATGTGATGTATTTTTCCATTTAACAAATAAAACCCTCACTCAATTCTATATCCAGTTAGCACCCCATTTCTGTCTCATTTACAGTTAAATTTTCAATGAGTGGTTGACATTCACTCATTCCAAATTATTTTCTCTTATTTCCTCTTGAATTCAACCCATTATGTTGACCAGCCTACTTCTCCACAGACATTGTTTCTGTTTCATTCTTCAAGGACCTCCATATTGCTAATTTAATGCTCAATTCTTAGTCCATCTGGCTTGAATTATGAGCACTTTATACACAAGATCTCTCACTCCATTTGGTCATACTTTCTTCACTCGGTTTCCTGGAAACCACATTCTCTTGGTTTCCTTCTGGACAACCTCACCACAGTTGACTTGGTTTATTCCTCCGTATTCTCAAGACATCTAAACAAGCTCCATACCTTGTGCTTTCTCTATCTGGACTTGCTTTCTAGGTGATAACATCCAGATGCATGGCATCATACACCATCCCTGCTCTGGTAAATCTCAAATGTGCAGCTCTAGCCAGGATCACTCCATTGAACCCTGGCTTGTAGGTCCAATTGTCTACTTGACTTCTCCACTAGGAAGCTGAAGAGACATTTCTAATATGACATATATAAAACTTACTTCCTGCTATTGCCCACCCCCATCCCATCTGTGCCTAAGACATTCATTTCAATTAGTAGTGACTTTTTTTCTCCAATTGGCCAGGTCAACAATTTCAGAGCCATACTTAACTCTTTTGTTTCACCTTTCAGACATTCTCAGCCTGATCATTTGTGAGCTGGGATATCAGTTTTCTTCTGCATGTGGACAGGAACTTACTTCATTTGTTCTTCTGATTCTTAGGCCTTTGGACTTGGACTTGAGTTTTGACCATTGATTCTCCTGATTCTCAAGCCTTTAGAGTCAGATTGAAAATGTACCACGTGTTTTCCTGGGCTTCCAACTTGCACATGACATACCAAGGGACTTCTTAGCCTCTACAACAGGAGCCAATTCTTCAAAATAAATCTCTTGAACATAGGCAGATAGATGATAGATAGATGATAAAACCTATTAATTTTGCTTCTCTGAAGAATCTTGAATAATATACAAAATTATTTAGGTTTCTCCTTTTTAAAAATATTTTTATTGATTTCAGAGAGGAAGGGAGAGGGAGAGAGAGATAGAACATCAATGATGAGAGAGAATCATTGATCAGCTGCCTCCTGCATACCCCCTACTGGGGATGGAGCCCGCAACCTGGGTATGTGCCCTGACCGGGAATCGAACCATGACCTCCAGGTTCATAGGTCGGCACTCAACCACTGAGACATACTGGCTGGGTCCTCCTTCTTTATCAATCCAGATTCTAACCATTTTTTACAACCTCCACTCCTTGACCTGAACCATCATGATCTCTCTCTGGATTATTGCAATAATTCCCAATTACTCATCTTTCTTTACACATCAACCAAGAATGCTCTATAGAAAATAGTGAGAGAGACTATTTTGGAAAGTAAATCAGGTCACATAATTCCTCAGAACAAGTTCTTCAAGAGGTTCTCATCAATCAAAATAAACAGCCAAATTGTTTAGAATAATCTGTAAGTCCCTACATGAACTGCCCCCACTAACTTTCTGATATCCACTACCCCGTACTTCACACTTCTCCAGCCACACTAACCTCTCCGTTTTATGGATGCCTCAAGAATGCACTTGTCTTTGTGTTTTCTCTATGTTCTTCTTTCCACCAGGACTGCCATTGTCTCCCATAATGTTATGGTTGCTTCTTCACCTCCTTCGAATCTTTACTCAAATGTCACTCATGCTGTCCCTAAATATTATTTGAAAATAGGCACACCTTCTCTGCCCCAGCATTCACTATCCCTCTTTGTTTTAATCATAACATTGGTCACCATGTGCCATATTTTCTTTTTAATTTGTTTATCTTTTGTCTCAGTGAGGGAGGGATTGTTTTTTCTCTTATGTTCTATATTCCATCTGAATAAACCTTGATGATAAAAATAGGTAGTTCAGTGTCCACACAGTGGGCAGGGAAGAAGGACAGGTATAGAAACCCAGTGAAAACTGAAGCCATAGAAGAGGGTCCCCAAAGGAACTACTGCTTCACAAAGAGAAACATGGTCATTATCAACCTGCTGCTGGGCAGAGAGGCAACCACAGGAAAACTCCCCACCTTTCTTTCCTTTCACTTCAATTTTTTGTTAGTATATCTCATTGAACAAATCCAATGAGAATCTAAAAAATAAGAAGCCAATTTGATGCAGTTTACACAAGATGGTTTCACAGGATGCTGACCAGAGTGGACGAGGGTGGAGAGTGAATTCAGTGGGGCAAATGAAATGTACCCAAGACAGGCAATAAGCAATATGGCAGAAAGAGAAGCAACCTTAACTTTAACTATTGAACTTGTTACTCATTGATTTGGGGTTTTTTTTTTTACTTAGATGAATTCCAGGTGCTCCAATGATAATGAAGAAGACTTGGTATTGAGACATTGATCCAGTGTTTCTGCTTTCAATTTCTTTTCATTGGTGCCTTTCCAACAAAAATGATGTTGGAGGGAATGAATTTAACTTGGAACACCTGTCCTGAAAGAGATTTTTGATGCCTTGCTTAAATGCACACAGTGCAATAAGTAGAAATGTAAATAGGCATTGAAGATGCATATTGCAATTACAGAGAGAAGTGATGGGAACAGAAGTCCTTTATTGAACTTCTGGGTGTTTCTGAAGAGCGAAGATTAGGTTAATATTGAATTTTAGCTTTACTGTCTCTCCAAAAAACACTGACCCCCCCCCAACAGAAACTGCACTACCCCTAAGCATTTTTAATGATCTGACAATCACTTGGGACTTCAAAGCCCATACTCTGGTCCCTAACTGAGGATATGGCTGAGCTGTTCATGGCCCTGCATTTTTTGTACTCAGATTCACAGAGTCCTGCATAATGATAACCTAACCAAATCCTAAAAAAAATTAAATGTTTAATTATTTTTCTGAAATACCACCTCACATCTGTTAGAATGGCTATTATCAACTAGACAAGCAATAACAAGTGTTGGAGAGGTTGTGGAGAAAAAGGAACCCTCATTCACTGCTAAAATTTAAACTGGTACAACCACTATGGGAAACAATATGAGGGTGTCTCGAAAATTAAGAATAGAGTTACCATATAACCCAGCAGCACTTCTTCTGGGTATCTACCTGAAATATTTGAAACCATTTACTCGCAAAGATATATGCACCCCTATGTTCATTGCAGCAGTATTCATGGTGGCCAAGATATGGAAACAACCGAAGTGTCCTGCAATAGATGATTGAATGAAGAAGATGTGGTGCATACATACAATGGAATACTACTCAGCCATAAGAAAAGAGAAAATACTGCCATTTGTGATAACATCAATGGATCTTGAGAATATAATGCTATGTGAAATAAATCAGACCTTGAAAAAGTCAAGAACCATATGACTTCAATTATATGTGGGATATGAAACTGAAAGCAAAAGGCAAACAAACAAAAACTCATAGATGCAGACAACAGTATGCTGGTTACAAGAGGGACAGGGGAGTCAGGACTAGTGAAGGGTAGAGGGGGTCCAGTGGATGGTGACAGAAGGAGGTTTGAATTTGGGTGGTGGACACACAATGCAATATGCAGATGATGTGTCATAGAATTGTACACTTGAAACCTGTGTAACTTTATGAATCAATGTCTCCAATAAAACAATAAAAATAATAATCTCAAAAAAATGTTTCATTAAACTAAGACTCAACATTTCAACTTCACATATCCCTTACTAAATAGTGTTTAAGAAATGTTATTACTGATACTCAAGTTCATACTTTTTCAAACTAAAGGTTGTAGAAATTTCAAAGTGTTATTCTATAAGTGGGTATTCATTGAGTCCTGTTCAGTTTTTCACTGGATGCAGTGAGCGTAGCAAAGTTTCAAAGGACAGACGAATGTCTGAAATGTTTTGGGTTTTAGCCCCACCACTTCCTAATGGATAAACTTGAGTAAGTTATAAACTTCTCTGGACCTCATTTTTCATCTGTAAAATGGGAATAGCAATACTACCACTTAGTTTCTTGGGCTGATACATGAGAATTAAGTGAGTTAACATTTTTGAAGTACTTAGAATAGCACCTAGCATAAGGTAAGCACTATTTAAGTGTGTGTTGACTAAAATAAATGACCATCTTTTCAACCTTTCTTTCCCCCAGTGATTCTTCTAAAACATTAAAAAAATAATAACAACTTTTGGACATATAGTATGTTATACATCCTTATAACACACACATCCTTATAACATTCTTATATAAGATTGTCTTTGCTTTCAGAGAAATCCATTTTTTAAAAATTGAATTCATAAAATAAACTAGGAGGTATGGTAGGCAGAATAACACCCTCTCACAAAGATATATTTGTATTTTATGTCTAGACCCTGTGGCTACATCTCTTTATATGCCAAAAAGGGCTTTGAAGATGTGAATAAATTAGGATCTTCAGATAAGGAGAGTATTCTGATAATCAAGGTGAATCAAATATAATCCTTACAATGGAAGAACCTTTCTTAGATGTGGTCATAGGGAGACGTGACCATAGCAGAATGCTCAGAGAGATGTACCATTGCTGATTTGAAGGTGGAGAAAGAAGGCCAAGAGCCCAGACTGTGGGGGCCTCTAGAAATTGCAAAGGTCAAGGCAACAGATTCTCCCCTAGAACCCCCAGACATCTTGACTTTATCTCAATGAGATCTGTTGGACTTCTGACCCAGAACTGTGATATAGGAAGTGTGTGTTGATCTAAGCTACTAAGTTTGTGATCATTTGTTATAGCCACAGATAGAAAATGAATACAGGAGGTAAGGGACTTGTCAAGGGACTCTCACTTTACATAATGTTTCCAGCAGTATTTGTATATGAATTTGCTTTTGTTGGGAGGCATCTGTGGATGAGGTTTTCAGCAATAAGTCTGGCCCGCCTGAATTTTGCTGATCCTTCAAAACTGAGAAAGGGCAATACCATAGCATAAGAGGCACTGGGCTTTGGCCTTAGAGACACCAACTCTTGACTTAAAAGTTTCCAGATTTGCCAAATAATATTTTCAGGATGATCATGTTCAATGCAATAAGTACAACAGTTAAAAATATTATTTTTTATCTTAAATTCAAATTTAACCATGTGTCTGCATTTTATCTGTCAACATTAACTGCACTGGAATAATAACTGTCAAAAATAATAAGTGGCCCTAGCCGGTTTCGCTCAGTGGATAGAGTGTTGGCCTGTCAAGCCTTTACAAATCTCAATGCTCACCCCCAGTGATTTAATAGTAATTTAATCATTATCTCTGGGGTAGGTCATAGGCATGAGTATGTTTCAAGGTCCTCAGGTGATTCCCAATGTGCAAGTAATAACTCAAACATTGGTTCTCTAAGCATGATGTGTGTAAGAATCACCCAGGGAACTTGTAAAAATACGTATTCCTGGTTTTACCATAAGAGGTACTGAAATGATTCAGTTGGACTGAAGGAAGATTCAAGATCCACTGCTAACAAGCAATTCAGATGATTTTGATGAAAGATATGTGACTCACACTGTAAGAAACCTATATTTTACCTCTCTATACCTGTAACAACAAGGTTAAGTAGAGCAAAACTCACTATACAAGTTCGATGAAGATTATGTATATATACTATAGAAATTTGCTTAACACAAATTGTTGAAAACACAATCATTTGATTCTTTCTTTTCTCCCTTCTGTTCCAACATTGCTCTGACGTTTTTCTTAATCTCTTTAGCTGCTTTGAGTCCCACTTTTCACCTCTATTTCCCTATATACCAGGAGGATAAACCACATAAGCTTACTCAAATTAAATATATTTTTCTTATATATTTTTATTGATTTTAGAGAGAGTGGAAAGGTGAGGGAGAGAGAG
Source organism: Myotis lucifugus (assembly GCF_000147115.1). Lineage (NCBI taxonomy): Eukaryota > Metazoa > Chordata > Mammalia > Chiroptera > Vespertilionidae > Myotis > Myotis lucifugus. Next base: position 466,236 of record NW_005871231.1, on the reverse strand, counting down.
AAACATTGATGTGAGAGATAAACATCGATTGACTGCCTCCTGTACCCACCCCCACCAGAGATCAAACCCACAACCTGGGTGTATGCCCTGATTGGGAATTAAACTGGTGACTTTTTTGTGCATAGGATGATGCTCAATCAACTGAACCACACCTCTGAAGTTTTTCTTTCTGATTTCAGGTCTGTTGATTTTATCTGTCCAATGTTGTCTTGAGTTTTCTATTTAGGGGTAGAGGTAACAAGGATCACCTACTGTGTTTTCTGCTTAATCATCCAATGAGCCTGAGAGATTAGTATTTTTATCCCCATTGTCCCAGGCAGTGCCACGTCTCCATATCAATCCCATCAGGAATTTGTAGCTCAGAGAGAGTTTCGTGGTAGAGGCAAACACGCAAAACTCTGTGACTGTTTGACTCTAGGCCAGATATGCTTTCCACATCCGCATCTCCTGAAAACAAACCTGAGGAAGATCCTGTTTCTTTAAACCTCTGCTGCCCGTCCCCTCAGCCTAGCCCCACTCTCAGTACACATGCCCTGCCAACACGTTCCCATGGACTGAATGACCGACACATTATTGAAAACACACTGAGCACAAAAGAAAGACCTTTTCCTCCCCTTCCTTAATTCTTGGCACCAGCACTTTCACAATTCCTGCTTGGAAGGACATAAATCCAAGCAAGCAGGCACCCCCATTCTATCCCTAGGCCACCTCGGGCTTCTCTGAATGGCCCAGCCCCAAGGGGTTTCAGAGTCAGGAAATTACTGGCTGCAGGGTCAATGAGGTCCTTAGGAAAATAGCTAACATTGTTCTGAACACAGGGAATAATATCTGCACATGTCCTAAGGCTGCTCTGAGAGGAACAATAGCAGTACTTTTCACTCTTTTACCCCACCCCACCCAAAGATATATGGCTTCACATAGTATAGGCAACTAACTAAAGTTTTTCAGTAAACTTGAGAATATTGAATAAGTGAATCAACCTGGACTCTATGTGTGTTTTTCATATCCCCAAAGCTCTCAGATTAGTGTGCATTGTGTATGGGCAAAAGCAGAGATTCTAGAGTTGGAAAGATCCGGGTTCAGAACCCAGTTCTGCCCTTAATAAATACAAGACTATGAGTAAGTGTCTTAAACTTTGTGGAGTTTCTACATCAGGGAGCTCCCTTGAGGATGCATTACCTAGTCTTTAGTCCCTACCCAGAAACTGGAATTCTGAGGAATGCATTTCTATTGCTCACCACGATGAGGTCACTCATGGTGTCAACCTCGGCAAGGTGAAAATTGTTGGCACAGGCACCAGTCCTTCTGACACACCTAACCAGCATGGTTCATTCTCAATGAGCCACCAGCTAAATCATCTTGAGAAAACCGGAGAATGTCACAGTCACACTGCATCTACATCTGAGGTCACCTTCATGTCACCAGGACACACCCTTGAAACAAGAAGATTGTGAAACATGCTGAATGTAGTGATCATGACCTGGGTAGCTGCCTATTGAAGGGTGATGGGCCTGGACTCAAAGGAGATAGACCTTGAGCCATAGAAACACAAGGAGAGCAGCTGGCAAGTTAAAATTCAAAGCCAAGGCTGAGATCTGGCCAATACCTAAGGCAACTGTCTAATCCTTTCTATCTCTCAATTTTATTATCTTAAGTAATTAAACAATATTTTCCTCGACAGCTGGTTGTTATAAAAGGGGGCAGAACACTTTCTTATAATCATTAAAGTCTCGTCTAAATCTTTCTGCCCTATGAATGTCATAGGCTGATTGTGAACACAGACAGAATTACTGCCAAGGCATGGATTGGGTTGGTAAGAAGACAGCCTACTCTCACTTTGCTTATCTCTAAACTGGTAATAAAATTACAATATTCACAGTAAATATTAAATAAGATTGGTTGTAGAAAACTGCTTTGTAAACTATAAGAATACTAGTTGTTTCATTGTTGTTGTTTTTGTTTTATCTTTGTTGCCTTTGTTCTGTCTTCTGTCCTAATCCCGAGATGAGGATAGACACACCAGGTCCAGGTAATGACTGTAGCTGTCTGAGGAAGCCCATTGGGCAGGCGGGTGGAGTTAATAGAATCAGTGTGAGAGATAAACAGCGTAATGGAAGTAAGTCTCAATAAATGGGTCTAATATTAGGCATCAGAGAACTTTCCAGCAAGCAGGAGATTTAGGGCTGGCTTGGCAGCCGGATCATGAGAGTTGAGGACCCCGTTTGTGTCATGTCAGCACAACACAGGAGTTTTGTAATTAAGAACAATCAACTTGGTATATTGTCATAATTGTTTTAATTGACTCATTTTGAAATATGTGTTAAGTTTTCAATGTGTGTCAGTCAGTGTGCTAGGCATTTGCATTAGAGGGGTAAGCAAGAGCACCAGTCCTTTCCTTCATAGAACTAACAGAGAAAATGTTAGGGAGACAGACATAAAACAAGAAAAAAGCAACACAAATGTGGGATAACTGTGTATTCTGGGCATATCTTTTCTTTCCTGGAACCTTTACCATCACATGGCTCAGCTGGGTCTGATCCAGCCCTGCTCCCAGAATTCATGTTCATACATGAACAGCAGGAACCAGAATATTTTTGATTTATGCACATACACATTGTTTTTCTTCTGGATCTATCAAAACTCCTGAGGATTATACATACGATGCAGAAACAAGGAAGACTGAAGTCCTCTTTTCTCCCACAGGGGGAGGGTCTGTTGGATAACGGAGCCGATACACTTAGGGAAGCATTGTTGCAGGGAGAGAGTCGGGAAACTTTGCACAATCATTTGAGCTTCTGGATCTAGCAATGCCTGAAGTCAGGAGAACCTAGGGCCTTTTGGCTAAACTAGTTGGAATCGGGTTTCTGTCTTTTACACCAAGAGATCTGACTGGTAGAGTTAAAATAGTGGGAATACAAGGGTCTTTGGAACAGAGACTGTAATCAGAGAAGGGGCCAGAGAAAGCAAACTTTGAGAGAAAGGCTGCTTTCTCAGGAGAGGAAGTAGAGAAGCAGATCCAAGCAGGACAAGAGAAGTTTAAAATGGCCATTATGGCTAGAACAATGTTTGTACATAGTCTGTGCATATGTGTGTGCATGCATGTTGAGAGGAGGGAGAAATCAGGCCAGGGATGAGAGATGACTGACTTCCACCACTGTCACTTCTGGCCTTGAGCATGGCACAGTTTCTTTCATCTGTGAATTAGAGATCCCCTCACCTAATTCTCAAGACTGATGTGAGGTTCATATAAAATTAATAAGGCAATGGATGTGAAAACACCTGTTCACTGAGGGCACAGGTTAGCAAAGAGTCTGAAACCACTTCTGTGCTGCCATTTGCACTTGCTGGCAAATTACCTACAAATGGGGCAGAGATCCCTAAATGTGGGTGCCAGCTCCCCAAGCTGCCTCTGCATACAGGGAGAGACTCTGGGAAGGACTTCCAGGGCCTGACCAGTGCAGAAAAAAGAGCATCGGATCTGACCACCTGGCTCAGGCCAGGCAGCAGCAACCTGCTGCCAACCAACAGCCCAGCATCAGCATAGAATGTGCTAATCACTCAGCTCGCAGGAGAGACAGCAGAGATGATAATGCCAGGCTGGCATAGAAGGCTCCAAAGGGCTGTCTTGTGTCAACAATGCCAGATGGAGACATTACTGCGTCACACCACTCCCACTTCCTTTCATCAGGGTGAGTGTCACTTGTATCTAGAGTAAACCCAACATATAAGATCATGCTGATTAACATCCTTAGCACAATGCCCGACATTCAATACCAAGTAATAAAGGTTAACTATTACCATTATATGACAATCATATGAAGGAGCAACTTAGAAACTTCAGAAGCAATATGCAAAAACAAGAACTCAGTGTAAAAACTTCGTTAATGCAACTAATCTTTATTAAATGGTTAATGTAGGTCAGATCCATTTCTATGCACTGGCCAAATAGCTGTACAAACAATTATACAAAGTATATATGAAAGGAAAGAATAAATAAGCCAATAAAAATGATATTTCTGTTTTTGGAAACTTCGTCTTCTACTGAGAGAAACAGACAACAAAAAATAAATACATAAATAAACAAACTAATTAATCACATCATGTCAGACGGAGGTAAGTGTTTTGAAGAAAAATAAACCAGAGAAAAGTGACTGAGAGTGATAGGAGACCACACTTAGGGGGAGTAGGGGTTGAAATGGCTGTTGAAGGTCTATAACAGTGATGGTGAACCTGTGACATGCGTGTCAGAGGTGACACGCGAACTCATTTTTTTTGTTTGATTTTTCTTTGTTAAATGGCATTTAAATATATAAAATAAATATCAAAAATATAAGTCTTTGTTTTACTATGGTTTCAAATATCAAAAAATTTCTGTATGTGACACGGCACCAGAGTTAAGTTAGGGTTTTTCAAAATGCTGACACGCCGAGCTCAAAAGGTTCGCCATCACTGGTCTATAAGGCTGTGGGATCTCTGAATGAGGCAAGGGTATAACCTCCATGGAAGTTGGTGTGATGAGAACTTACAGAACCAAGAGAAAATGTAAAGATATGATTCTGGAATAATCATCTTGTATTAGAGGGACTTGAGTGGTAGCAAAAGGGATGGTGAAAGGTGACCAAATTTGCTCTATATTTTGAACCAAGAAAACCTGAAAATAGGTAGATAGTATAATATGAGGAAAAGAGAAGAGAAAATGAGTGAATTATGTTGGTATTTACCAAGATGAGGAGGTAGCTGGAAAAGGAGAAATCTACGAGTCAAGAGCTTTATTAGATAGATGTCAAGGGGAGATGTTGTACCTAGAGCCCAATGAAAAGGGTCAGAGTTCAAGTTATTGGCACATAATAGGCCTGTAAAGCTATGGATTGGATAAGACCCCCACAAAAAAAAGCCTATGTTGAAAGGAGGCTGGCCGACTTTCATGTCTCAAGGGAGAAAAGACAAAGAGAACCAAGCTAAGGACCCAGAGAAGGGGTCACTGAAGGAGGAGAACCAAGAGAGTGTGGGATTCTGAAAACCAAGTGAAGAAGAATTTAAAGAACGACTGGTTATGTGTGTCATACACTGCTGAGGGGCTGAGTGCAAAGAGAGTTGGAGAATTGACTTTTAGCCTCAGCAAGATGGAGATTATTAATGACCTTTGCAAGAGCAGCTTCAGATAACAGTGGTGGCAAGATAAAGAGAGATCAGGAAGTGAGAAAATGAATTTGGCAAATAAATTTGTTGAAGACCTTTGCTATAAAACAAAGCAGAAAAATAGGCTGTGGTTGGAGGAACTTATGAGAGGCAAAAAGTATTATTTTGCTTTTTAAGATGAAGATACAGAAGATATAAATAATTCAGTAAACAAGCCTAAATCAAGGGTGTGGAAGTGTGGACGACTTCATGTGGGTGGACTCTTACTCCGGTGCTAGATCTGAGCGGGCACCTCTATGTGTCAGTTTCCTCCCATTGTCCAGGTATAAGTAGAACTTCTTGAATTCTCTAAGTTAGTCCATAGAATGCAACAACAAAAGGCTGGAATTAGAAACTTGTCCAGTAACCAAAGAATTAGTACTTAGAAAGTCATTGACCTTGTTTTACTTTACAAAAGTTTTCCATGAGTTCTTTGTAACATGTGTACTTTATTTGAACTGATCCATTTGCTCTTGTTGAAAAAATAATGAAAGTTTGTCAATTCTGCCTCCCATTTGGGGGTCTGTCTATCAAAGGTCTGATCAAAAGCCAGGTGAGATGACTGGCAGGAGCTAAGTATTCTAAAAATCCTCTGAGAGAATAGGGGGACAAGGAGAGAAGCACAAGAAATCAATTTTTATGAGTGCTCTCCCTTGAAACCCAGGTCTTCAAAGTTGGCTTAGTAATTACTACTAAGTATTTCTTCTCCAAAGAGCCCATGCTTTAGAGAGAAAGGCCAGTAACTGGGTTCCAGTTCCACTCCTGTAACCTGTATGTAAATGACAACCTCTCTGAGATTCCATGTTTCTATGGGTAAAATGCTATGAACAAGCATCCCTCAGGAGGAGGCTAGGATAGGTTTACAATGCCCATAAGAATTTTGGGCCTACAAAGGGGCTTAAATAAGGTCTATTGCTTTTTAATTCATCTTTTAATTTTTAGGTTAATTAAGTATATAGACCCACTATTTAATAAACTGAGCTTCAGCAAGCACTTTTTGAATTTCAGACAGTTTGAAGATACTATTTGTAATACAAAATTGATCCTGCCCTCCAAGGAGTCTATGTATTCATATATTATATGTTATGCTAAGTTTTGTTACATTAATATGAGTCATGTACTGGGACAGTGACCAATAGCATTTACCTGGATGACAGATATTTGAGACTTTGGTAATTGTGGCAGTAGACTAAAGGAGACTGCATTCATCTGCAATTAGCTAATTTTAATGGAGAATTTTTCGTGAAAGTCTCTATTAGGGTGCTATGGTGACCTCTCCCCTTGCAGGAATAGCAATGCAATTAAGAATCTCAATCACACATAATTATTAAGTAATTAAACACTCTTTTGAGTGCTGGGAATACAACAATATATAAGAGAAGCAAAACCATTCCCTATGGATCTTGCATGCTAGTGGGGAAAACAGATAATGTAGACAACTAAATATATAACATTCATATGCTTAAATATATGCCATAAAAAAGAGCAAGAATAACAGAGATATGCTTCAAGCATATTTTGTGCAATTCCAAAAATCCATGGGCTTCCCATTACTAGTATACCAGGGTTGGGAAGCTATTGTCTTGAGGCCACATCCAGCTCAGGCCTTGGTTTTGTAAATCAAGTTTATTGGAACACAGTCATGGCTGCACATTTGCATGTTACCTGTGGTTGCTTTACACCTATACCACCAGAGTTGCGTAGATGTGAGAGTCCATAAGATCCAGGAAGTCAAAAGTATTCACTATGTGGCCCTTCATAGACAAAGGTTCCTGAGCCCTGCGATTCTCTACTGTGCACAACAGAAACGGAGTTCTATCACCCACGACTGTGGGGAGGTCAGTTTCATCTCTAAGCAACACAAAGCCAACTAAAAAGTGGAGAACAGTATATATCTTTCAAAACAAGCAATTGGCAGTATGGCAGCCAGCCCCATGGTAAGTATATTTAGCATCCCAATGTCATCACCAAGAACATATATTCTTTCTTTCCTTCTCTCTGATATCTTCAGCGAGGTTTGCCCCCATTGTCCCAGGATAGATGTTCCAGTTCCAGATTTCACACACAATGATAATGTCTAGATAGGGAAAAACAAGCATCCTTGGCTTGTGTCCCATTTTAAGAATAAAGCAAGCCTTCCCAGATCCCCCTGGTGGACCTCTCTGTATTGTGTCATTGGCTAGAATCATGTAACATGCCCATTTCAAACCCATGGAGATAAAACCAACAACAAGAGGTTGAGCCAAATCCTCATTCACAACCTGAGGCTGATGAGGGATGCACTTTATTTTGAAACAGAAGACTCCCCCTACCTGATGAACATTGGGACATTATATCACTGAAATGAAAACAGGAGCAGTAAATAACACCAGTGATATATGCCACATCAATTGAAATAATAAATCATAGACCTTTTTTAAAAATATTATGTTTAACTAAGCACTAAAACATAAGCTCTGTGAAGGCAAGGAGTGCTATTTACTGCCTTAGTTGGAATAGTGCTTAACATATAGTAGGTACTCAATAAATGTTGACTTCACTATTGATTAAACATATGAGTGTATTTGCAGAGTTGGGTAAGAAACCAAGTGATGTGTTAGCCATGAGAGGCCATTAGACAATGAAAAGAGGATAGTGGCCATGTCACAATGCCACACACTTTGGTCTGAGTGATCTCAGCTATCCTCGCAAGAGGTAGTGAGGACACTGAGCACAGAACAAAGAAAAGTTCCAGGCGACACCAAATGATAACCCAGAGTAGAGTCATGGAGCTCATGTCCAGGCAAGTCCATTGAAGTAAGGTGAACTTCTCCCTACTTTCACCACCATGTCCAGACTAATACCACTGGCCTGGAAGGAGGTTTAATGTATATATATCATGATTGCTTGCCTCTCTTCTCAATTTCTATACTTGTAGCAGTATAGGAAAACATAAGAGAACCCAGGATAAAGAAATTGTTGTAAAATGACCACTTTCAACAAGCATCTATCATGGCCAGCTCTGTGCATGCTTATGTAGGTTGTACAGAATTAAATAAGTCAACAAGTTTACAATCTCACTGCCTCTATTCACTGTGTTAGACATTGGGAGAAAGAAATGAAAAAAAAAACAGACAAGGTTTCTACCCTTGCAATCACATAAGCAAGAATGAAGAAAAGATGCATTTGGGAGGGTTTCCTGGAAAAGGTTATGTCTCCGCCGAGACCTGCAGAATGACTAGGAAGTTGTCCAAGTTGTGAAGGGTGGGGGAGTGACTCATGCAGAAAGAGCTGTGCACTGTGATTCCCTGCCAATGCCTGCCAGACATTCAGAATCTGGATTAGGAGTCAGATATGAAGTGTGGCTCAAGTCACTTCACTCATCTATTCATACCCATTCGTTTAAAGAATCTCTCTGAAGTTGAGAGAGACCCAAACCATATTGTGTTTTGTTTTGTTTTGTTTGGATGATTTTATTGAAACAAATCCTCAAAAATACTTCCATGGAATATTGACTCATTTTACAAAAGAAACTATTACTAATATTACTATGATGATTATCTCAGGATCAGGTTTATAAAAACAATTTACTGCGTCACTATTGCAGGAATGGTCAGGAAATAGAATATTACTTTAAATTTCTAGAAGGTACTTTTTTTTCTCCAATTCTGTAAATTTCTATGTTACTGTAGGTGTGATTTTATTGGAGGCAATAATAAAGATCTATATTTGAGGACATTGTTTATTGTAAGACTCAAGTCTAATGATCTTCATTAGAGGGTTGAATCTACTCACTAATTGAATAAATTTTTACTACAGGCCAGGAAACTCTAGAGGTCAGTCACAGAGACATTGGTGGCAAAACAAGTAGGGCACTGCCTTTGTGGTCCAGGTAGCCCAATGGGGAAGACATGTATTAAAGAAATATACACAATTCTGTTTTACCATATTATGTTAAGTGCTTTGAAGGAAAAACAATCTTGCTCTAGTTCTCATTCTACATCTGTAAAATGCAAGTGTGAGAAAATTTTATTTCTTAGTTGACCTTAACATTTGAAGTTCTACCAGCTAATCAGTCTGTAGAGACAAACCTGCTCAGAACAAGGTCAATGAAAGGCATAATGTGATGATCATCAATGGGACAAACTTCATTCTTTCCTAACATTCTTGGTTAGGTATTCATAAACACACACACATGCACATGCACACACATACACACTTTTCCTGTACACTGTCTGTTTTTTGCATTTGCAATATTCCAATTTATACCAACAACAAATCTAGATAAATTTTGCACTCCCTAACATTTTCCAAACTCCTTTTTTTTTTTTTGAGAAGAGGCCTTATTCTGTCAGGGCAGTTTTCTCCCACAAGTCATAGGCTATGGTCAGGACATTGCCCCGAAATATATCTATGCTCTTTTGAAATGAACTTGTGAAACACCTATTAAAAAGCAAAGCATTTCTTAGCAGTTCAGAGTTCTCCAGTTGCATTCAGATCCATGAGTTCACCTCATTCTCTGGACAGTTTTGGAGTCCAGCAAGTGGTGCGCCATTCACTTAGGAGGAAATGGAGGCCCTACTTTCCAAATGACTGAGGAGACTGAGGCCCAAAGTATCTCAACTATTTGCTCAAGACCATGTACCTCCTAAGTGACAAGATAGGCAGGCAGTCACTCAGGGTAGTGAAGCACATGCTATACATTACACTGTACCTTGTTAGGGAGAAATAAAGAAATCAATGAATAAATAAATGGGTAAATAAAAACAAATTCAAGAACTACCATTTGAATACGTGCTTTGATTACAAAAAATAATCTCACATCTCATTTCAACCTGACAAAACTCTCATGATTGATAAAAAGAGAGAGAAATAAGCACTTAATTTCAAAAGAACAGAATCCAGAATCCAAAGTTACTGTGAGCTGAACATTTAATGCTATAGTTAATATTATGTGTCTTTCTCCTCATTTAGACCATTTAGAGTTTGTTGATGTAAAAGATTGTTATTGACTTCTGCTAACAACAATCAATAAAATGAATAAATTAGAAGATTAAATTAGAATGAGGAAAAAGTTTAGTATTTTGAAACTACAGGAAAAACTACCTGAGACTTCATTCTTTCTTAATAACTAAAACAATGTGGTTCTTTATGGAACCAGTTCTGACCACATGTCAGAGAGAAATGCAGGAGCTTTGGGGTATAGAAAGATCCAAAGCTAAATCCCAACTGAACAACTTGCTTAATAACTATACACATTTCTTAACATCAACAAGTTCTCAGCCTCAATTTCTTCAGTTTTTAAATGAAGATAATAATAGCTCCTCATGGAAATGTTGTAAGAATTAGAAGGGGAAGAGATCAACCAAAGGACTTGTATGCACGCATATAAACCAAACCAATGGACATGGACAATAGCGGGATGAGAGCATGAGTGGGGGGCGGGGGAGGATGGGGGTTAATGGGGGGGATGAGGACACATTTGTAATACCTTAACTAATAAAGAATTTTTTTAAAAAAGAATTAGATATAGTATATTTAATATAACTAGAAAATTGACAAGTATTTCATATACCCTGTCCTTACCATGGAATCACAGGTTTAATCACAGGCATTAACTTGATTTGCTCCCCAGCCATTATTAGGAGATCTTAGACAATCCATCAGGTTCTTCTGGGGCTCAGGTTCCCTAGCTAAGTAAGAAGGGGGGGAAAAGTGGCAAGAAAAAATTTTATGACCTCAACTACCACTTTCAGTTCCCAACACTCATTATAATATAATTTTGGTGCATATTGTTATTTTCATATATGACATTTATTGGGTGGAGAAAGTTTTTCTAGTTATGTACATTGTGCTTTATGGAAGTCTAGACTGCTTTTCACGTCATCACATGTGATTTCTGATGAGAACCAGACTGGTTAGCTATGCTCAGGAGGTTGAGAGCGATGGTGTTGATAGACTGTCCAGAGAAGACAACAAGATGCTAAAGCATAAAATAGGTAAAGATAAAAGCATACTAACTAGGTGCTGTCTTAACATGGCCACTTTATCTGTTAGCAATATACTAGATTAGAGTAGCCTAGTTTTTTTGGGTTTGATAAATCAGATGTGTTGTTAAAAAAATATATTGTCTTCTAAAATTTAAAAGTTATTTTGCTCAAGTACTTTAATAGTTTGTGGAATGATCATTGAAATATCAAGGACTCTAGTCATTGTGTTTCTTGATTAAGTGTATGTTTGTGGGAGGGAGGAGAAGACTGAACAGACCTGGTTGAAATCTAGCACTTTAGCTAAGAGAATCAATTTGGAAAATAGGTGAGAAAGTCTGCTTACATAATGTTAGTGAGCATTAAGAAAGTGAGCAAGTGAGTAAAAGTTGATGTTATGGGAAGGCTGTAAATAATCCAACTTGCCCTGCCAGGAAGTAGATTTCAGGTCCTCTTCCCCACTAGCACTTACTGATCTCAACCATTGCTAGGGCCTTGCTGCTTACAGTGGTTCAGAGACCTGAGATGATGACAGTTCTGCTTCCTTCCAAGCTGCCTCAATGGAAAAGAACAGGAAAGGCCATGGGTGGGATGTTCCCATGGACCAGACCTAGACACACCGTATCACTTCCTCCATCTTCCATCAGAGTGAAGTCTGTCTTGTGGCCCCACCTAAATGCAAGGAAAGGGGCAAGATATGGCCTGGCTCTGTGACCAGAAGATAGGATAGCAATCAGCTAGCAGGCTGTGCCAGGGACAGAGGAGACCTAAAGGAAGGTTCAGCACAGTTCTGGACAAAGGCATGTAATTTATTTTATACATGGCCTAGTGTCCCTCCACCCACCCAACCAAGGAGACCTATAAACAAACTGAGAACAGAACATAAAGTGGGAGATAATTTTCAGTGAAGTAGAATCAAGGAAATGCTTCATAGAGTAAGTAGGAAAGAAACGGACCTCACAGCATGAGTTTGGAGTAGGAAATTTCACTGAAGTGTTAAAAGTGATTCTTAGTAACAGACTCACCTATTAGGCTTTTGAGAAAGCCTGTTTGTTAATCTATATCCAACTCCTAGAACAGTGTACAGCACAGTGTTCAGTGACTAGTTGTTGAGCACATTGTACAGACTAAGGATCTACCTGAAAAAGTGATATCATCTTGTGTAAAGCTAAATAACAAAGATGAATAGAAAGTAAAAGCCAAATAGACATTAAGAATACTAGTAACTGAATCCAAACCCTCTACATTGAAGAAATGGAGGCTCAGGGTAGGGGACAGATTGTTTCTAAGATGATTAAAAAAAAGTCAAAATATGTTCTCAAATACAATGTAGTGACTTTCCAATATGTTATTGCCAAACTAGACTATCATTCAACTGTAAACAGAATTTTGGAGATTTCCTTTTTTTTCACACTTACTGTTATTGGATTATTAAAAAAATATTGTTATTTCCTTTTATTGGCAAAATCCATGTGTCATGAACTGCCTGTCACATTCTAAGTTCAAATTTCTTTTTACAATGCCATGTGTCTAACATTGGGAACACACTTGAAAGCTACATGTCTGAAAAAATTATTCTTAAAACATGAATATGAAAGTTAAATAGTTATCAAAACTAACTAAATGGATAAACACCTTCCCAGGTAGTCAAATGGGAAAAGGCCATGAGAACAAGAAAATAAATGTAATGCCCTAAAAGAAATTCAATGTCCTGTAAATCAAACCAATACAAAGTGAGATTTCTTTTTCTTAGCAAACTGCATAGATTTCTTTAAAAATAGATTGATACAAAGTGTCAAGAAAACAGGTATTCTACTAACTATGGGGATATGTATCAATGATTCATTTTGTTTTTATTTTTATTTTTCTCTTTGACTTGATTTTATTCTAGAAATTTATATTAAGAAAATAGTCATGGCTGATTAACATGTAACTTCAAAACTGTTGATATTTTTGTGTATATGTATGTGTTGCAGTTATTATATGAATATATGTTTCAGTGAAATATAATATATAACTATACACTACACATATGTAATAATATATTTAAAAACTACTAAAACTATACATATATAAGCACATGCAATAATACCCATGGTATATTCTGATTACTTGTGAGAAACATTTTGAAAAGATACTTCAAAAGAGATCAAGATCAGCCCTAGCCGGTTTGTTTCAGTGGATAGAGCATCAGCCCACAGACTGAAGAGTCCTGGGTTCAATTCCAGCCAAGGGCATGTACCTCGGTTGCAGGCTCATTCCATGGCCCTGGTAGAGGCACATGTGGGAGACAACCAATTGATGTGTCGTCTCTCTCACATAAATATTTCTCTGTCTCTCACTGTCTCTCCCCATCCTTTTCACTCTCTCTAAAAATCAATGGAAAAATATCCTTGGGTGAGGATTAAAAAACAAAAAAAGAGCTCAAGCTCAAATGATAATGAAGTGGGAATGGAGACCATATGCTTTAGTAAAAATAGTACCTTGGTTGTCATCCTATTTCAGACATAACTGCACCGCAGTTAAAGACTCAGACAATTCTAAGCTCTATGAAACAGAGCCATTTCTTCCACCAATCCCTGCCCTGGTGTGACTAATAAAGTGTGTGTGTGTGTGTGTGTGTGTGTGTGTGTGTGAGAGAGAGAGAGAGAGAGAGAGAGAGAGAGAGAGAGAGAGAGAGAGGAAGCTTTTAAATAAGAACTTACCAATACACTAGGAAGAAAATGTGCAATTACAGAGAAGAAATTTATATTGGATGAAAGAAGGAGCTAAATTCTCTAGGCCTCAGTTTCCTAATGAAAACATGAATATGGCTGATATTTTCCAATATGTGATCTTAAGAAACTTTTACAATTTCACTTCATTGAAGGAGCACAGGAAAACATTCATCTACAAACAATGCATACTTTTGAACTGGAAAATGATGTGGAACCTGTAAAATAAGCAAGTATGTTAAAGTTACAGGCTGGTCATATTTAGCATGTTATACAAATTTATGATGACATTAGATGAGGGCAGGGTTGGGAGAAGGGAAATAATTTTTTCAAGAGGAAATTGTTTTTTTCTGACTAAAATAATAGAAATGAGGCAAAAGATAAATTGATGGTTGATTTTTCCTTTATCTCTTAGTCTCTATCTCTGTCTCTTGTTTTCTGCATTTGTGTAGTGCACACTTGTCTCACATAGATCTTATTTATCACTTAACCCATTACCTGACACATTTTTATTATTAGAACATTAAAAAAATATTTGGAGAACTAACAAACGAATGAATGCATAACTATCAGTGAGAGAAAAATAGCTGTAACCCAGACAGAGGAACTTGGAAGGGGAGCTTCATTCAGTTGCTTGGTAGTAGACAGAATGTTCTTGCTAGGACATTCTAGGAACTTGTCCATGAGGACTGTGAAAATCCAGTATAGCTTAAGCCTGTGAATACAAAACTAGTGCCATGTGGAAAGACTTTGACTATTGTCATATGAATGGCTGAAAGAGATGGCGAATAGAAGTGTTGCTGCAAACTGTTCATTTAGTCATCGTCCTGATTTTTAGGTAAATATTGCTAAACATTTAAACTTGCTAAATATTGGTGGCCATCTGGAGTTAGGAAGAGGTGGAAATTGTACATCCCTTTCCTAACAACTTAACAGCAATGCAGTGTGTTAACACAGAACCAAACTTTAGGCCAAATTCTTCTAAATGTTCACTCCAAGGCTAATGTATCAATAATTTTCAAGAGGATTAAACCATCTCACCATCTCTCTGGTCACATGAAGCAATAGAGACGTTTAGTATGTGGGATGGCAAAGGGAGCTCTGGATATAGATGTTCTGAAAATGATCGGCGACACTTCTCTGGTTTGCTAGGTTTTATCCCTCACTTTTGCAAGGGCACTGCCGCTCCTGAAGCCTATCCAGTCAGCCTTGTATTTGAGCACCGTTCATTTCACTAGGGAAAAACTATTTCTAACTGTCCTTTGCGAACTAATGGGCCCTCATATAAATTTTAATAATGATATCTGAAGCACTTGTAAATAGCTACTATGTACTATTGGTTTCTGAGCCAGTGCATCTAAAGCAATTTAACTGCCACTAGGTACAGATTAGAGTTAATCTGCATGTACATGTACATGTATTATATTGTTTATACTAAAGTATTTTAAATTAAATTGCCACGCAAAGGATATAACGTCTAAAATTTTAGGTTGGCTGGAAAGAGTTCAAACTGAATCAAAACCCTGAATTAGATTTAGTTGTAATCTAGTCATCATTCATTTATTCAGCCAATAGACATCAATTATGTGTCAATACAAAGACTAATGAATCTGTTGTAATGACTCATTAGTTCGTTGATACACATATTAAGCATGATATATTTTAAATTCATAATTCAGTATTTTGACAAACATATTTCAAAAAGATTTTAAATGTAGATTTTTAATTCAGATACCTGGATCTTAAGGGCCTGAGAAAGCTTTTCTGGTTACTAAGCAAAATCAAGTCATCACTGCCTACTGGTTGCACTATACAGATCTAGAGAACATAAACCTGCCATTGGGTCACTAGACTTCTAAAATTAAAAATACTGTATGATAGAAAAATCATAGTTGAGGAAGATCTAACTTGTTAGGTGACAATTGTCCATGGTTTTCTCACATTTCTGAACATCATCTGAGCAAAGACATAAACTGGATTTTTGTACAAGACTACCATTTCCAGGATATTTGCATAAATATACAGACTTGTAATAGAGACAGTGTCTCCATCTGGAGTGGATTTGTCTGCTGGACAGGGTAATAAAGACAACATATTTTCTATGGGAAAGATTGAACTGGTTTTCTAGCAGCCTGCTTTCAATAAAATTGGGACTTCCTAAGGTTTCTTTTTTGGAACACATCCTACTACAAAACAAGGCAACTCCTTCTCCTGATTCTGTTGCTTTTTGGGAACTGGGATTCAGGTAGCCAGTGTCAAAATATTACTCTGGCTACTGATATTGTAGTGAGTAATACATTATCTATTGTCTTTGACCCAGAAGTTTTGTGTCTTCTGCAAGTTTCCATGAAACTGTAACAGACTAACTTCTTAGTTTGCAAGTAGAGCAAAATCTCAGATCCTTCATAGTTCTTGACAGATGCCTCACCCCAATGATTCCAAATATGGGAAAGAATAGAGACCATCCACACTTCTGTTTCCTAGGGAAACATTTATGTTCTGCGGTAGAGGAAAATGTTATGGATTGAATCATGGCCTCTACCCCTCCAAAAAAGCATGTTGAATTCCTAATCCCAGTACCTTAGAATGTGACCTTGTTTGGAAATAGCATGTGATTAGTTAAGATAAGGTCACACTGGAGTAGAGCTGGCCCCTAATTCAATATGGCTGGTGTCCTCATGGGAAGACAATCATGTAGAGTTAGAGACCCACAGGGAGAGCACCATGTGACAATGAAGGCAGGGATCGGAGCAATGTGACAGTAAGCCAAGGAGTACCAAAGATTCTGGCACATCACTAGAAAAAAGAAGATGCAAGGATTTTCCTACAGATTTCAGAGGGAGCATGACCCTGCTGACACCTTGATTTCAAACTTGTAGCCTCCAAAACTGCAAGGCAATAAATTTCTGTTTTTTTTAAAGCCATCTAATTTGAGGTACTCTATTATGGCAGCTTTAAGAAACATACAGAAGTTTTCCCAGAGAATAACAGAACTGGCAGCTGTTTTATAATCATGAGGAGAGCAAACATGAAGACCAAGTAGACATAAGAGGGAAAAGTAAACAAAGTTATGATGGAGCCCTGACCTTCCCAGCCGGTGTCTTCTCAACTTCTAGGCTTATTGTATGAAGTGAGACATTTCCTTATAGGACCAGCCAGTAAGGAAGAGATTTTTTCTGATAATTTTTTTCTGAGGAACACACACACTCATGTAGATAATATACAGGGTGTAGCAAAAGTAAGTTTACAGTCCTGAGTACAAGAAACACAGAGTTTATTCTTGTATTATTATTTATTAAATATTGGCTCATTTTCCGTACAAACAACTGTACACCTACTTTTGCCCCACCCTGTATGTGATAATAGTATATGTAAATATTTCTGTTACACACAGAAGTCCTGGCCCTTGCTTTATTCACTATATATAATTGCATATTATCTGTGTCATTTTCTATTTTATTCAAGAAAGTAAAGTTGTTTTCCAAATAACTTTCCTTCCTTTGAGGATCAGTGTCAGGCTTTTATTGTAAAATATGCAGAACTGTGAATATGGGTGATATTCTATAAATACTGATTCGGTTTTAGCACCTACTGCTCTACTTTATAATTATTCATTAAATGCTGCTGTCCCTCTATCTGCTCTTGAAGCTAGGGAATATATTTCCATGCTGTGTTCATAGTATTAAGCTCAGAGTATTGAAGAAAGCAATGCGCATTAAATGAATGAAGAATGGTTACACTTCTTTATAAAAATCTTGAGATACCTTGAAAGAGCTCTCATCTCATTTTTTTTTCATCTCTAGTCTTCTTCCTTCAGTCTGTCACTCATGATGACACAGAAACGATGATGACATGCTCCATTTATTTCTTCAATCTTATGCCTCCAACTTACCAGGTACACTCAGGATTGGGATACAGATCGGAAGTTCTCCCTGCTTTGCTATTAATAGCATTCACGGTAATACCTTAGAATTTTTCCTTAGAATTTTTGAGTGTCATGAATGCTCAGTTATGGGTACACTAGTGAAAATATTGCAAAGGCTTCAGGATAAAATTTGTTTTATGGTGTCCAATAATAAAGCACATCAGGTTCCTTCATGTCTAGATAGACTACTTAGAATTTCCTACTTTTCTCATTTCTCTTTGTTATCATAATTGTCTGTTATTCTAATTTCCCTGGGATTTTGTTGATTTCATTGAAGGAAGTCCCATGTCTCAGGAAAACCAACAGACCCAGACACACTGGGAATGCTAACGATCCTTCTTAATTACTCCACTTTCCTCTGACTGTGAGATGCTCAAAACCATTGAGTGTAACATTTATTTTTGCCTGGCACATGGTTGGCCTAAAGTTTTAGTAAGTGCCATCATGACATAGAGGAGCTTGGGGATCTGAAAGATATGGAGTGAAATCTCAGCTTATCGTGGATCCTGAATCTACACATTTCATCTCTGTGAGCCTCAGTTCCATCATGAGCAAAAGGCGGGGAGGAAAGGGGTAATAAGAGCCATATCATTGACTTGTGCTAGGAATAAGAACAGGCCATCTGCTCCCCAAGAGCCTTTAAAATTCTTGCACGAAGAGCCCCTGCTCTGTTAATTATGGCAAACCAGTGTCTTAGTCAGTTCAGGCTGCTATAACCAAAATACCTTAGATGGGATGACTCACTTCTGTAGACTGAGAAGTTCAAGATCAAGATGTCAGCCAATTTCATGCCCGGTGAGGACCCTTTTTCTGGTTTGTAGACAGCTGCCTTCTTGCTGTATCCTCACATGGTGGGAAGCCTAATCATCTCCTAGGTGTCAGTTCTTATAAGGGCACTAACCCCATTTGTGGGAGGCTCTACCTATGTGATCTAATCACCCCTTGCCCAAAGGCCCCACCTCCAAGCACCATCACATCGAGGATTAGGGCTGCAACATAAGAATCTGGGGGGACATAAACATTCAGTCTATAGCACTCAGTATCTGCAACATAATACGTACCCAGTGAATGTTCATGTAATTAGCATAATATATGCAAAATGCCTAGAGCCTAGATGTTTCCCAAATGGCATTTATCGTTAATGTTTTTATTATCATTAAAATGAATGAAAAGAAATGTACAAGCTGCTGCAATGAGGATTGGGGGAGATGAACCTGAGGAAAATAAATTATATTCTGGTTATAGGGTGGAAGTCCTGAACTCCTAACTACAATGGAAAGCACTTTATATTCATTCCCAATTAGAACAGGGAGTGCCATGTATTCAATAAGACAAACACGAGTTAATGGGAAAGTACTAAGTGGAAATACGAAATCTGGAGGTGGTTCAGTGACATGAATGCACTGGAGAGGCAGAAAGGTCACAAGTCCTGAGTTCTCATTGGTTCCAGCTATGTGTTGAGTGGCCTCTCAGGAGGTTTTTGTTTGTTTGTTTTTGAATTCTCTCTGGCCCCATTTCCTTATTTTTAAAACTTAGGTACTTATTCTCACTTTATTATTTTCTTACCATTATTAATAAAAATCAAATTTTTCAGACATTGCATTTGCCAGCTATCAAGTTCTTTTCTTGCCATGGTTAAGGCTGCTCAACATGTTCTTGGTGGTCTTTAGAAAAGCAGCAGATGCAAGTCAGAATGGATGGTTTCTGAAGTTTACATAACAAGACAAGACAAAAGAGAACCTCAAACCACAACTAGGCAAATTAAGCTGGTTTGGGGAAAAATAAAATCAAAACAAAACACCTTCCTAGTTAATGAAGGAACTTCCTGTTGCTAATGCCAAGTCATTTATCTTTCCTCCAAGGAGCCACAGAGAGGGCTATTGAATTAACAGGACTCTGAATTCACTCTCAACAGCTCAGCTGTCTTGAAATAGGCATATTATAGAAATCATTATAGCAGGACAAGGTCAGTGTAACCACCAAGCTCCCTGACTGAGATGAGAAGTGGTAATGAGTGCCGCTTTTGGGAAATCCTGATTCTCCTGGTATATTTCATAGCTGTGGTTATTTCTCCCACTTCCTGCTGTTGTTGGCCAAAACTTTACATAGATAAAAAGCAAATACAGACATCTATTACCATGAAAGTGAGTGGGAATAAAAAGCCTGGATAACAGATAATATTCCAGAGTTCTCCAAAAAGCAGTAATCCCTTTTCCTTCCATTGACCATTCTCTTGTACATTAACCAATTTTTGTTTTTCAAATATTTTTTTTAATTGAAGTTTGCATTCAATATTATTTTATATTGGTTTCAGGTGTACAGCATAGTGGTTAGACAATCATACATTTTATAAAGTGGTCCCCTCACTATTTCAAGTACCCACTTGACACCATACATAGTTATTATAATATTGTTGATTAAATTCCCTATGCTGAACTATATCTCCGTGACTATTTTATAGCTAACAAACTGAACTTCTCAATCCCTTCACCTTTTCTTACCCAGATTCCCAAAACCCCTCCCCTCTGCCAACCATCAGTCTGTTCTCTGTATCTATGAGCCTGGTTCAGTTTTGTTTGTTCATTTATATTGTCCACAGATATTTATTCAGTATCATCCATGCTGAGATCCAATGGACAGGAACATCAGAGATGTTTTGCTTCCTATAGGTTATATAGTGAAGTAGCTCCTCATCAAATAATTACACAGCCAAGTGTAAAAGGGCCAATGGGGCAATTGCTACAAAGAAAGGTACCCTGTTCCTGAGGAGCTTTTGCAAGTGGTTCTGATCTGGTTCAAGAGTTCAAAACAGATTTCCAGGCAAAGAGCAGCTTGGATTGAGCCCATAAATATTAATGATAATGAGTCAATAAAGAGGAGATGGGGGGGGGATTTCTGGCCCAATGGAATAACATTTGGAAAGGACTTAGGAATGGGGAAGAGTATGAAGAGCATGAGAGTTAAAGGAAGCCCATGTGGCTACCATTAGGATTAAGGTATGAATCCAGGCTGGCAGAGATTATAGATGGCAGAGTGAGAACCATGAGGACCATTTCAAGGAGTTTGGTGCTTACCCTACGAGACTGGGAAGATAATAAAAGGTTTTAAAAGAGGAAGATATGCAATTAGATTTACAGATTAGAAGTTTACTCAGGCATATTGAATTGCTTAGCAAAGGACCCAAGTGCATGACAATAAACCAGTTAAAAAGTCATTGTCACAATTGGTTGGGATAGTGAGGGACAGTAGAGATGGAGAAGGGTGGATGGAATTGAGATACCTAAGAAGAAATTTTGTTGGAGTGAATTTTAACAAACACATACCTTGCAAGATTACATAATGTTTGAAGGCTATACTAGTACCTCACCATGCACAATAAAGATTCTATTAACTTCATAAATAAATCGCATGATATCAGCATATTTGTAGGTCAAGGAAATGGTTGGATATTGACAATTCCATTGGGTTCCCTTTCTCTTGACAGGCATACTGTGCTCTACATCCATGGTGACTCAATCCAAGTGTAACATAAAATGTGGAAGTAGGTGTGGACACAGTCTTTTCCGGTTTTAACACTTGTAATACGATTTCTCTTGCCATAGAAGTCTAGGCCTCGGAGTCACAATAGGTCACAGGAAACCTGGCTCGACACTTTTCTTTTATGGATTAAAATTTTTAAGTTTTGGAAAAGTTAAGACCTTTAAATTAAAAAAAAATTAAATAACATAATTACATATATATATACTAGAGGCCCGGTGCACAACAATTTGTGCACTCAGGGAAGGGGGGGGGGGTCCCTCAGGCCGGCCTGTGCCCTCTTGCAGTCTGGGACCCCACAGGGGATGTCTGGCTTGTTTCAGTCCGCCTCCCTCAGCCCGGGCTCAGGTCGTTCGTTCCCGCCTCCCTCAGCTGCCCGGCCCAGGTTGTTTGTTCCCGCCTCCTTCCCGCCTCCCTCAGCCGCGGGCCCAGGTTGATTGTTCCCGCCTCCCTCAGCTGCCCAGCCGGCTTGATCGTTCCTGCCTCCCTCAGCCCCCGGCTGGCTTGTTTTGCTCCCACCTCCGCCGCCCAGCTTGTTTTCAGCCGCCTGGCTTACTATGCTCCCAGCGGATATATGCAAATTAACCGCCATCTTGGCTGACAGTTAATTTGCATATACTCACCGATTAGCCAATGAAAAGGGTAGTGGTCGTATGCTAATTACCATGTTTCTCTTTTATTAGTGTAGATATATATATATATATATATATATATATATATATATATATATATCCAGCGACTGTAATGCCATCACAACTGGAATGACCAAAGACCAGAACACTGCGGCCCCTCGCCCAGGCTGGCCCTGCCCCCAACGGGACCTCCACCCTCATCAGGGGTGAGTTAAGACCTTTAAATTAAAAAAAAATTAAATAACATAATGTAACAATCTCTCTATATATAAAGCCAGCGACCATAATGCCATCACGACTGGAATGACCAGAGACCAGAACACCAGGGCCCCTCACCCAGGCTGGCCCCGCCCCAAGCAGAGACCCCCACCCCAATGGAAGTGTGGCCAGTTTGCAAACAACCCGTGCACCAGGCCTCTATTCCTATATAATAAAAGGGTAATATGCAAATTGACCCTAAAGGCGGAATGACCAGAACGACTGCTAGACCAGTCACTATGAGGCACACTGACCACCTCTCAGTTCCTTTCCCCAGCCGGCAGGCTCCGATCACCTGATGGAAAATGGGGAACCAGGGGTGGGTGGCAGAGGATGCGGGTGGTGCCAGGCCAAGGCCCCTGCCCTGCCGGTTGCCCCACACCCAGAGAGTGACCCATGGTGGGGGTGGGGGCGGCTGTGGGCAGCTGGGGAAGATGGCCCTGATCGCAGACCAGGCCTAGGGACCATACCTGTGCACAAATTTTGTGCACTGGGCCTCTAGTAATTATATAATACAACAAAATAGATGCCCCATAACACTAGTTAATACCAAACCCAGGAATATTGGAGAATGTCTGCATAAAAATATTCAAGTAGCCTACACTGATCTCTAGGAAAGTGGGCTGCAAATCTCAGGATGGCAAGGGTAGGGTTAAATGTCTGTCCCATCACCAGAGTGGAACAAAGAGAAGGTTAAGGATGACTACAGAGCTGAAGTGGATGCTGCCATGCCTACTGGCTACTCTGAGGTTTTGTTAGTTCCTTCTTATTTTTGTGATAGAGCATCCTGGCATAGTGCTTTTGTTTTCAAAGCACCACTGCCCCACATCCATTCAAATAAATTAACAGCCTATCTCCACTCACCCATGTGTCAGAAATGCCAGCACGTGGACTGACCCAGGCGGCCTTTTCACAGAAAAGTGTCTATAAAGAGTGTCATTGGGCCTCACACTGACAAGCCTGAGGTCACGGTTCTCTTTTCTCTTTCTTTCCTCTGTTTGTCATAATAACACCAACTGAACCACTCCTGACATTCTGAAACATGGACTTTGGGGAAGAGGAAGGATGCTCAGAGCAGGTGCTTCTGATTCTTCAAGCAACAATCATTATTAAGACAAAATTCTGATAAAAGAAGAAAAATGAAATTTATTGGCAAGTTACTGTGCACTGAATTTGGAACATAAGAAATTTTGTACACCATCCATAACCTCATTTTAGCAAATGAACCTCAAAGCAATTAACATGCCCCATCTCACACAGCTAAAAATTCTAACCCAGGTCCTTCAAGCTCAGGGAATGGTCCCTGGTCCCTTTTCATTCTACTGCTTCGCCCGAAAGAATCTAGCTAGCCTCCCTCCCTGGAGACCAGTTGCTTGTCTCCAGGAATTCACTCTTTGTGCAATTGTTTAGACTTAGCAACAGTGTGGCTACCTTTGTAGAGACTTTGGTTAGGTGTCTCAGAGGACACACACACAAAAAAGGAAGGCATCATTCCCTTAAATAATTAACCAGAAGCTAAAAATTCTGCTCAAACAAAGCATGATTTTTGGGGGTCAGGCCAACCCGATTCAGACAGGCTGATTGCAAAGAGCTTGTAAACACAACCAGCAAACAGAATCGACACAAGGCCTCTCTGTGCAATCGTCCCATACTGACACTGAAGCTTTCAGGCTATGAAATATGCAGAAGACGCAAGGTTGAATCAAAGTGCATGCCTTAATTTGCACCACACCAACTGAACAGTAAAATGTGATTTAATTTACTATATAATTTGCTTGTTCAACAAAGCTGAAAGATAACTCACTTAGTGCCACTTTGTTGATAAGTAAGCTGGTAACTGGCGGTGTGCTTTCCCCGAATGGCTTGTTCCCGATGCCAGAGAAAGCTGTTTGAGTGGAAAATGTACAAAATTAAGGGTCTGCTGCTGCTGTCTTTGCAGCGCACTCCTTTGTCCTCATCAAGTTTATTTCCGCAGAGAGGCAGTAACGGCCCTTTGTTTTCCTAACACGATGAAGTCACTGAGTCTTGCTTGGTGGCACACGGCTTGGGAAAAATGCATTCAGTCAAATTTAGAACCATTTGGAACTCACGAGTTGTGAATTTTGAACCAAACTTGAATCTTTGAGAAGCTCATCTGTTCCACAGCGCAAGCCAGCTCGGCTAACAGCTTTGCAGCCAGGCTGTCCTCCTGGGGCTGAGCCAGGGTCCTCAAGTCCCCATGTGCTTCTCTCAATTGTCCCACAGAGGTGTTACAGGATGTGAAAGCTTAGATGCAATGAGGTGGGTGTATTACAAAGCCCTGAACCTCCACCACAGGAGAAGAGATTTCCCAAAAGTGAAATAAGGAGTCTCTTGTGTTCTGCCAACGTTTAAAATATTTTATGACTCTTGAATCCATTTGTCCTTTTAGTCCACTGACACCATCCTAAGGTAGACCTTTATTAACCCATGTCCACCAGAACTGGCCTCACCCACCTGTATCCTAATCAGATCAACGTCTGGAATCTCTGCTTGCCCTGCCTCATTCCGATAAGCAGCCTCATCAGACACCTCCTGTGCATCAGGCTCCCCTGTTGCTCTCGGGGTGGCAGCCCTCTTATACCTGAGTGGACACAGGTATAAGAGCAGCTCTGGCTTTGGTTGTGAATGCAAAAACTCTATCATCATCCCAGCATGCTATGTGCCCTGAGCAAGGAGCTGCATTGGAGAGTTGGGGGTGCACAGAGGTCTGATAAAGGATGCCCAAGGCCTGAATCTGGCAGGAGTATGTGATCTCAGGGAGATACTGGAGTGCAGGGGAGCAGAGTGGGGGCTGGAGCATGTCTCAGCAAAAGCAGCCTGCACCAAGGTGGGGAACAATGAGAGAACAAAAGTGCTCACGTTCCTGCGTCTGAGTCACAAACTCGTCCACAGGGTGGGTGTCTGTGTGGGTGACAATAAACAGGAAAGTGATGTGAATGATAAAGAGCTACCAGAAGAGTGAAAGAAAGTGGAGCTAGAGAGAAAAGCAGGTGCCAGCTCCTGAAGGACTCGGCACAAGCTGCTAATGCGTTCAGACCGTGACCTAAAGACAAGTAGCCATTTCACCTGACTCCTCCTCTTCTGCAGAACACCCTGAAATTGCCTTTGCCCATAATTTGTTTCCACCCTAACCTTGAAAATCCGCTCTTACCATTTCCCTGAGCAAGCATCCTTATTCAGCTAACTGTGTGTATCGAATATGTCATAATCCTCTGCCTTGTGGCATCCATATATTTGAACCTCCAGGACCCCTGCCAGCCTCCTTTCATCAGAGATGTGTGGCCATCATTTGTTTCCTATATTTATTCATTAAATTAATACTGTACATCTAGTTGGGCATAGGGGTAGGGGTTGAGACTTGATTTACTTATTTACTAAATAATTCCTGAGTTTGTACAGGGCACAAAGTGTCCATGGTGCTGAAGTGACCGGGATTAGTAAGATAGACAAGGCCACTGCCCTCATGATGCATCTTGGGGAAGGCAAATAAGTGCATGAGCAATTCAAATAGAACCCAACAGGCAGCAATATGATGGGAGAGGCATAGAGAGCTGTGGTCATGCCTAGGAGAGAAACCTAATTTGTACCTGAGCAGTCAAGGAAGACCTTCTGGAAGAAACAATACCTGAGGTGAAACCTAAAGAATTAGTACAAGTTATTGAAGAAAAGGAGAAGGAAAGAGCATCCTACACTGAGTGAAAACCACAGGGACTAGAGAGATGATGGACCCTTAGGCAATAGAGCCTATTCAATAAGGCAGGAGTGTGGAGTTCAGAGAGGACACAGGAGGGGTTACAGAATGAGAGGACAGAGCAGAGGGCTTGATTTTAAAACTGCCACAGAGCATGAGACTACAGATATGGGGTCCAATTGGAGACAGAGATAATTGTCCAGAGAGAAGATAGCTAAGGCCTCAACAACGGTCATGACGGTGATGATAGAAAGGAGGCTGCAGATTGGAAACACATGTGGGAGAACTTGGTTACTTCTTATAATGATGGCATGAAGCTCTACCTCTACCTCCAGGAGAATATAATTGACATGATGAGAATAATAATAATGTAGTGAGAGTCATGTCAATGGCCTAATGGACCTGTTCAGATGTGCCCAGGAAATCAATTTCCTTGGAGTAACTCACACAAAACAAAACATACAACGAGGGCTAGGCACTAAACATGCAATTATAGTTTTCTGAGTTTAAAGTTGTGTTTGGATATGTGGTGCACAATCTCTAAAATATAATTACTGAGGAGCATCGTTTAATTTGTATCAGTCACAATTTACAGCCTGTCTATGTTTAGAGAAATGATTATGGTTTGAAGCTTCTTCTGACTTTCTTGGTGCATAAAAAATGATTATGAAGCCTTCAGCAGCCGTCGCCTTCCCTGAGAATTTCCAACAAAGGGCCCTTTAATCAGGAACAAGATCCAACAGAGCCAATGTGTGCAAATACGCAATCTCAGGACAACAGTTGACTTTTCATAATGAGAGCCTTGGGAAGGACTGTATCGAGCCCCAGCAGAAAGTGCCTGTGTAACAGAATGCCCGTGATCAATGGTTACTGAGCACGGAAGGCTAAACTCACTCCTGCTTTATTTTGCCATCAGAACCCAAGCCAGTTTCTGCCGCCCGCTTATTATTTTAACACCACCATTGTTTCAAATAGACTATTAAAGGATCCCTTGCCTGTCCTTTGTTCAAAGACCTGAGGAGAAGGGACCTTAAAAGGCTGTCATGCTGCAGAGACAGTAGGTGACTGACCATCAACACTACCATTCACACCTCACACAAGCCATACAACTGCTCTAGGCTTCAGGTTTGCATTTTAGTAATAAAGCGGTTGGACAAAATGGCTTCAAAGACGCCAATGGCTCCCAAGGATGATGACTATATGAAGGAAAACATGGCAGTTCTTTGAAAAGCATTCTGCGTGTGCACAGACACTATTGTTTGTCTATGAAATTCTAAATGACATGATTTTCTTCATGGATCAGAAAAAAAGGAATGCAGGCAATGACTTCACATTTCATATATCATTTTTATTAAAGTTTGGTTGTGGAAAATGGTCAAAAACTTTGCTAAGGTGAACTCTGGTAGAAAAGAATGTGAATCTTAGATATCTACATATCATGGAATAGGGCAGCTCCCCACTTTCTGAAAGCAATCTCTCTGGTCAACCAGATGGCTACATACCCTGTTCCATGATGGGTAGTTAATGTTTTATTTTTTACAGGAGTCAAGAGAGACAAAAGATAATTGTCCATTATTATGAGGTATTTATATAGCACTTCACAGGGACAAAATGATCCCCAATCATCTCATTATCTTCATGTGAGCTAAAAGCCATTAAATTCGTCATCCCATACCTCAAAGTGGGTTTGAAGATAGAAAAGACTTCTTGAAGAAGCATTGTGTATGAAGCCACTTCTGTGTGAGTCCCTGAATAATAAAAACACACTGAGGGTTTATTATGCAGCTGACTGTAGGAATACTGAGAATGGAAGGGGCAGGTTGGGATGATAGGCCTGGAACTGTAATTTTCAGTGGTGGGTCAAGAGGATCATTAGAGGTGTCACTTGAGCAAAGACTTGGAAGAGAGAGTGATGTAGCCAGAAAGGTCAGCTGGATCTCCCAGACAGGAATAGAAGATGCTGTCCATAGGAGAATCTTTTCTTTTTCAGGGTAGCCTCAATTCTGCTCTAAGTCTTTCAATTGATTAAGTAAAGCCCACCCAGACTAGCTAGGGGGAAAATGACCTTACTTAAAGTCAACTGATTATGCACTTTAATCACATGTACAAAATATCTGCCTAGCAACATTGAAATTAGAGTTTGAATGAATACTTGGGGACTGAAGTCTAGACTAGTTGACACATCAAAAAAGTCCATCACATCCACAATAAATGCTCAAAATATCAGACTACTAGCTATTAATTTATATTTGGAAATAAATGTAAGAATGGCCAAAACCGGTTTGGCTCAGTGGATAGAGCGTCGGCCTGCGGACTGAAGGGTCCCAGGTTCGATTCCGGTCAAGGGCATGTACCTGGGTTGCGGGCACATCCCCAGTGGGAGATGTGCAGGAGGCGGCTGATCGATGTTTCTCTCTCATCGATGTTTCTAACTCTCTATCTCTCTCCCTTCCTCTCTGTAAAAAATCAATAAAATATATTTAAAAAAAAATAAATGTAAGAATGGTTATTATATTATATTTGAAAAAGAAAAATGGTATAAAAAACAAAATAATAATTATTCATAAGTCCTCCAGGAAAATCACCACTGGCCATGCATCTTATATGTACTGCCTCTGTTTCTACTCCACAAACTACAGGCTTCCTTCACCTGACATTACATCATGAGCACTTTCCTATTTCATGGAATACTTGAAGACTATTTTAATATCTGCAAATATTTTATCATCTATAAGTACAGTGGGGCCTTGACTTACGAGTGTCCCGACTAACAAGTTTTTTGAGATACCAGCTGTCTCTCGGCAGATTTTTTGCATTGAGTTGACAGAGTAATTTGAGTTAACGAGCTCCTTAACAAGCTCCTTAACGAGCTCGGTCTCCGAACGAATTAAACTCGTAAGTCAAGGCCCCACTGTATTATATTTTATTAATGGCATACACTTTTGTTGGGTGTGTGGGTTCTTTCCACTTTTTAATTCTTTCACCGGATCTCTTTGTGTATAAATATTTGGCTGCATGAGTTCAGCATATTATTATTTTACAAGTTCCTAACTATCTAATAACAAATCTTGGCGGTTCTTGCAATTGGCTCTGCAAAAGAAGTAAGACCTGACACCCTAAGTCATCCTTCATGTGTCGTGAATTAACCTCCCTCCCACACACCTACAATGGAACTTTCTATGGAGTATTCTTGTCAGAAATTGGGAAAGATTATTTCCACTTGAGACAAGCTGGAACAAGAATTGCAAAATTGACCTAATCTTTTTAAAAGCCTGCTCATGCTTCAGTTTCTAGCCTGTGCCCTTTTAGGAATTTTTAGAAGTAATTTGTATTATTTTTAATTCTAAAAATTAAGGGAAAAGGACATATCAATGCTTATCAGCTATCAGGGAGGAGGAGAGTGTGACAATGAAAGGGTAAGATGAGGGAGTTTTTCAGGGGTTGGAACTATTCTGAATCCTGACTTTGGTGGTGGTCAAAGAAATCTATATATGAGTTGAAATCCATAGAACTGTACATCAAAATAAGCTAATGATACCGTATGAAATTTAAAAAATGGGAGAAGTAGAGTGACAAAAAATGTGGTGGTGGAGGGTATTTTGTGCAGAAAGATTAAGGTGCATGTTTTTCTGAGATTTTAATCTGGAATAATTTGGAGCAGTTATACATTTCAAATTATTCCATCTGATTCCTTAGATTTGATTTTCATCCTCATTTACAACCTCACAAAAATTATGGTTGCATTTTATAAAATATTTCTCTAAACAAACACTCTGTCCTAGTAACAAGACTGTTCTTTTCTACCTAGATTATTTTCAAGTGAGGATTTATTCACATTTTCCATATTCATTTGCTAAATGTTTCCTGCATTTATGCTTAGATGAAATTTTTAGCAAAATATTAAATCATACAAAGATATAGTCATCAAGAATCACAGAAAGAATTTTAGCATCATGCAAAAAAAATGGAAACTCAGTAGAAATGTTAATGTTACCTTAATGCAAGGTATGAGCTCTCCATTTTATTTAATGTTATGACTATGGTTGGGAGAAATTGAAAGTCATAGGACATATTGTCCCTTCATTGGCCCTGACCATACTGTCAGGGAGACAGCAGACAAAGCTGCCACAAAATGGCCCAGCCAAGAAGGTGATCTCTAGTAACCTTCTGAATGGAGCACTCACGTGGTATAAAGCAGTCTTCACTTGTTACCCAATGGGGCTGCTAGCCAAGGATTCTGTGTTCCCATTCACAGGTGTTCTTTTTTATTTCTATCTTGGACAAAGAATTTTCCAAATTGTTTTCAACTTTTGAGGGTTTTGGACTCTGTGAGATAATGAAACCACTGGAATGGCTCTTAAGATTTACAATAGATAGTGGAAGCCCATCCATTAACCCTTTTGGAAATACTATCCATTCAGACTTCTTTTGGTGGGAGAAGAAGGAAGATAAGCACAAGAATAAGATTTCAAGTTAGCTTTAAGATGACCTTCTAAGAATGAGAAAGCTCCTTATGTCTCTCATCTCTTCCTCCATCTCTGCTGTGGTCCAAGCTCCCACCATCTTGAAGCTATCACCTTTTTGGACTCCAGCCACGTGGATATGTTTTCCCAGGAGAGGTGTGAGTCACATGGGCAAAGGCAAGGCCAAGACAGAAAACTGGCTATGGAATGGCAGTGTCAAGTGGGTTTGACTTAAAGGTGGGTCCTCCATGGAACCTTAAGTATCTTCCAACTAGCGAGAGTCAATACCTCCTTGGCATAAAAGACGCCAGCAAGACAGTAGCCTAAGACTCCAAGTAGAAACAAAGTAGGTGTTTGTTAAAAACCCAGTTACTGATGTAATGACACTATGTTTGCTCCTCTTTGGCACTTCCTGATGCTATAATCAAAGTATAGTGGAAACTCGGGAACCCACAAATAATACCCTCTTCCCCTCCTGAGTTTGGAAGTAAGCATAATAAAGACACAATAATTTGTCAGCTTTATTGCTGATTAAACCAGGGTAGAGGACATGAACTCTAACCTGTGACCAGGTGAACTTGCTGATACTTCCCCTGGAATTAGACAGACCCCCACCCACAGATACTGGTACAGATGGGCCACTCTGGGAAGAGACCTGAACACATATGTCCAAAATGTAGAGGAGAGGGGGCTATGCAGGGCTACTGAGCTTCATCTCCCAAACTCCCCAATCAGAAAGCAGCCCCCCCCTCCACAGGGGGTGATGAGTTAGGAAAGGAAAAGACCCCAAGGTGCTACTTGAGCTGAAGCCACCCCATTGGCTACCACTATAAGAAAGAAATTTACATACATCCTCTTCCTGATGGGCCAACCAGCTGAGCCAAGGTCTTTTTAGGGAAGATGCACACACAAAATGATATGGGGCTAAAACAGAGTATTACCTCTGGAGGGCAGTTGGGCATTGCCAAGGGAAGTGGCAAGGCTCTCAAGGAGAATGTGAAAATATTGAGAATTTAATTGCTAATCTTGAGGACTCAGGGTTTTATATTGTGACATCATGGTGCAAATGTTAGTGTTTTATCAGGAAGATGGACAATGTGAACTCTCTATCCCACCACACCCCAAAGGAAGAGAGCTTTTGAAACCCATTGTTTTGATAAGCCGTTGGAGTGTGAGGTGGGGTGGGCAGGAAGTCAGGACCCCATGGGGTGCCTGCCCTCAGTGGGTTCCATAATATGAGAATAATGATGGCTTTCTTTGAATAGTTCCAGGAAAATTTTCCACCAAAGTATAGATGGGGATCAGCTGGTGGGTGAGGAGTGATGGTGTGAGAGGCTAAGAACACAGCCTTGAAATGTCTACAATGGATGATATTCCTTTGAAGTTCTTTATTTGAGATTTTAACATTCTGTCATTTTAAAATTCTGTCCCACAATACTTTTATTTTTACTTTGATATAAATATGGAGCATAAATTACCTACCATTAAGGAAAATGTGTGCTTTCTGGGAAGAGGTGGTATGTTGCCCTTGGACCTGCATATTCCAAGCAGGTGGCTTGTTCCATTGCACACACTCTAAGGTTTGAAGATCTCTATGCATATGCAATGCATATCCACATGTCCAGCAAATATTTCCTATGCAATAATTGTTTGCAGGCTTCCTATGTTATACATATAGTCTAAGTCTCAAGGAGCATGACTTCTACAAGAGCAGTTTACACTTTTCATTTATAATAAATGTTAAATGCCTATTCCAGTTATTGTGCCTAGCAGGCATGTTTTTTAAAAGGGTATTTTGTAGCATTATAATTTATTATTGTTATTCTAAGAGTATATTGAAAAGAAAGGCAAAATTATTGGATTTCTGCTTAGAAAGAAAGGAAAATTTTGAAAGCCTTGACCAAAAAACAAAACAAAACAAAGCCACATACCTTGACCTTAATTAGGTTGAAGAGGTATTTTAATTAAAAAACAAAACAAAACAAAGATTGTCCAGTCTCTAATAATAATATGTGTACCTTGGAGTATGGCAGTGTATGGCCTTACTCACTAACCTTTGGATGCATTAAATATCAGTACCAGCAAGGCTGTACGTTCCTTAAAACAGCCATTGGTCTAACCAGCATCGTCCAATAGAAATATAATTCAAAACACAGGTATTGTTTTAAACTTTCTAGTAGTCACATTTTAATAAGTAAAATAAAACAAGGGATTTTTAAAATCTAATATATTAATAATATTGCCATTTCAACAGGTAATTAATATAAAAAGTATAAATAATATATTTTTACATTTTTGTACTAAAACTTCAACGTCCAATGTGTATTTTATACGTAGGCACATCTCAGTCTAAATTAGCTACATTTTAAGTGCTTAATGTCCACATGTGGCTAGTGGCTACCATGTTGGACTCTAGATTATCCCCATGATTTGCTCATCAGCATAAATGTGTGAATGGGTGTGTGCATTTGTTTTAGTCATGGGCTTTGATAGTAACAACCATACTTGATAGAAGTTATTTTAAATTTTCTGATCATCTATTAAACAGCATCCATAAAACACTGTACTTTTTGAATGGTGGTTTATGAACAAACTTTAAAATGGATAGGTCTGTGCCGAAACCTGTTTGGCTCAGTGGATAGAGCGTCGGCCTGCGGACTGAAGGGTCCCAGGTTCGATTCCGGTCAAGGGCATGTACCTGGGTTGCGGGCACATCCCCAATGGGAGATGTGCAGGAGGCGGCTGATCAATGTTTCTCTCTCATCGATGTTTCTAACTCTCTATCTCTCTCCCTTCCTCTCTGTAAAAAATCAATAAAATATATTTTTTAAAAAAAGGATAGGTCTGTGGTAGATAGGTTACTCATACTTGTCCTGAGTGGTTCTGTATACTAGGATTTGGGGGTTCTTCTTGATGTTACTTAGTTTTTATCTTCTGTCTTCTTCATCAATAGTAGACTTTGTGTTCCCTTAATGTGCTGTCATAATGTCACATTCCTTAGACACACACCCACAGAAAATGTTACTCTGCATGTGAAAAGTGCACGTAATAGTGATGTGTTCTTTGAGGGAGGAACTGGAATATTCTTCCATAAATAAAAATGATTTTATTTGTTTACTGTTCTCTTGACAAACTTCAAGATAGTGGCAGCTCAAAGATACATGATGTTCTTCCAAGTTGAGAAATTACTGTATTAATTTATTCTATCTTTTGCTTATTTTGGTGCATCATATTTAAAAATACTAAGACTGTGGTCATTCAAAGGAGAGTTTTTATCCATTGCCTGGCCTACTTTTTGGTTACCCTACCTCTCACATGAATTACTGCAGTAGCCCCCTGCATTGTATTAATGGACATAGAATCCGAAGTCCTGGGCTTTAATTCCATCTCTGCCACCTGCCTTTGCACACTTGGGTTTGCAGGCAAATCCCTGAAAATGTGCTTCTTCACCTGTGTATGAAGAAGAGAGCCCCGCCTTCCAGGTTTGTCCCGATGTGCCATGATGTGGGTGATCAATCTGGATTTATTATGCTAATGAACAAGCAAAGGAATGAATATTTATTTATTTTTAAGCTGTTCAGCTCCTTATGTTAGTTGTCATATGCTCAAGTTTATTCCCAGTTACTTCCTTAACCATGAGTAACGTTCTTCATCCTCATTCACAGATGAAAATTCCATCTATCCCTCGAGACTAATGTGCAAGAAAAAATTCAGATGTTGAAATTCTAAACCCCAAAGGTGATGGTATTAGTAGGCGGGCTTTTAAGAAGTAGGTAGGACAAAAGGGTGGACCCTTCAAGAATAAGATTAGTGCTCCTAATAAAAGAGTTCAGATAGCACCAGCCCCTTCCACCACGTGAGGCTACAAGAAGTAAGCAGCAGGGAAGAGGGTCCTGATCTGACCACTCTGATGACCTGATCTCAGACTTCCAGCCTGTAGAACCATAAGAAATACATTTATTTTGTTTTTAAGCTCCCCAGTCTGTGGTATTTTGTTATAGCAACCCAAAGGGGACTAACATAAAATATTTTTGTTCACTGTTTCAGCCAATACCAAACAACCTTCTTCAGACACCTATTGCCCATTATAAAGTGGTAGCCAATATATATATGTATATCCTCCTCTGATGAACATGAGCCAAGTCTACCCGCTGTGATGCCAGCTCATGTGGGCAGCCTGCCCTAATGATTCCAGCTTCATGAAGCCCGACCTGTTGACAGACTGTTAACCAGGTGTGTGACCCTGAGCAGGTACCTTAACCTCTGAGACCCAAATCCCCCAACCATAACATAGAGGTAATTCCTAGGTAGTGGAGAATGAAAGGGCCAGCTCAATAAAAGGTCGACAGCAAATGGTCCGCTCTCCCACTCTTTCTCATCCATTTCTCTGCCACACAGCCTGTCATCACCCTGTGACCTTCTTGAGGGCACAGATCATGGTTTATAACTCGGTGCACTATTACATGTGCAATAAATTCAGATTAAGTGCCATCTGTGGGGTTGAATGAATTTGACCAAGAAGCACGGCCAGAAGCAGCACTTGGCTCTAACCTGGGCATATTTTCAGCAAACCCCTGAACAATCATTCATTTCACACCCATCATGTCCAAGGCACTCGGCCATGCAAATGTAAATGACAGAGCATTGACCTCAAGAAATCCACTGAGAGATGGAGAGTGGGGCATTACTGTTCTGCTCACAAAGTGTCCCCTGCACGGTAAGACAAGTCCCTCTCTTCCCAAACCTGGGTCACAGTGGCTGGTCCCTCTCTTCCCAAACCTGGGTCACAGTGGCTGGGAAGCTTAGATAAGCAAACGGCATGAGAGCATTAGAATCTGCAAACAGTGTATCGAGGGTCAGCGAACAACAGCCCAGAGGACAAATTGAACCGGCCACCCATTTTCATAAAGGAAGTTGATTATCATGAGGAAACACAGCCATGCCTATCCATTCACATTCCACCTAGGACTGCCTTAGTACCACAAGGGCAGAACTGAGTGACTGTGACAGAGACCATATGGCTCACAGAGCCTAAACTATTTGCCACCTGGCCTTTTGTAGAAAATGATAGTTGATCTGCTCTCTATAAAGGAGATGTATTATTGTAATTATGAATATTGTCCTCATAGCCACTTATGGAGAGATGACATGATGTATGGCAAAAGCTTGGGTTTGTAGCCAATAATCTTGGTTACAATGCCCTCTCTACCCTTTGGGAGGCAGCCTCCCTGGCCACTCCTGATGCATGAACTCTTTTGCTCATTGAACTGGGCTTCCCTTATGGTTTTCCTTCTTTTCTCCCATAGCCGATGTACTGCAGGGCATGAATGAGAGACAGAGCTTCTACTTGTTTCTCATTTCTGCTTTAAGACACCATTCCTCCTGTCTGTCATAATATTCACTATTCTTCATGAAAATTCATGTCATCACATTTTATCTCCTTTAGCTCTATTGTAGCACATATCAATCATAATCACCTATCCCTCTTCACTCACTGAAGAATTTGACACCTGGTCACCATCTTTCCTCCTCATCATTTTTGTTCATTTCAACATAGCTGATGATGAATACAATGATCTGAGGTATAGAATTACATATCTACCTCTACTTTCACTTCCCCACCTTCTATTCTGTCTTGAACCCATGTCAGAGAGGATTGTGTTACTACCACTACAATAAAACTGCAATTGTCAGAGTGATGTGTCATCCCCAGGCTAGCAGAGCTAAAATTCAAATTCAATCATCAGCTTAGAATCTCTGGACAAAGTGACACAATTGATCACTCCATCCTTCTTGGAACACTGGAATTAGCTGGAGACTTACCTACAAAGGACATTGTTGGGGCACTGGAAGTTAATGCTCATTGTCACCTGGGGTCTCCACTGTGACTCTCAGACAGAACCCACAGCCACTTCATGTGGTTTTCCTCTGCTTCCCCAGGCATGGAGACTGAACTCCAAAAGTGAGCATCCCAAACAGACCACGAGGAAGCTGCATTGCCTTTGATGATTTGACCTTGGATGTTATATAGCATCAATTCCTCCATAGCCACAGGCCCACGTATCAAGGGAAAAGAACATAGATCTCACATCCAATAGGAAGAGCATCAACAAAACAGTGTAAGAGCAGCTTGTGGGGTAGAAGAGCTTTATGGAGCCATCTTGCATAAAACAAGCTTTTCCAGATACATTGAAAAGAACCGACATCAATTTTGAGATATTCCTGCTAAAAATGTGCAATATGAATCTGAACAGGAAGCACTATTAGACAGATCCAAATTGAGGCACGTTGTGAAAATAACTGGCCTGCAATAAAAAAAATGTCAAGAACATGAACTTTAAGGAAAGAATGATGAATGCTCTACTGTAAAATAGGTTGAAGAGATCTGACAACTAGAGGCAACATGTGATTCTGAATTATACCCTTTCACGAAAAAGAGCACTACTGGGACAGTTAGAATACTTTAATGGAATTTGAAAATTAGACGGTAATATTGTATCAAGGTTGCATTTCTGATTTTGATGAGATTATTATAATTATGTAGAAGAATGTTCTTGTTCAGAGGAAATGAATACTATAATATACAGGGGAGAGAGTCTGTCAGGTCAATCACATACCCTCAAAGCTCTTCCTTCTACATTCAGAATTTCCACAAGTTCAAGATTGCTTGATAAAAAATTCATTCTCCTTTGTTTGATTAACCAAAGCAACAGCCGGATGCCCAAGGTCAGTTATACTAAAACCATCAAGGCAATCAGATCTATCTTCAAACCAAGGAAATGTGTACCAAATTTCTACTTCCCTTTGAGTATTCAAAGACCAAATAAAAGGGGAAATTAAATAAAAATGTAATACATATGTTTTCTATCAGATTCTTTTGTGAACTTGTTTATTTATTTGTTTGTTTGTTTTTTACTGGGAAGAGAACTCATGCTGCCTTGTGCCCTCTGTAAGAAAAAAAAACAAGACCCGTTTCCTAAGTAATTCACACTTTGTATTGACTGAGATCACAGCAGGCATTTTAGGATAATCAATCCATAATGTGTCATAATGATGTTGGGCTAAAGGACACACAGAGAGTCAGGAATTTTCAGCAGTCTCTCTATTTGTATGACTCTATTTAGACATTCTGCTATTCAAGTCCGGATTATACTCAGACTTTTTCAACTTTGGAAATCACCTTGTTGTTATGGATAAGTCTGGCTCTTAATTGTTCATTAAATTATTTGTTTTTACAAAGCCACAAAATATTTTCATCTTTAAAAAAAGAAAACATTAAGAATTAAAGAGTTTGAAAAAAAAGAATGATTTTTAAAGTCTCTACTCTAACACTCATCCTATATAATAAAAGCTTAATATGCAAATCGACTGAGCAGGGGAAGGACCGGTGGAAGGACTGGTCGCTATGACATGCACTGAC
Source organism: Myotis lucifugus (assembly GCF_000147115.1). Taxonomy (NCBI): domain Eukaryota; kingdom Metazoa; phylum Chordata; class Mammalia; order Chiroptera; family Vespertilionidae; genus Myotis; species Myotis lucifugus. The sequence continues at coordinate 428,431 of NW_005871231.1, read as the reverse complement.
CACCAGGGGGCAGATGCTCAACGCAGGAGCCGCCCCCTGATGGTCAGTGCGCTCCCACAGGGGGAGCGCTGCTCAGCCAGAAGCCAGGTTCATGACTGGCAAGCACAGCGGTGGTGGCAGGAGCCTCTCCTGCCTCTATGGCAGCACTAAGGAGCAGCGAGCAGGCAAGCAGTAAGGAGTGAGGGCTCCCAGACTGCGAGGGGGAAGTCCAACTGCTGGCTTAGGCCTGCTCCCCACGGACATCCCTGAGGGGTCCCTGACTGTGAGAGGGCGCAGGCCAGGCTGAGGGACCATCCCCCCAGTGCATGAATTTCGAGTACCAGGCCTCTAGTTTAATATAATGTAATCATATAAGACCATGGACAGGGAAGAAGACATAAGATGTTCATGCCACAGCTGCTGCTGAGCAAGGTGATGGGGAGAGCAATGACATGCAAAAAGAGTTAAGGGATGTGAATGGTAGTTGTTAAGTCATCTGCAGTATTATTTATATTGACATTTTTAATATGAAGTGGCTATGACAAATATTATTATTTGCTAATTGTGGGTAGTGAGCCCTGAAATATTCTTTGGATGATTCTCTAAGTTGTCTGTCTATGTCTGACCACCTTACTTCTAGACAGCCTTCATCCTTCTCAAATCTAAGAAGGGGAGATGTGTGGATTGACAACTCTATCGTAAAATTAATATGAAATCACAAGATACTGAGAACATCCAAAACAAACTTAAATAACACAGTTGGGAGATCAAGACTTTCTGATTTAAAAATTGACTACAAACCTAAAGTAATCTAGACAGTGTAGTAAGGTAGAGGATTAACATAGGTAACAGAATAAAATTGAGTGTCCAGAAATAAATCCTTCCATTCATACTCAGTTGACTTTCAACAAGGGTGCAGAGAAAGTCCAATAGAGAAAGAACAGTATTTTCGACAGATGGTTCTGGGACATGTGCAGGAACGTTAAGTTACACTCCTATCTCACAACACACACAAAACTTAACTCAAAATTTACTGTAGGTTTAAATAGAAAAATAACAGCCATAAAATCATTAAGCTAAAACATAGGTGTAGCCCTAGCTGGTTTGGGTCAGTGGATAGTCTTGGCCTGAGGACTGAAAGGCTATGGGTTTGATTCCAGTCAAGGGCATATACCTTGGTCGCAGGCTGGATCCTCGGTCTTGTTGGGGCACATGTGGGAAACAATTGATGTCTCTCTCTCACATAAATATTTCTCTCTGTCTCTCCCCCTCTCTTCCACTCTCTCTAAAAATCAACAGAAAAATAACCAAAAAATAAAATAAATAAAAATAAAACATAGGTGTAAATCTTCAGAACCTTAAGTTATGAAGATGTTTTAGGTACTATCATTTCTTAGGTACAAGAGCAACAAATGAAGGAATAAATTGCAAATCATCAAAATTAAAGATAACAAAAAGCTTTTGTGATACAAATAACAATATTAAGAAGTGATAAGGCAATTCACAGAATAGGAGAAAATATTTGCAAACTATATATTGTTGGGGTCCAGCCCCAGCAGGTCCAGGGGTTCCCAAAGGTGTGGACGGAGTCGGCGAAGAAGGAATGACACAGAGACAGCGTTCAGTTGATCAGCAGCCTAGCCAGGTTCCAACATATCAGATAAGAAACTTTTAAGTAGAATATATGAAGAACTCCTCAACTCCGTAATAACCAGTAAAAGAATTTAAAAATGGGAATGGATTTAAATATAAATACCTACATAAAAATATTCTTGACATAAGTTATTAAAATGCAAATAAAACACTAAAGGGATACCCCTTCTTATCAACTGTCTGACTACAGTCAAAAAGACATAGTTAAATATTGGTGAGCATGTGGAGGAATGGGAACACTCATACACTGTTGCTGGGAATGCAAAATGATGCAGTCACTTTGAAAAGCAAGATTGGCAGTTCCTTGAAATGTTAATCATAATTACCATGCAACCCAACAATTACTTTGTAGGTGTATATCCAACAGAAAGGAAGCAAACATCTACATAAAAACTTGTACACAAGTGTTCATAGCAGCATTATTCATAATGACCAAAAAGTAGAAACAACCCAAATGTCCATCAACTGATGAATGGATAAATAAAATTTGGGATATTCATTCAGTGAAATATTACTTGGCAATAAAAATAAATAATGTACTAATACATGCTACAACATGAGTGAACCTTGAAAAAATATGTTAAGTGAGTCACAAAAGCCCACATACTATATGACTACATTTCTATGAAATGTCCAAATCTATAAAGATGGAAGGTAGATTACTGGTTGCCTAAGGCTGGCAAGGAAAATGACTGTTAATGGCTATGGAATTTATTCTAAGGGAGACAAAAATGTTCTAAAATTACATTGCGGTAATGGTTGCACAGCCCTGTTAATATACTGAGATAGATTGAATGATACACTTTTAAAAGGTGAATTGTACGCTATATTATATTCCAATAAAAATGTTTAAAATCCATTGTAGTGAGTGGCTGGAATGGATCATAGATGTTAATGAAAAACAAAGATAAGGAGCCCACTCTCATTAGTAATAGATTAGTATAGGTGAGTCATTAAGACTAAATAAACCAATGGGATAGTTTAGCAAACTTCTAACACCTTGAGGCCCCTTCATGCCTCAAGCTTCGAGGAACTCAAATGTCACTTCTTTGGGATCTGCTGGGAAGTCCAGAAAAATTCCCCCAGAAAGTGGGCTGTTTCTGAGGCCGTTCTCCATTCATAAATTCCTGTCCTTTGAGGTGACTCATGCCCTTTCTGCCTCTGCACCTGTGGCTCAAACACGTGATATACAGAAGGATAAGTGATGCCATTGAGTTATGGCTTCAAGTACTATCTGTACACTGATGGCTTTTAACTGCGCCTCTTCCACCTGGGCCTCTTCCTTAAACTTCAGAAGTGCATGCATTTGGACATCCATTGGACATCTCAACCTTGACCTTTTGATCCCCCAAGCATACTCCCATTTCCTTCCCCATCTCAGTAATGGCAATCTCATTCTTCCAGCTTCTCAGGCAAAGCTTTCTGAATCAACCTTGACTCCTCTCTTGTTCTCACTCCCCACCTTTTATGCACCAGCAAATCCTACTGGCTTGACCTTCAAAATATATACAGACCTAGTCATATATCCCATCTCCAATCCCACCTCCTCATCCAAGCCAGCCTTATGTACTACCTAAAACATTGGAAAATCAACCATGAGTGCCTTCCTGTTCTGTCCCAGCTCCCACCCTCCTCATGCCTTTCAGTGTGTTTGCAACATCTCACGCCTCATGTGCTGGCTTCCCCATGCCCTTCACACTATTGCCAACAACCTTTAAGTGTCCACAGGTGACTCAGACAGACTCTGTCCCCTCTCTGGACTCTTCCCCTAGTAATTCCCTCCATCTATTCTAGCCACTGCCTCCTTGCATTCTGTGAAAACCAAAGAGTGTCCTTTTTTCAGATATCCGTATGGTTAGTATCCTCTCTTCCTTCATCTCTTTACTCACATTTTACTTTTTCTATGCGGCATCCATGGATGCCATCTTTAAAATTGAACTCCCAACATTTCTGGTCCTCCTGACTTTATTTATTTTTCACTTAGCAGTCATTGCTATCTTTATATTTTGTGATATATACAAATATGAGTAAAGCTATGCATATACACAATATATGTACACATACATATATAGTTTTCTATATATTTAGCAAATTTTTATATAAACATTTATATTTTTAGTTATATTTAATACATTATAGAGAAATTATATCCATGCATTTTTATATATTTTACTTATTCATATAATTTACTATTCACTTTACTTGTTCATCATGTTCATTGTCTGCTCCCTACTCCACCTCAGAATATACAAGCCCGGTGAGGGCAGAAATGTATGCTGGTTGTGTTTCCTGCTCGATCCCTGAGGCTGAGAACAGGAGTTGGATCCTAAGACGTCCAAGGGATCTAATTAGTGACTTCCGTGCACACCCCATTGGGCAGAGCCCTGTGACACAGGCCCTGCTCTAACTACAGCAGAATCCAGGGACACAGAGAGGCAGAGAGGGTTCCTGACCTCCAGCCTTCCTGCCACATCCAGGATGTAAGGATAAGAAGTGCTGGTCCCACATTCGCTCCAGCCACCGGCCCGTCCTGTACACGGCATGTGTGGGCTGTGCTGGGACACCTCTCCTGGTTCATTCCTCCGGGAGAATGCACTTTCCTGCCATTTCCCCTCACCTAGGAGGCTCTCTAATGCTACACCTGTGTCTGTCACTTTGACCCTCATCCAGTCTGCCTCCCAGTCAGAGCAGCAGTGCCAGTAACCACAGCCAACAACAGCCTGTCCCTCCTCTTTTGTGAGGAAAGCACCATTTCCTTCTTCAATTAAGGGCAGATTCATTTCCCATTAGAAATCTGGCAGCTCCCCAAGTGCTCCCACAGAGGCACTCTCTTTGCAGTGCTCCCCATGCGTCTCCCAGCTCAGGACTCCCTCATGCATGAAGCTACCTCGGCCAACTTCCTGGTGTGAAGCTTTCCACTTGCCTAAGGCCCTCGGAGCTTCAGCCACCTGTGGAGCAGAGCCCAAACAGAGGAGGCCAAAGCCACCACAAGTTATGAAGCTCTCCTACTCAGAGTGATGAAGGGAGATGGGAAACTTTTCATTTCCCCTTGTTTACATTTACTGCATTCTGGTAATTCCAGTTTCCAAGAGAGCCTGGCATCCTTTCTCAGCTGTTCCCCAAGGAGACTAGTGCAGTGCCTGGCACACGGTAGGAGCATGATGCTTATTTGTTGAGTGATTGAAATGCATGCGGGTCTCTGCCATGGGTTCTATGAATGCACAGTCATGTTTATCTGTGGATGGGCTTCATGATCAATATTGCCATTCTATTCTGCTGATAAGACACAGGAATTCACAGAGGTAGGATCATGGGCCTAAAGTTCCAGAGACAGTAAGTAACAGAGCTGGAAATGGGACCAGGTCTTTGTGAAGCCAATTTTCTTACTCTTCCCATGAATCCACGGTCTGGGAAGTCAGCATGCACTCCTGACTAGTGCCCATGAGCCTGGATCTACCTGTTGGAGTCCCAGCTCAGTGGGACAGAGCTGCGATGCTTCACACAGGACCCAAAGAGAGGGGCCTGCCGGTGCCCTTCCTGCACTCTTACAGAAGAGAGGTAGCTCCCACCCCCACGGGCGCCCCTCACACAGCCATGTGAGCCCCATGGCCACAGACCTCTCTCTGCTCATCTACAGAGAGACAAACAATGACTGTGCTGGTCATAGTGTTCGGCGTGGACCTGGCATTTAGCACAGGCCAACCATTGTGACATTTAGTCTTTTGTCTCAGGCCTCATAGCAATCCTCTGAGAAAGGTTTTATCTTCATCTCTAATATTCAGTTGCAGGTAAATGCCTCCCTCGAGGTCAAACATATTGAGGTGTCTGACAGAAACTTCCATCCACATCTGTCTAATTGCAGAGCCTGGGTCACCACGTGGATGCAGGACACCACCTCCAGAAATGTGCATGTACACGAAGAAACATGTACAGACACATGCAGACATCCCCCCAGCTTGGACTCTTTGGAGTTGTCTAGTCCCTTTTCAAGTTATAATTCCTCAGCTGATAATTACTAAAGAAAAAAAAAAAGCAACATAGACTCTAAGTGATTGAGTCAATGGAAATGCTGATAAGGAACATCATTGGTTTGAACATTTTTAATGCTACTTACTGATTTAAAAGAGCTTAGTGGTCACAAGCACTGGCCCTGGAAGAAAATGTCCAAGTGATATTTCCATTCTACCATGCATGCTGTGCAATCCTGAAGAAGTAACTCTTCTGTTCTGAGCCCAGACTTCTCCTCTGTGAAACCAGGAAATAAATATCTATATCAGAGACCTGGGTTGAGGAGTACAACGCATAACGAGGTATATAGGCAACATACCCAGCATGGTGCCTGACATATGAAGCCTTGAATAAATGATAAGTGTTCTTCAGATTAAGTGACCAGCTTTGAAAAGATCACTACAGGTGCTTTGTTATTATCATCATTGACCATGATGATGTTTGGCTTGTGTGTTTCCTTTATTCCAATAGTGGAATAAAACTATGTATATTTTAGGGAGGGAAAAATTTCAAGATCACATGCAGTGCTTACTATGAGTTTGGAAGGGGCCATAGTGATGTTGCAGCCCAAAGACCCAAACCCACGCAAAAAGCACCAGCGTCTTCCTCAAAAGATAGAAGCCATGTAAGCAAGCCCATGCCTGAAGATGAATATTTGTCTCATGGAGCAACAAAAAGGTTACTCACTTTATATAAGGCACTAGAGGCCCAGTGCATGAAATTCACACACAGGGGGGGAGTGGGGGGAGGTCCCCTGCCGGCCTGGTGCACAAAATTCGTGCAGGGGGGTCCCCTCAGCCCAGCCTGCACCCTCTCTATCCGGGACACCTCAGGGGATGTCTGACTGCCTAAACTGGCAGTCGAACATCCCTCTCACAATCCGGGGCCACTGGCTCCTAACTGCTCCCCCATCTGTTGGCCAGGTCACCCCCAACCACCCCCCTATACCAGCCTGGTCACCCCTAACTGTCCCCCCTTGCTGGCCTGGTTGCCCCCAACTGCCCTCCTGCCAGCCTGGTCACCCCAATTACCCTTCCTCACTGGCCTGGTCACCCCCAACTGCCCCCCTGCCAGCCTGGTT